>NC_092710.1:237862361-238162528 GCF_047496885.1 Scyliorhinus torazame
TGCTCCCTACCCGCATCTGTTCCCACCAGCCTAAAAATTGACACCGGGCAAATAACGGTCCTTAACTGGCCATTAAGTAGCTACTTAAGGGCCTTAATCGGCGAAAGGGTGGGTAGACTCTGCCCACCCAAACATGCATCTAATTTGGGTACATGGGTTCCCAGGGGACATCCTGTCCATTTAATTTTATGTCCCTCTCCCCCCACCCCACCCCCGCTGCCTCACAACCCACCTTGGGGAAACATGAGATTCAGCCCTGGGTGTCTGGAGGAACTGAGAGAGGTTGTGGCTTTGTTTTGCTGTCTTGTAAAGAAACCTCTTTAAATGTGCAGACTCGGTTCAGACTCATTCTTCCTCAGCATACAATTATTGGAATTAACACTGCCTCATTTATGGAGCTAACTTTCCAGTTCATGAAAACTGATGAAGCATTGTCTGCAGCTCCCAGTTCAAGGTTTAATTTTTCCCCCCTGCTGTGATGCAGTCATCAAATTGCAAAACAAAGCATTTCATGCAAAGATAACTAAAATCAATATTTCTGCTTAAGGCCAAATAAGAGATGAACACAATTACTGCGCTCCTCCCGGGGCTCAACAACCCCATCTCTAACCCAGCAATCTGCTCCTTTTCTCCTCCCGATTTTCTTAGGGCGATTTGAAACAGGCTGTTACCTGGAAGATTACTGGCTTTGACATGACAGGCACTGCAACTACATATGCGTGATGTGCGGATGCTGCAATTCAAACTCAGCCACAAAGTATGAATTATGCTAATCCATACAAGGCAGTGAGTGTGGCTTTTTGGTTTGTAACGTGTTCAGTCTGCTCTTCTACATTCTTAGGTTAAACATTTGGACTGGATGAGGGTGGTGTTGGAATAAGCCCAGGTTACGTCAGCAGATTCCAACCTTAATCCTCTGGGTTCCTGACCAGCTACGGTGTTGTTTGGGAGCATTAAGCAGAGGCCACCTTCCCCACAGAAAATGAGAGTAAATGCAACTAGGAGATGGGGTTCTCCCTGCCTTTTGGACCCATGGGACTGTCGGGGAAAGAAAGCTGAGGGAGGTAATGACCTCAAAATACTGTTTTTTCTAATGAAGGCTAATGTAATGAGACTTCTCCCTCTGGAGAGATTCACTCTGCTTCACTTCAGTACCATGCTGGCCCCTGACTCCAGATGTATTCTGTTTTTAAGTAATATTAGTGCGAAACAAAGACATTTTACGCTAATTGTAGAGTTGCTTTGCAAACACATCCTCCGACTAAGATTTGAAGAAGTACTTTCTCTTTTTGTGATAACTATAATATGAATTGTATCTGTCACTGTTATGGACTTCCATACATGATTGAATAATCACATCGGAACTAGGGCAATAAAGGTAGCATTTGTATCATAAAATTTGACGGGCTAGCCATCTAGGCTAGGGATTTTTTGCAGACTGCAAACCTTAAACCTTTCAATAATATCCTCCAGAGAGAACTGAACATTTATCAACAGCCTATTTTTGTCCTTCAACTTCTTGAGACCCTACAAGTTGAAATAAGCTTTTAGCTCATCTGAAGGACTTGCGGTCTGAGCTCCTTACAAATCATTGCATAAAAGGATGAATGTCTTGTCATTGTTATGTTCTTAGCTGATTGTGTTGCTCCTATGAATTTGGATTGCAATTATGGATATTTCCTTTTTGTAAGTGTTACTGTTAGGTGCTCCAGCTGCATAGTATGCCCTGGAAACTAAGTTTGCTTAATCTCATTTGGGCTAATTCAGGATAAAGAACAGTATTATGCATAACTATGCACTAATCGCAAACTTATACTTTACAAGTGGATCCACTTTACAAGTGGCTACAGTATCATTATGTATAGTAAACAGACAAATTCACTCTTCTTGCTGAGCACAGAATTCACCACAGATATTCACCAATTTGCAGGAGATGAAAATATGCTATTCACCACAACAATCTTAAAATGAAAACTGCACTATATAGAGGTCTCTAGAATTACTGCACCATATTTTAAACCATGATTATTGCAGCTTAGAGCTCCTACATTCCCTATAGCGCAGAATAGGATAAACGTGAAGTGACAGCAACTGCCTGGTCCATGTTTATGGAAACCAGTGCTAAATGGCACCCTCTTGGGGCGAGGCCATTAGGTCCCGGGTGCTGGGTCGATCCGGCAGCCAACGCGATCTCGCGAGGCATGACGAGGCCAGTAAATCTGACAAGAGGACCTTGCAAGGTTTACCGGCCTCGACGCAACCCGAGTCATGCGCTGCGAGGTCGATAGATCGCAACCAAAGTCTCTCTGAAGAGATAGACTTTAGAGGATATGCATTATAAAATAAAGGGTAATGTTTGCAGGATTTCGACGCTGTTGATCTGGAGTTCACTCATGTGAAGGAGGGCTCCCTGGTCCCAGTGGACACCTGGAAGTTCTCACCAATGGGACTTTGCCATGGAGGAAATATAGATGTGTGCATATTATGTATATATGGCTGGATCAATTTTTCTGATCCCATCTTTGATGATCCAAATGCAGACAAGTTACCCCAGGTGAGGATTTTCTCGCTACAGCTTGATAGCCACATACAATTTCAGTCACAGAGAGAACCAAGGTAGCCGTCCTTTCTCAGCTTATTCCCCAACAAGACTGCCTTCAAAACAGCAGGCTCAAAACTTAAAGGTTGGCCCTGCCATGTGATTTCCAGTAAGTTACTAGCCTTTGCCTTTCTTCAGTTTGTTTCCCCATCAATTAAAGTGATTGCACTTCAAAACAAACAGACAAACAAATCTTCTTCAGGTGCCATGATTTGATGATTTTTTTTGAGGAAAGCAGGCTTTCTCCAAGTCCAAAGTGAACTTGTGACTTTCTTTTTAAAAAAAGCACAGGTCAGCACCCAAGTGTCCAAATGATGCAATGTCTTTCCATATTAAAAAAGTATAGGGAGGATTTCCCATGCCCCCTCCCCGTGGCACGTTTCCCACCGGCAGGAGGCAGCCTGTCATAGTCCTGCCACTGTCAATGGGATTTCTCATTGTAGCGCACAAAGACTCCGTGAGACGAATAGAGTGAAGTCGATGAGGCTTTATTAAGCGTGTCTGTTCCCCCGCAGCTCAATAGTAGACTGGCCTGCGGGGGAGGACTCCGGCTTCTTATACTCCGCCTTCAGGGTGGAGCTAGAGGTCAACGGCCAACCAGGACCCGGGATCTGTCAGCCAATGACATTAGGGCTTCCAGTCCCACATGACCCCCAATACATACTACCACATTCACCCCTTGTCAAAAATGAACCCGGCGGGGTGATGCTTCGTATGGTGGTAAGGGTTTACAGGGCTGGTCCTGGGAGGAAAAAAAGCATTCACATGGCAATACAGTATTGTACAATTTTGTCCTGTTTCAACTATTTACAGAGGGTATAGGGAGAAAAGCAAAATGTTCTTGTGAAAAGTCCATATTTTGATTTAGATCGACGCCACGAGTCGGTCGGGCGGTCTGGTCGCCTGTGTCGATCGCCTCGGCCCCGGTGGTGGTGGTGGTGCTTGTACCGGTGTTGTCGTCTCTGGGAGCCTTATGGTTTCAGCTTGGGCTTTATTCTTGGTCGGGCCTGAGGGGAGGGGAACCGATCCTCCTGGGAAGGGGGCGGTCGCGGGGTGCGGCGGTGGCAGGAAGGGTGGGGTTGGGTGAATGGTGTCGGGGGGGTGTGTGTGTTGCCGGCGGGCGCCAGATCCCGCAGGGAGACCATGTCCTGACGGCCGTCGGGGTACTCCACGTAAGCGTACTGCGGGTTCGCGTGGAGGAGGTGAACCCTTTCGACCAACGGGTCCGCCTTATGTGCCTGCACATGCTTTCGGAGCAAGATGGGTCCTCGGGCCGCCAGCCAGGTCGGCAGCGACGTTCCAGAGGAGGACCTCCTAGGGAAGACAAGGAGACGCTCATGAGGCGTTTGATTAGTGCTCGTACATAATAACAACCGGATGGAGTGGAGAGCGTCCGGGAGGACCTCCTGCCACCGTGAAACTGGGAGGTCCCTGGACCGTAGGGCCAGTAGGACGGCCTTCCAGACCGTGCCGTTCTCCCTCTCTACTTGCCCGTTCCCCCGGGGGTTGTAGCTGGTCGTCCTGCTTGAGGCAGCTCGTCACTCATGAAAGAAGACCCCCTGTCGCTGTGGACGTATGCGGGGTAACCGAACAGTGTGAAGATGCTGTTCAGGGCTTTAATGACTGTGGCCGCGGTCATGTCAGAGCAGGGAATGGCAAAAGGGAAGCGGGAGTATTCGTCCACCACATTAAGAAAATATGCGTTGCGGTCGGTGGAGGGGAGGGGCCCTTTGAAATCGAGACTGAAGCGTTCAAAGGGGCGGGAAGCCTTAATCAGGTGCGCTCCATCCGGCCTGAAAAAATGCGGTTTGCATTCCGCGCAGATGTGGCAGTCCCTTGTGACTATACGGACCTCCTCTAAAGAGTATGGGAGATTGCGGGACTTGATGAAGTGGAAAAACCGAGTGACCCCCGGGTGGCAGAGGTCCTCGTGGAGGGTTTGGAGGCGGTTAATTTGTGCGTTGGCACATGTGCCGCGGGATAGGGCATCGGACGGCTCGTTCAGCTTTCCGGGACGATACAAAATCTCATGGTTGAAGGTGGAGAGCTCGATCCTCCACCTTAAGATCTTGTCGTTTTTGATTTTGCCCCGCTGTGCGTTATCGAACATGAAGGCTACCGACCGTTGGTCCGTGAGGAGAGTGAATCTCCTGCCGGCCAGGTAATGCCTCCAATGTCGCACAGCTTCCACTATGGCTTGGGCTTCCTTTTCCACTGAGGAGTGGCGGATTTCTGAGGCGTGGAGGGTCCGGGAGAAAAAGGCCACGGGTCTGCCCGCTTGGTTAAGGGTGGCCGCTAGAGCTACGTCGGAGGCGTCGCTCTCGACCTGGAAGGGGAGGGACTCATCGATGGCGCGCATCGTGGCCTTTGCGATATCCGCTTTGATGCAGCTGAAGGCCTGGCAAGCCTCTGTCGACAGAGGGAAGGTCGTGGTCTGTATTAGGAGGCGGGCCTTGTCTGCGTACTGGGGGAGCCACTGGGCGTAGTATGAAAAGAACCCCAGGCAGCGTTTCAGGGCTTTTGGGCAGTGCGGGAGGGGAAATTCCATGAGGGCGCGCATACGTTCGGGGTCGGGGCCTATTATCCCATTGCGCACTACGTAGCCCAGAATGGCTAGCCGATTGGTGCTAAAAACGCACTTGTCCTCGTTGTACGTGAGGTTCAAGGCTTTGGCGGTCTGGAGGAATTTTTGGAGGTTGGCGTCGTGGTCCTGCTGGTTGTGGCCGCAGATGGTTACATTGTCGAGATACGGGAACGTGGCCCGCAACCCATGTTGATCAACCATTCGGTCCATCTCCCGTTGGAAGACCGAGACCCCGTTTGTGACGCCAAAAGGGACCCTTAGGAAATGGTATAATCGCCCGTCTGCCTCGAAGGCTGTGTACTTGCGGTCACTTGGGCGGATGGGGAGCTGATGGTAGGCGGACTTGAGGTCCACGGTGGAGAAGACTTTATATTTGGCAATCCAATTGACCATGTCGGATATGCGGGGGAGAGGGTACGCGTCTAGTTGTGTGCACCTGTTGATGGTCTGGCTATAGTCTATGACCATCCTTTGTTTCTCCCCTGTCTTCACTACTACCACCTGCGCTCTCCAGGGACTATTGCTGGCCTGGATTATGCCCTCCTTTAGTAGCCGCTGGACTTCGGACCGAATGAAGGTCCGGTCCTGGGCGCTGTATCGTCTGCTCCTAGTGGCGACGGGTTTGCAATCCGGGGTGAGGTTCGCAAACAAGGACGGGGGTTGCACCTTGAGGGTTGCGAGGCCGCAGATAGTGAGTGGGGGTATTGGGCCGCCGAATTTGAACGTAAGGCTCTGTAGATTGCATTGGAAATCTAATCCCAGCAAGGTGGGGGCACAGAGTTGGGGAAGGACGTTTAGTTTGTAGTTTTTGAACTCCCTCCCCTGCACCGTTAGGGTAACTATGCAGAATCCTTGGATCTGTACAGAGTGGGATCCTGCAGCTAGGGAAATCTTTTGTGGGATAGGTGGTCAAGGAACAGCGTCTTACCGTGTCGGGGTGGATAAAGCTCTCCGTGCTCCCGGAGTCGACTAGGCATGGCGTCTCGTGGCCGTTTATTAGCACCGTTGTCGTCGTCGTCTGGAGTGTCCGGGGCCGAGCTTGATCGAGCGTAATTGAAGCGAGACGTGGTTGTAGTAGTGGAGTGGGGTCCGTTGTTGCCGTCCAAGATGGCGTCGGGGATGGACAAAATGGCCGCCCCCATACCTCGCACGTGGCTGGGGGATCACAAGATGGCGGCGGGGGTGGACAAAATGGCCGCCCCCACACATCGTACAGGTCTGGGGCGGTCCAAGATGGCGGCGCCCTTCCTCCCCTCGTGGTGGCCGGGACCCAAAATGGCGGCGTCTGCGGGTCGCACATGGGGCGCTGGGGGGGCTGGGGAGCGCTAGGACCGCGCGGAGCTCCCTCACCGGGGACAGCGGTGGTCGGGACCCAAGTTGGTGGCGCCGGCGGGTCAGACGTGGGGCGCGGGGTGTGGGTTAGGGGGGCGTTAGGGACGCGCAAAACTCCCTCTTCTCTGTGGAGAGTGGTGGCCGGGACCCAAAGCGGTAGCGCCGGAGGGTCATACATGGGGTGCGGGGAGGGGGGTTGGGGCGCGTAAGCGGCGTGCAGGGCTCCCTGTTCTCCCGGGACCGCGGTGGTCGGGACCCAGAGCGGCTGCGCCTGCAGGTCGTACATGGCGTGCTGGGGGGGTTGGGGCGCGTAAACGGCTTGCAGGGCTCCCTGTTCTCCCGGGACAGCAGCGACCTCGCGGGACCGGCACACAACCGCGTAATGGCCCTTTTCCCCGCAGCTCTTGCAGATAGCTGCGCGGACCGGGCAGCGCTGTCGGGGGTGTTTCGCCTGGCCGCAGAAATAACAGCGGGCGCCCCCGATGCGACTCGGCGTTTGGACCGCGCAAGCCTGTGGGGTGTCCGGGGGGGGGTGGGTTTGTCGCAACGGGTACGTACGGAGCCCAATGGGCTGCCGCGCAGTCGGGGCTGTAGGCGCGGGTATTACTCGCGGCCACGTCTAGGGAGGCTGCTAGGGCCCGGGCTTCTGAGAGTCCTAGCGACTCTCTTTCTCGAAGTCTTTGGCGGATTTGGGAGGAATTCATACCTGCCACAAAAGCATCGCGCATTAACATGTCCGTGTGTTTATTTGCGTTCACCGAAGGGCAGCTGCAGGCTCGTCCCAAAATCAGCAGCGCGGCGTAGAATTCGTCCATCGATTCTCCGGGACCTTGCCGTCTCGTCGCGAGCTGGTAGCGAGCGTAGATTTGGTTAACTGGGCGGACATAGAGACTTTTCAGTGCTGCGAACGCCGTCTGGAAATCGTCCGAGTCTTCGATGAGGGAGAAAATCTCCGTGCTCACCCTCGAGTGCAGGACCTGTAGTTTTTGGTCTTCTGTGACCCGGCCGGTGGTCGTTCTGAGGTAGGCCTCGAAGCAAGTCTGCCAGTGCTTGAAGGCTGCTGCCGCGTTCACTGCGTGGGGGCTGATCCTCAGGCATTCCGGAATGATCCTGAGCTCCATAGTCCTTTTTAGGCACGCTTAATAAATTGTAGCGCACAAAGACTCCGTGAGATGAATAGAGTAAAGTCGATGAGGCTTTATTAAGCGTGTCTGTTCCCCCGCAGCTCAATAGTAGACTGGCCTGCGGGGGAGGACTCCGGCTTCTTATACTCTGCCTTCAGGGCGGAGCTAGAGGTCAACAGCCAACCAAGGCCCGGGATCTGTCAGCCAATGACATTAGGGCTTCCAGTCCCACATGACCCCCAATACATACTACCACACTCATTAAACTCAGCTCCCTGCCATCGGGAAACCCACGGTGGGGGTTCAGTATTTGCGGGACCGGAAAATCCCTCTGGCGAAAATGGTCGGAAAATCCCCCCTAGTTTTGAAAGGTATGTTCCCAGCAATTACAACTTAATAAATATGAATAATTTACGACATCATGCTTGTTGCTTAAAGGCGACTTAGAAACTCTGGATAGTTAGGAATATTCACTGCTAAATCTTATCAAATGGATAATGATTGGTTCTGAATTAATTTAGCAAACTCATCCCAAGATTGAAGCGTTTTCATAATATACAGTTTGAGTAAAAGTAGATCAGAGAACTCAGCTGTCTCCAGTACAAAGTAGAGCACAATAGAAGCTTCTGTTCAATGTGAGGAAACTGAAAGAGGAATCGAAGGTGGGATTTACCAGCCGTTCCTGCCAGTGGGATGCCCCTGACACAATGAAAGCGACCCCTCAATGACGGGTTCCCACCGGGGGGGGCGTTGGGCGAGCCATGCAAAATGCCGTAGACTTTGACGGAACTGGAAGATCGCGCTGGTGGCAAATGACAAGCCACTTCTGCCACCAGAAAACACACTGCATGGGGAGGGGTGGAAAATCCCTAATCATTAGAATCCTTTCAAAACAAATATTTGCAAAGGATAATGAAGAATGTTACATCCTTTTTAGCTTTGTGCAGAGAGCATGTTTGCTGGTGGCATCTTTGTGGTTAGAGAATGATTGTTAGTGGAATGTATTTATAATGTCCACTAGAAGAGAGGCTGTGTGAAAATAAGATTCATTGTAAATGGAGTTAGATGAAATTATTTAAAATACCACTGAGGAATTAAGCAAGACAAGTAACTGATGACACATAAAACAATGGGCGTGATTTAATGGCCGTATTGCGCTTGAATGCGAGCGCGACGCAGTTGTTAGATTGCGGGAGAGGTCAAAATCAGGGAATGCGTCAGGCGCGGACCAGTTCGCTATCTAACCGGCCCACCCCTGCTGACGACGATTCTTGCTGTGGTGGGGCAAGAAACCAATAATCCCCAATTAAAGTCAATCTCCACAAAATTAATGAGAACGATACCCTATCTGACCACCCGTGATCTAACCAACTCCCCAGCAAGTGATCACATGGGTGCCGATTAGTACACCAGCTTAAAAACCTGAAGCTGGCGGAATGGCTGCTGTGGGGATCCAAGGAGGAGAATAGCCATCTTCGATCCTGGGCAGTATGCTTGGAGGCATTCGGGTTTCCAGGACCAGGATGCCCAGGGGGCTGGGGCAGGGGATTGGAGGTCAGCCCGTTTTGCGGAATTACGTGCCAGAAGCATCATATTTCATGGGTGCAACGTGTTTTAATGCTGTACATTAGTGTCCCCAACTGTCCCTCACCCTCGATGGCGCCAACCCCCCCTCTCCATCCCTCCCAATCCTTACCAGCCCACCTCTTCCCCCCTCCAGTGCCCTCTCAGTGATCCTTGACCTGCTTAGCCTTCCGTGCTCTACCGCTGCATCTAGGTTGCGCATCAGAGGTGGAGGAAACCTGCTGCCTACCGTGTCCCATGGCCTTTGATACCCCTGAGGGTGTCTTCTGGGGGCCCTGGGGCCGGAGGGCCCCAGACCACTTGCTGGAGGCACATGCCTCATCGTGTCACCCTGTTTCAGAGGCTGACTCCGCCATTGTCAGGGGGGAGGGTGAACTAGGGGGAGCTGGTGACCACTGTCACCATTCCATAGCGTGGCTCCAGGTTGGCACCCAGCGCCCCCTCTTGGTCAGTGTCCATAGGACCTTCATGGTCACCTCGGGACGGAGGGGCAGCTGGATTGAGCACCATGGTGACGACGCCCTCGGCAATGTTCCTCTGGAGTATGCTCTGGAGCATCCCGGCAAGGTCCACCTGAGACCGGGACACATTCCCCCAGCGAACAGGTCATGCTCTGGAATGCCTCGGCAATGCCACGCCGAGACTGGGACATGCACTTCCCAGCACCTCAGAAAGGTCCACCTGAGACTGGAACATCTCCCTGTGACGTGGACATATTGCTGTGGCCCTCAGCCATGGCCGTCACTTACAGAGCAACGTCTTGGACACCTCCACTCATACTGCTGACATTGTGCACCCACTGCGGTCGCCGCTCTAGCAGTGTTGGCATGGGTGCCACACATTGCCAGTGCTATCTCCTGCGCCTCTACTTCTGAGACTCCTCCAATCAGCCATGGACCTGCTGTAGTATAGCCGACATCCCCTTATGAATCTCACAGCTGCACCTTATCGACTGGTACAGCTTTGAGTAAACCTCAAATGCTCAGCATCCAATGGGACCCAGCTGGGTCCTGGGATCCATCTGACCTCTGACTACTGACTCGCCGGGGCATTCCTGCCTTCACCTGATGTGCATTAGCAACTGTGTGGTGCTCACCAAAATGTGCCCCAGAAGCCTGTCCACTAATCTCACCCACTGAACTGTGTGTTTCTGCACTGGTGGAGGATGGGGATCACAGCTGTGCCACGGATATGATTGTTTCCCCGGAGCTCCCCTCCGAGATGTGTGTGTGGGGGGGGGGGGGGGGGGGGAGGGGTGGGGGGGGGGGGGGGTGGGGGTGGGGGGGGGACCCAGTCTGGATAGGTCGGCTCCGCTGGATGGCAATCCTGTGGGAGAATGAACATGTGATCAGTGGGGGGAAGGATTATAGTGTCTGGCATGAACAACTCACGTGTGATCGGTCATCTGGGTGGCGGCCAGTGGATACTCACCTCTACACATTTGCAAACCTCTACGTCGGTAGCCGATCTGTCCTTGGCCACTCCCATAAGCTCCCAGGCCCATTACTTGTAGGCAGTGAGGACTCTGATGTCCAGCACCCCACTGCCCATCTGGGCCCACTCCCATGGTTCTGGGCCAACTTCTCCTGTGGGGCACATGAGCAGCGGAGGGAGGGTGGGGGTGGCGAACTGCGGGAGATGGCTGGACAGGGGCACAGAATGGTGCTGGGCATGGGCAGTGCCAGGCGCATGGTCTTGGGGGGGGGGGACGAGGAGGGACAGGCGGGGCCAGTGCTATGGGGTCGTGCCCACTCACCTGTGTGGCTCGATGGTTGTTGACCTTGTTGCGGCACTGGATGCCGCTCCTCCTGGTGACACTCCCTGAGTTGACGACCACTGCCACCTCCTCCCAGGTGACACTGGCTGCTCTTTGGCTGACCCTCCGAGCCTTTCGGGGGAACAGACCATCTATCTGGAGGTGACCACGTTCAACATTTTGGCCAGGTTGACATCCCCAAGTCGTGGGGTTGGTCTCCTCGGTGGCATGGCTGCATGCTGTGTGGGGTTTGCTCTGCGGGAGTGGTTTCAGTGCAGCACTGGTTTAAGTGGTTAGGAGCTCCCCCTTGTTAGCAGGGAGCTGGTGGGCTCGGCCCCGGGGAATCATCAGGCGGGACCATCATTTGCAGCATGAAGCCGTGGGGCTTCGTTAAGTGGACCAATTAATATTTGATACCGGTGATGGACTCTTTGGGTCGAGCATCAGGAAGCTCGCGGCAGTTCCCACTCGCTACCATTAAAGCATGTCCAATATATAGATTTCCTGCATTGTTACGGTCACCAGACTTCAGACGTGCCTCATTTCTGTTGTTATAACCCGCACGGGTCTCACGGTATAGGATGATCCATCAACCTGTGGAGCTTGTAGAATACGAGCTCCCTCAATAAAGGGGCTGGGGACCGTTAACACAGCTCATGTACCTGTGTCTAAATGGAGTTGGCAGTCAGGCACCAACCAGAGAAAACACAGGAGGGAACTACTGGACCTGTATATAATAGTTAACATGTTAAAGAAAGTATGTTTTGTTTTTCTCTACAATCCGGTGTGGACTCCTTTTGTTGCCCCTCACAAAAGCTGTAAAACATTTTGGGATATCCTGTGATTTTTGTGGGAAATGCAAGTTCTGCTTTTCTTTGTGTACACTACAAATAAATAAATATATATTTGAACAAACACATATACTATCATTTGGAGAGAACATTGCCAATGTCCAGGAAAGTGCTTTTGACAAGTCTCTCTTTATAATGAGGAATCCAGCATACACAATCCTGAGATGGTAGTGAGATTGTAGTAATGAAGGGTAGCTATGTTGTAGTTGTTTTGTTGGCTTTGCTGAAGACCAGGGATTACTGTTACTGGAATATGTCTCACTTATTGAAATTGTTTGCTCCCACTCTATTGATACTCTAACCTTGTACCACAGGGATTTTCTGGGTTAAACCCCATTGATACCAGCGTGGATTCAGCTCTACAAGTACAAGATAGAATGGAAATAGGCGTAGATTCTGAATTCAAACTAGCATAAAGTGATCTGGGGCGTCATTCTCCGACACCCCGCCGGGTCGGAGAATGGCCGTTGGCCGCCGTGAATCCCGCCCCCGCCGAAGTCTCCTGTACCAGAGATTGGGCGGGGGCGGGAATCGGGCCGCGCCGGTTGGCGGGACCCCTCCCCACTCAATTCTTCTGCCCGGATGGGCCGGAGTCCCGCCCAGAAATTGCCTGTCCCGCCGGCGTAAATTAAACCTGGGGCGAAATTCTCCCCCAACGGCGCGATGTCTGCCGACTGGCGCGCAAATCGGCGCCAATCAGACGGGCATCGCGCCGCCCCAAAGGTGCGGAATGCTCCGCATCTTTGCCGGCCTAGCCCCTCAATGTCGGGGCTAGGCCGGCGCCGGAGGGATTTCCGCCCCACCAGCTGGCGGAAATGGCGTTTGTTGCCCCGCCAGCTGCCGCGGAAATGCGGCGCATGCGCGGGAGCGTCAGCGGCTGCTGAAAGTTTCCCGCGCATGCGTAGTGGGGAGAGTCTCTTTCCACTAGGGAAGGGAAAGAGTGCCCCCACGGCACAGGCCCGCCCGCGGATCAGTGGGCCCCGATCGCGGGCCAGGCCACCGTGGGGGCACCCCCTGGGGTCAGATCGCCCCGCGCCCCCCCCCCCAGGACCCCGGAGCCCGCCCACGCCGCCTGGTCCCGCCGGTAAATACCAGGTTTAATTTACGCCGGCGGGACAGGCAATTTCTGGGCGGGACTTCGGCCCATCCGGGCCGGAGAATTGAGCGGGGGGTCCCGCCAGCCAGCGCGGCCCGATTCCCACCCCCACCGAATCTCCGGTACCGGAGACTTGGGCGGGGGCGGGGGCAGGATTCACGGCGGCCAACGGCCATTCTCCTACCCGGCGGGGGGTCGGAGAATGACGCCCCTCGTATTTACCGGCGGGACCAGGCGGTGTGGGCGGGCTCCGGGGTCCTGGGGGGGGGGGCGCGGGGCGAACTGACCCCAGGGGATGCCCCCACGGTGGCCTGGCCCGCGATCGGGGCCCACCGATCCGCGGGCGGGCCTGTGCCGTGGCGGACTCTTTCCCTTCCGCCTCCACCACGGTCTCCACCATGGCGGAGGCGGAAGTGACTTTCCCCACTGCGCATGCACGGGAAACTTTCAGCGGCCGCTGACACTCCCGCGCATGCGCCGCATTTCCGCGCCAGCTGGCGGGGCAACAAACGCCATTTCCGCCAGCTGGCGGGGCGGAAATCCCTCCGGCGCCGGCCTAGCCCCGACATTCCGCACTTTTGGGGCGGCGCGATGCCCGTCTGATTGGCGCCGATTTGGGCGCCAGTCGGCAGACATCGCGCCGTTGGGGGAGAATTTCGCCCCACTTCTCCAGTCATGCATTTTATCTAGATTCAATTCAGTACAAATTAGCCTGATTCAGAAAAATAAACCAATGGCAAGCCATTTGTTTGACTGTGGATGCTGACTGAGTGAAATATGCAACTTCTGGCCTCATGCTATTGGTCAGGTGAATTCTGTAAGTGGTATGGGCATTGCTGGCACATTCTGAGTATTTGGACCTGGCTTACTGTGAACAGTGGTGAAGGTGGCAGTTCTGATCATCCCCTCAAACTGACATTGGCTTTAGCTGGTGTAAATGGGAACCACTATGTTAATTTGAAAGAAGCATCATTTACTAGTTGTTTTTCTTTTCTCCTCCAGGAGACAGATCAGCTGACTGGCTTAAATGTCCTTTTCTTCCACATGATTGTAATAGCCTTCCATCAAAAAAAAAAATCACGTTTCAGTGAGAATTCTGCCGGTGGACTTTCAAACAAGATCAGCAAGATTTATTGCTAATAGCAAAAAACAATGTGATCAAGCAGCAAAATGGAAGTTGTCCTGTAAAATTATAATTGACTTGAATAATATTAAAACACTGAATCAAAACGGGGAGATTGGATGATTCTTAATAGGAACTTGATCTTTTCTCTTTACAAATTCTGCCATTATCTGAGATGCTTCACTGTGTTTGATCATGATAGTGCACTACAAATAGGCAATTATTTTGTATATCATACATGCTGTGTAAAACATTGCAAATTATTTTCTCCTGAACATGGGTATTTTATTTCAGAGATGATTAATAGTCTTCACTGAATATCCATTTAGCAGTACAGACTTGTAATTTCTATTCTGTACCTTTGCCCAGATTTAGCAGTCAGTGGTGCAGCAATGGCTCTCACCATTGCCCTTGAAGAAAATTGCCATCAAAAATCTACCCACCACTACCGTGTGCATTCCCTATTTTTTTGCACTAGTTTCAATCTGGTGCCATGTTGAGTGCCTCACCAGGCATTCAACAACAGTGATGGCATCCAGCTGATAAGTAGGCAATTATATTTAAGTATTTTCATAGTTAGGTAACAGAATATGCTGAATTTTTCAATTTTTATATACATTTAGAGTACCCAATTCTTTTTTTCCAATTAATAAGCAAGTACATGGCCAATTCACCTACTCTGCATATCTTTTTGTGTTGTGGGAGTGAGACACATGCAGACACGAGGAGAATGTGCAAACTCCATACGGACAGTGACCCAGGGCCAGGATCGAACCCACTGTGCCACTGTACCGCCCCTCTTTATGAACAGTTTACAGAGTGAAATAAATTATTGATTTGTTTACATGACATCAAGTTAGAACTTGAAACATAAACAAACTGGATTTCTTCCATAATGGGAAAAAAAATTTAATTCTGCAAAATAAGATTCACAGGGAGGATGTTTAGTCATGATCATGAAATTAGTATGCTGTTAAAAACCAGATTTCCTTCAACAAAGTTTAACTTTTGTGTTTCTTTTTAAGCAGTGAGACGAATGACATGAAATATCAATTTCTGAGATGGGGAGATGGTGGGCCAGTGGTAATGTCCAAATGCCCAAGCTCATGCTCTGGGTGCACAGGTTCAAATCTCACCAGCGCAACTGGTGGAATTAAAATGTAATTAACAAATCTGTAATATAAAGCTTGTCTCTGTAAAAGCTTGTCTCAGTAATGATGACTGTATTTGTTGTAAAACCGATCTGAATCACTCATGTCCTTTAGAAAAATGAATCTGCCATCCATACATGGCCTGGCAACTCCAGGTCCACAGTAAATTGGATGACTTCAAACTGCCCTTTGAAATAGCCAAGCCAGCCACTCATCTCAAGGGCAATTAGGGATGGGCAATAAATGCCGGCCTTGCCAGAGATACTCACATCCCACGAAATGATAAAAAAAATTCTACTTGATTGTGGGGAGTTCGACAGTGCACATTCTGAAGGACTGACTTTTGCCTTTAACTGCACATCAGCAGACTCCAGAAATTGC
This sequence comes from Scyliorhinus torazame, assembly GCF_047496885.1. Taxonomy (NCBI): domain Eukaryota; kingdom Metazoa; phylum Chordata; class Chondrichthyes; order Carcharhiniformes; family Scyliorhinidae; genus Scyliorhinus; species Scyliorhinus torazame. Next base: position 237,877,943 of record NC_092710.1, read on the forward strand.
TGCCATTTTCAGGGTAATGAATGCTGACAAATTTACCATCATTACAAACGCAATGTGTGAGTCAGTGTTCAATTAAAACCTGTCACAAAATGAATCAACTCCAATGTCACTCTCGTGATTCATGATAGAGTGCAGTTTGTAACTAATCCAATGTATCCATTAATCTATTTATAGCATAATTGTATTAAGATTACAGAAACATAGGTCATCGGTGCAGGAATGGGCCTTTCGGCCTGATGAGCCTGCTTTGCTCTTTGTTAAGATCATGGCTGACCTGGTGGTGGTCACAACTCCACTCTCCTGTCTGCCCTCAATAACCCTGAAACCTTATCTGTCCAAAATCTATCCAGCTCAGCCTTGAATATATTCAATGGCCCAGGTTCCACTGCTCTCTGGGGAAAATAATTCCCCAGTTAAGCCTGTCATACTAGGACTAAGACCATAAGACCAGAAGACATAGGAGCGGAAGTAAGGCCATTCGGCCCATCGAGTCCACTCCACCATTCAATCATGGCTGGTTTCAACTCCATTTACCCGCTCTCTCTCCATAGCCCTTAATTCCTCGAGAAATCAAGAATTTATCAACTTCTGTCTTAAAGACACTCAACGCCCTGGCCTCCACCGCCCTCTGTGGCAATGAATTCCACAGACCCACCACTCTCTGGCTGAAGAAATTTCTCCTCATCTCTGTTCTAAAGTGACTCCCTTTTATTCTAAGGCTGTGCCCCCGGGTCCTAGTCTCCCCTGCTAATGGAAACAACTTCCCTACATCCACCCTATCTAAGCCATTCATTATCGTGTAAGTTTCTATTAGATCTCCCCTCAACCTCCTAAACTCCAATGAATATAATCCCAGGATCCTCAGACGTTCATCGTATGTTAGGCCTACCATTCCTGGGATCATCCGTGTGAATCTCCGCTGGACCCGCTCCAGTGCCAGTATGTCTTTCCTGAGGTGTGGGGCCCAAAATTGCTCACAGTATTCTAAATGGGGTCTAACTAATGCTTTATAAAGCTTCAGAAGTACATCCCTGCTTTTATATTCCAAGCCTCTTGAGATGAATGACAACATTGCATTTGCTTTCTTAATTACGGACTCAACCTGCAAGTTTACCTTTAGAGAATCCTGGACTAGGACTCCCAAGTCCCTTTGCACTTCAGCATTATGAATTTTGTCACCGTTTAGAAAATAGTCCATGCCTCTATTCTTTTATCCAAAGTGCAAAACCTCGCACTTGCCCACGTTGAATTTCATCAGCCATTTCTTGGACCACTCTCCTAAACTGTCTAAATCTTTCTGCAGCCTCCCCACCTCCTCCATACTACCTGCCCCTCCAACTATCTTTGTATCATCGGCAAACTTAGCCAGAATGCCCCCAGTCCCGTCATCTAGATCGTTAATATATAAAGAGAACAGCTGTGGCCCCAACACTGAACCCTGCGGGACACCACTCGTCACCGGTTGCCATTCCGAAAAAGAACCTTTTATCCCAACTCTCTGCCTTCTGCCTGACAGCCAATCGTCAATCCATGTTAATACCTTGCCTCGAATACCATGGGCCCTTATTTTACTCAGCAGTCTCCCGTGAGGCACCTTATCAAAGGCCTTTTGGAAGTCAAGATAGATAACATCCATTGGCTCTCCTTGGTCTAACCTATTTGTTATCTCTTCAAAGAACTCTAACAGGTTTGTCAGGCACGACCTCCCCTTACTAAATCCATGCTGATTTGTCCTAATCTGACCCTGCACTTCCAAGAATTTAGAAATCTCATCCTTAACAATGGATTCTAGAATCTTGCCAACAACCGAGGTTAGGCTAATTGGCCTATAATTTTCCATCTTTTTCCTTGTTCCCTTCTTGAACAGGGGGGTTACAACAGCGATTTTCCAATCCTCTGGGACATTCCCTGACTCCTGTGACTTTTGAAAGATCATAACTAACGCCTCCACTATTTCTTCAGCTAGCTCCTTTAGAACTCTAGGATGTAGTCCATCTGGGCCCGGAGATTTATCAATTTTTAGACCTCTTAGTTTCTCTAGCACTTTCTCCTTTGTGATGGCTACCATATTCAACTCTGCCCCCTGACTCTCCGGAATTGGTGGGATATTACTCATGTCTTCTACTGTGAAGACTGACGCAAAGTACTTATTTAGTTCCTCAGCTATTTCCTTGTCTCCCATCACAAAATTACCAGCGTCATTTTGGAGCGGCCCAATGTCAACTTTTGCCTCCTGTTTGTTTTTAATGTATTTAAAGAAACTTTTACTATCATTCCTAATGTTACTGGCTAGCCTACCTTCATATTTGATCCTCTCTTTCCTTATTTCTCTCTTTGTTATCCTCTGTTTGTTTTTGTAGACTTCCCAATCTTCTGACTTCCCACTACTCTTTGCCACATTATAGGCTTTCTCTTTTGCTTTGATGCATTCCCTAACTTCCTTTGTCAGCCATGGCTGCCTAATCCCCCCTCTGATAACCTTTCTTTTCTTTGGGATGAACCTCTGCACTGTGTCCTCAATTACTCCCAGAAACGCCTGCCATTGCTGTTCTACTGTCTTTCCCACTAGGCTCTGCTCCCAGTCGATTTTCGTCAGTTCCTCCCTCATGCCCCTGTAGTTACCTTTATTTAACTGTAACACCTTTACATCTGATTCTACCTTCTTTCTTTCAAATTGGAGATTGAATTCTACCATAACACTAAGTCCAGAATGACCTGTTCCCTTGTGGGCTCCATCACAAGCTGTTCCAAAAAGCCCTCCTGTAAACATTCAATGAATTCCCTTTCCTTGGGTCCACTGGCAGCATTATTTACCCAGTCCACCTGCATATTGAAGTCCCCCATGATCACTGTGACCTTGCCTTTCTGACATGCACTTTCTATTTAGTGGTGCATTTTGTGCCCCCGGTCCTGGCCACTGTTAGGAGGCTTGTACATAACTCCCATTATGGTTTTTTTGCCTTTGTGGTTCCTCAACTCTACCCACACAGACTCCACATCATCTGACCCTATGTCATTTAGTGCTATTGATTTAATTTCATTCCTAATTAACAAGGCAACCCCGCCCCCTCTGCCCACCTCCCTGTCTTTTCGATAGGTTGTGAATCCCTGGATGTTTAAATGCCAGTCCTGAACCCCCTGCAACCATGTCTCTGTGATGCCTACCACATCATACCTGCCAGTCACAATCTGGGCCACAAGCTCATCTACCTTGTTCCGTACACTGCGCGCATTTAAATATAGCACCTTTAATTCTCTATTGACCGTCCCTTTTTGTTTTCTTAGTGTGGTGGACCTTGGTTTACTGAGCCTTTCCATACACTGTGTCATATTTTGTGAGATGGGGACTATCGTAACCTCTCCTGAGTTTTGTCTTTTTGTGCTTTTTTGTATACCTAAGCAGCTACGCTTCCCACTGATTACTTCACTTCTTGGTTCCCTGACTTTCCCTTCCCCCCCAATCTTTAGTTTAAAGTCCTATTGACCACCCTATTTATTCTTTTCGCCAGAACACTGGTCCCAGCTCGGTTCAGGTGGAGACTATCCCAACGGTATAGGTCCCCCCCTGTCCCAAAACTGATGCCAGTGTCCCATGAAAAGGAACCCCTCTTTCCCACACCACTCTTTCAGCCACGTGTTAACTTCCCTGATTCTTGCCTCCCTATGCCAATTTGCACGTGGCTCGGGCAGTAATCCGGAGATTATGACCCTTGAGGACCTGTTTTTTAATTTGAATCCTAGCTCTTTATAATCTCTAAACAGGTCCTCTTTCCTAGACTTGCCTATGTTGTTGGTACCGACATGGACCACAACAACTGGATCCTCCCCCTCCCTCTCCAGTATTCTTTCAAGCTGGTCAGAGATGTCCCGCACTCTAGCACCGGGCAGGCAACATACCATGCGGGACTCTTTATCCTGCTCACAAAGGATACTATCTATCCCCCTGATAATAGAATCCCCTACAACTACAACTTGCCTATTTACTCCCTCCCCTTGAATAGCCTGCTGAACCATGGTGCCTTGGTCAGCTGACTCATCCTTCCTGCAGCCCTGTTCGCCATCCACACAGGGTGCAAGTGCCTCATACCTGTTGGACAGAGTCAAGGGCTGAGGCTCCTGAGTTCCTGACTGCTGGTTCCCTTTATCTGCCTGACTTGCAGTCACACCCTGCTGTCCCTGGCCACTGGCAGGATTTAAACTACTTACTCTGACAGGTGTGACTGCCTCCTGAAACACAATGTCCAGGTAAGTCTTCCCCTCCCAGATGTGCCTCAGTGTTTGAAGCTCAGACTCCAGCTCATCAACTCTGAGCCGGAGCTCTTTGAGCAGCCAACACTTACTGCAGATGTGGTCGCTGCAGCTCACAATGGGATCTGCCAGCTCCCACATCAAGCAGCTCAAGCACATCACCTGACCAGCCATCACTAATTAATTAATTAGTTTAATTTAAGTTTATGAGTTTAGCTGTGTTTTTTTTTAATTTTGGGGCAGATTTGCTATCAACCACTCAGATCACAGCTTCCCTCTGATGTCACTTTTGGAAAAAAAAAACAACTGGAAAACAGGAAGTTACCGTTAGGTTTTTATACTCACAGAGACTGCTCCTCCTCCTCCGAACGGCTCCCGAAATTAGGCCCGAAGAAAGAGAGAGAACAAAACAGTAGGGAAAAAGCACCTTCTCCCACTCTTCACCGAATTACCTCACTGCACCAAATTACCAAATTCTCACTCGGTCTGTATCTCTCTCACTCAGGCTGTGTCCTTGACCTGCGCAATGCTTACTAATGTGCGCTTTCTGTCTGTCTTTTATACAGACTTTAGGATGACTCACACTAAAACTTCAAAGAGAAGAAAACAATGTGTACCTTTGTGCCCCTTAACAGGCCTCAGGTGACTGCCAGATAACTGCCTCTCAGCAATTAGGGTGGGGGCAGCTTCAGCCAATTAGACACTAATCTACACTGCACTTTTAACTGAAAAACAGCAAAATTAGATGAACCACTTACCTTTCCTGGTTACCTCACTGCACCAAATTACCAAATTCTCACTCGGTCTGTATCTCTCTCACTCAGGCTGTGACTCCTTGACCTGCGCAATGCTTCAAGATTTAAGTTATGATTTAAGTTAACTTTTTCTGAACTGTTTTCACTATTATATCCTTTTTCAAATAAGGAGACCAAAACTGCACTCCAGATGTGGTCTCATCAAAGCCCTGTACAGCTGCAGTAAATCCTCTACCCAGGTCCACTCCGCTGTCCACCCTGCCCTATCCCCATATCCTAACCTGCACATCCCTGTGCACTATGGAAGCAATTTTCGCATGGCTAATCCACCTAATCTACACACCTTTGGACTATGGGAGAAAACTGGAGCACCCGGAGGAACCCAGGCAGACATGGTGAGAATGTGCAAACTCAAGGGCGGCAGGATGATGCAGTGGTTAGCACTGCTGCCTCACGGCGCCGAGGACCCGGGATCGATCCCGGCCCCAGGTCACTCTCTGTGTGGAGTTTGCACATTCTCCCCGTGTCTGCATGGGTCTCACCCCCACAACCCAAAGATGTGCAGGGTAGGTGGATTGGCCACAATTATTTGTGCCTTAATTGGGAAAAAGAATTGGGTACTCTAAATTAAAAAAAAAGAGAATGTGCCAGCTCAGTACAGACAGTCACGCAAGGCTGGAATCGGTCCCAGGTCCCTGGCGCTATGAGGCATCAGTGCTAACCTCTGTGCCATTGTGTTTTAAGTTCTTCGAATCCTTTCACCTCTTGATTATCAAATACCTTTGGGAAGTTTTCTGAGACTTCTACAGTGAAGATGTACACAATATATCATTTCAGTGCCTCCTTGTTTTCCATTATCAATTCACCAGTGTCACTTTCTACAGCACCAACACCAGTTTTAGTTATTCTCTTTCTAACTAAATACTTGTAGAAACTCTCATCATTTGTTTTTACATTACTAGCTAGCATTCTCTCCTACTCTACTTTCTCTCTATTTGTTTTTGATCATTCGTTGTTGGTTCTTTAAATCTGTCCGACCTTCTGACCTACCACTAAGCTTTGCAGATTTGTATTGTGTTTCTTTCACTTTGATACAATCCTTAATTAGCCATGGGTGGTGCATTCTTTTCAAAGAGCCTTTCTTTCTCACTGGGATAAATCTTTGCTGAACATTATTAAATATCTCCTTAAAAGCCTGCCATTGCAGGCTGTTAACCTAGTTTCCCAGTTCACTTTAGCCAGATCTGCCTTCAAAACCCTTATAGTTACCTTTATTTAGGTTTAGAATACTAGTCTTAGATCCACAATTCTCCCTTCAAACTGAACGTGACATTCTATCATATTATGATCGCTGAAGATCCTATCGGCAGGAACAACTGGAAAATTCCACCTTCAGTAGTCTTCACTCACTACTGTTCTAATGGGTGGGATTTTCTGTTCCCACCAGTGGCAGGAATCATGGCAAGTGGCAAATCAAAATGGGGAGCATTTTCAAAAGTGAGTTTCCCGTTCTCCCTGTGTCTGCATGGGTTTCCTCCGGGTGCTCCGGTTTCCTCCCATAGTCCAAAGATGTGTGGGTTAGGTGCATTGGACATGATAAATTGTCCCTTAGAGCCCAGGGATAGGTGGACATCGGTAGAGTGCTCGTTCGATGGGTCGTTGCAGGCTCAATGGGCCGAATGGCCTCCTTCTACACTGTAGGGATTCTATGATTCTATGATTAGGCAGGGTTCTCCAATACTTACCAGAGAGGGGGTCCTACATTATTGTTATTTGCTGCGCCCTGTATAACCTGGCGCTGCAAAAGGATTATGAGTTGCCACATGGAAACATCTCATTGGAAGAGGAGAAAGGGGTGATTTCAAGGAAGCTGAGGATTCAGATGAGCCAAGGGAGGATGCTATTTCACAGGCATGACATGGAAAACGTGACCGTGACAATCTCATAGTGGCAAAATTTCAGGAGGAGTAGGGTGAAGGTACAGGTCTCCGGACCCTCAATGCAAGGGAGGCAATAAGACCTTCATTCTCATCCTCAACATTTCACAAAAGGTCAATCTATAAATGAGACAGGAGGAAGCACATATCGCCTTCAACTCTAACAATGGGGTCATATTTTAAGGTACAGTGAGCATATGGCCTTTGAGTAATGAAATAAGCACTCCATCATCACTCCTAAACAACTTGAGATGTTGCAAAGGGCAGGGGATCGTGATAAGCAGGGTGGCGTTCACTCAGTTCAGTAGCTCATACTGTCCAAATATCAAAAACTGAACGTTTGTTTAAAAAGGTCTTCTAAATTCTCAGCAAAACAGAAAAGAAAGTATGTAAACACCTAGCTCTTATATCATCCAGTCCTAAAGCACAGAAAAGGCCCTTCGACCCATCACATCTGTGCCTGCCAATTGCAACCACCTAACCATTCTAATCCCATTTTCCAGCACTTGGCCCATAGCCTTGTTTGCCCTGGGATCGCAAGTGGACATCTAAATACTTTTTAAAAGTTATGAGGGTCTCTGCCTCCGCCAACCTTTCATGCAGTGAGTTCCAGACTCCCACCATCCTCTGGGTAAAAAGGTTTCCCCTCATATCCCCTTTAAACCTTCCGCCTCTTACCTTAAATCAATGCAGCTGGTCATAGGGCAGCACGGTAGCACAGTGGGTAGCACTGTTGCTTCACAGCTCCAGGGTGCCAGGTTCGATTTCCGGCTTGGGTCACTGTCTGTGTGGAGTCTGCACGTTCGCCCCGTGTCTGGGTGTATTTCTTCCGGGTGCTCCGGTTTCCTCCCAAAAGTCCCGAAAGATGTACCGTTAAGTAATTTGGACATTCTGAATTCTCCCTCTGTGTGCCCGAACAGGCGCCGGAATGTAGCGACTAGGGCTTTTCACGGTAACTTAATTGCAGTGTGAATGTAAGCCTACTTGTGACAATAAAGATTATTATTATTGATCACTCCACCAAGGGAAACGTTTCTTCCAGTCTACTCTATACTCCTCATAATTTTATACATCTCAAACACCCCCCCCCCCCCCCCCTCCTTCCCTTTCCTCAGTCTCCTCTTCAAGGAAAACAACTCAAGTCTACCCAATCTCTCATCATAACTAAAACTCTCCACCCCAGGCAACATCTTGGTGAATCTCCTCTGCACCCTTTCCAGTGCAATCATATCCCTCCTACAATGTGGATTCCAGAACTGCACACAATACTCCAGCTGTGGCCGAACCAACGTTTTATACAGTTCCAGCATTACCACCCTGCTCTTAATATTTATGTCTTTGCTAATAAAGGCAAGTATACCATGTGCTTTCGTAACCACTGTATCTAACTGCTCTGCTACCTTAAGGGAACAGTGTACATGCATACCAAGATTGCCCTGTTTATCCTGCCCAATTGAATTCCATTTGCCTCTGGTCAGCCCATCTGAACAGCCCATATACATCCTCCTATAATCTAAGGCTATCCTCCTCACTATTTACCACCCCACCGGTTTTGTATCATTCATGAACTTACTGATTGAGATTCCTAAGTTCATATCTAAATCATTTATATAAACCACAAACAGCAAGGGTTCAACGCTGATCCCTGCGGGACTTCACGACCCTCGGCCATCACCCTCTGCTTCCTGCCCCTCAGCCAATTCTAGGTCCAATTTGCCAAATTTCCTCGGATCCCATGGGCTCTTACCTTCGCTATCAGTCTCCCATGTTGGACCTTATCAAAAGCCTTGCTGAAGTCCAAGTCCATCAAATGCATGTCCCGCATCTACACACCTGATCATCTCTTCCCCCACCTCTTCGAAAAATTTAATCAAGTTGATCAGACATGACCTCCCCTTAACAAAACCATGCTGACTCTTATTGATTAGTGTGGGCTTGGGTGCTCCTTCTAAGGGCCGGTGCAGACTCGATGTGCTGAATGGCCTTCTACGGCACTGTAAATTCTATGATTAATTCCTGCCTCTCCAAATGCAGATTGATTCTGGGCAGGATTCTCCGACCCCCCGCCGGGTCGGAGAATCGGCGGGCGTCGGCGTGAATCCCACCCCTGCCGGCCTCCGAATTCTCCCACCCCCCAAAAGTCGCCGAGGCGTGAATCGCGCCGCCCGCCTCGGAGAATGGTGGGGACCGGCGCGACTCGGGGCCGCCCGAATTCTCCAGCCCGCGATGGCCAAGTTCCCGCCTGTCTTTGCCGGGTCCCACTGACGTAAATCAAGGTAGATCCCTACCGGCGGGACCCAGGTGGCCGGCCGCCGGGGTCCTCGGGGGGGCGCGGGGCGATATGGCCCTGGGGGGGTGCCCCCACGGTGGCCTGGCCCGCGATCGGGGCCCACCGATCTGCGGGTGGGCCTGTGCCATGGGGGCACTCTATTCCTCCGCGCCGGCCGTGTATGCCTCCGCAATGGCCAGCGCGAAGTTGAAACCCCCTGCGTATGTGCGGGGATGATGTCAGCAGACGCTGATGCTCCTGCGCATGGGCGGATTCGCACCGGCCAGCGGAGTCCCTTTGGCCCCGTCTGGCGTGGTGCCAAAGGCCTTCCACGCCGGCCGGTGGGGCGCAAACCACTCCGGCGCCGTCCTAGCCCCTGAAAGTGCTGAGGATTCCGCACCTTTGGGGTGACCCGACACCGGAGTGGTTCCCGCCACTCCACTGCGCCGTTTCTGCCCGCCCCACCGATTCCCGGAGAATCCCGCCCTCTGTCTCTCAGAATTGCTTCTTTATCCTTTCCTCCTTTCTTGAATAATGGTACCACATTGGCTATCCTCCAGTCCTCCGGCATCTCTCCTGTGGCCAGACAGGATTTGAGAATTATTGGCAGCGGCCCTGCTATTTCCTGCCTTGTCTCATTCAACAGCCTGAGATACATTTCATCTGGCCCTGGCAATGTGTCTTCTTTTAAGCCTGCCAGATCAATCAGAACTTCCTCTCTGTCTATTCTAATCTCTTTAATTTTATTACACTCCTTCTCCCTGATTTCTATATCCACACCGTCCTCTCGTGAGTGAATACCGACACAAAATATTCAGTTCGAACCCTACCTATATCCTCTGGCTCCACACAAATTACCACTGTGGTCCTTAGTGGGCACTACTCCTTCCCTCGTTATCCTTTTACTCTTAACCTACTTGCAAAAACAACTTAGGATTTTCCTATATTTTACCTGCCATTATCCTTTCATGTCTCCTTTTTGAATATCTGCCATAAGCCTCCCTTTTTCTCCTAATCCAATGCTCTCTATCTCTTGATATCCAGGGTTCACTGGATTTGGTGGTCCCACCCTTTTTCTTGATTGGAACATGTTGGCCCTGCACTCTTCCTATTTCTTTCTTGAATGCATCCCACTGTTCTGTCACAGATTTACCTGCAAGTGTCTGTTCCCAGTCCACTCTGGCCAAATCATACCTGATCTTATTAAAATCAGCCTTCCCCCAGTGTAGAACTTTGATCTCAGGCCTATCCTTGTCCTTTTCAATATAATCTTAAATCTAACGGAGTTATGATCACTTTCTGCAAAATACTCCCACACAGATACTTCAACCACTTGCCCAGCTCATGACTGAAAATTAAGTCCAGGACCACCCCTCTGAGTTAGGACCTTCTACGTTCTGGCTTAAAGAGTTCTCCTGGATGCATTTTAAGAATTCCACTCGCTCTAAACCTTTCACATTATGGCTACCCCAGTTAATGTTGGGAATTCAAAACCCTCCACTATCAGCACCCTATTACTTTTACACTTTGAAATTTGCCTACTATTTGCCTGCTATTTCTCTCTGACTCTTCTTTAAGTCGAACTTTACACACAGTACATCCCTTTTTTAAACCTGGATGGCTAATCTGTTTCCCAGGGAAAACTCAACACAGTATATAACAGCGACAGTCAGATTATCAGTACGGGTTCCGTGGCCGGAAACAGGCCAAAGTGCAATCCAAATCAGGGTTTTCATAGTGTCCGTGGTCAGCAACAAACACACAGTATGCACACAGCAAATTCTTCACTTTCCCAGGCACCTTCCTTGCATTCACCAGATTGGCTTCTGCCTTGGTAGGACTCAGTGCTCTGCTTATATAGTCCAGCAAGGTTACACAGCTGATCCTTGTTGCACTGATTCCTGATAGTGGTTTTCCCTCAGTCTGCCTTATGGCTTCCAGTTGACTGTGGCCATCTTGGGTGGGGGGAACTCTGTCAAGAAAAATACCATCCTTCCACCACACAGCCCTTGGTGACACGATATCAACATATAGTGAAGTCCTTTCAACAATTGGGTGAAAACGTCACTGCTCGCAGAAAAATACTTTTCACTGTACCTCGGTATACGTGACAATAAACAAATCCAATCCAATCCAATCCATGACAGCTTTCATGAAGCATAAGTGCTATTGCATAGATCAAAGCCCTCATGCCAGTGTGAAGCTTAGTTAGGCAGCTATAATAAGGACAAAAACCGTAATTATTATTATTACTTGTAATCGCTTGTCCGCCAGAATATGGAGCTACATCCGGACAGCATCATTTCTCCAAATGCCTGCTATCATGCATGATTAATGCAGAGGCCAAATCTTGATATTGAGCCCCAAGATGCCATCAGACATTTGGAAGCTATGCTCTACTGCACTACAGCATGGGCGCAAACCTGTGAGTTACATTGATATCTTAGTCACCGAAAGTGGTTCAGTAGTACCATTGTGTAATTATTGATAAACACTCATTACCTTGCTAACGGCAGAAGCCTCCCAAGGTCACTTCCTGCATTGCCTTGGTATCTGCGAGCGACATGGCCCAGTCAGGTTCGGCACATTCATTGATAACTCATAGATAATGAACACGTTAGAAGTTGCACCGGAACAGAGCTTTCATAGCACTACAGTCCTCCATATTGTCCATATTACAACGTTCAATATTTGCAATGGACCTGAAGACGAGTATGTAGTGTTGGGGCTGAATTTCTCAGGGGAGCAGGGGAGAGAGGGGGGGGGGGTCATTGGTGGTACACTGCTCCCCTATTTATTGGATGGGGTCAGGATCAGTAAGCCCAGGGAGTGAAGTGAGGGGGTGACTCTGCACGCAAATTATGCAGAGGCCGAATCTTGATACTGAGCCCCAAGATACCATTGGACATTAGTTAATCAATGTGATATCACTGCGGGGTGAGCTTTGTTTAAGTTGGTTGGCTGTGACCAAATTTTGAAATGGGGGAGCAGTACACGACTGCCCCAACACTACATACTGGTCCGTATCTTGATTTTATGGTTTATGTCATTGGCTAGCATTTTTCCTGTATCCCTTTGGCCAAAAGGGCAGCACTGTAGCATAGTGGTTAGCACAGTTGCTGCACAGTTCCAGGGTCCCAGGTTCAATTCACGGCTTGGGTCATTGTGTGGAGTCTGCACGTTCTCCCCGTGTATGCGTGGATTTCCTCCATGTGCTCCGGTTTCCTCCCACAGTCCAAATATGTGCAGGTTAGGTGGATTGGCCATTCTAAATTGCCCTCAGGCATAAAGGTTAGGTGGGGTTACGGGGATAAGGGCAGTGGGCTGGATCCACCGCTGCGCCGGCAGTGCACCCACACCCAGGGATTTCCCAACAGCGTGGGGCTGCCCACAATGGGAAATGCCATCAGCCGGCTGGTGAGACAGAGAATCCTGCTGCCGGCCGGGGGTGGGTGGGGGGGTTTGGAGAATCCCGCCCAGTATATCCACCGGTTCCCATTTATCCACAACACATGGTACTTCCTATCAGAACGCCAATAAGTTGGTGACATACGATTCCCCTTTCACAAATCCATGTTTACCCTGCCTGATTACCTTGAACATATCCAAGATCCCTGCTGTAACTTCTTTAATCATTGCAACAAACATTTTCCCTCCAACTGATGTTGTGCTAACTGACCTGTAGTTTCCAACTTCCTGTCTCTCTGCCTTTTGAACAATCGAGTTAAATTTGCTATCTTCCAATCTAATGGGATTTTTCCTGAATCAAGGGAGTTTTGGAAAACAAAATCAGATGCATAAACTATCGCACTTGATACTTGTTTTTAGACCTCAGGATTAAGTCCATCAGGTCCCAGGGTTTTATCGTCCAACAATTCATTCAGTACCTGTGACTGTAATTTTCCTGAGTTCCTTTCTTCCTTCTATTTCTTAGTTTATAGCTGCTTCTGGGATGTTACTTGCATTTGTTTTTATATTTCTAGCTAGCTTTCCCTCGCATTCTAATTTTCCCTCCTTATTAATACTTTGCCATTTTATATTCTGTCTACCACCTGTCTTTGCACACAGTTCTAGTTAACCACAGATGGTGGGTACATTACTTGGACTTTTTCTTATTCATTGGGACATGCATTCTGAAATATCCCTTTAAACGCTTGCCACTGTATTTCTATTGATCTATCCCTTAACCTATTTTGCCAATTCATGTTAGCCAGCTTAGCTTTCATGCCCTAATAATTGCCCTTATTTATGTGAAAAACATAGGCCAGAATTTTCCATCACCCTGCCCCCGATTCCCACCGTTTTCTGGGAGTAGATGTGGATCTCCATTAGTCACTGGCAGGACCGGAAGATCCTGCCAGTCTATGGCATTTTGTATCGTTCGCTGCTCTGCCACTGGGGAGCCCGCCGTGGGGGTAGCCTTTGTCTGGATCGGAAGATCCCATTGATGAGAAGGGCTGGAAAACCTCACCTGTAGCCTCAGAATCTCTTCTCTCTCCCTCAAACTGAATATAAAATTCAATCATATTATGGTCACTGATACTTAGGGGTGCATTCACTATGTGATCATTAATTACTCCCATCTCATTGTACAATACCAGGTCTAGTATATCCTGCTCTGTGGTTGGCTCCACTGTGCTGAGAAACTATCCCGAAAACATTCAAGGAACTCCTCATCAAAGCCACCTATGTCTATCTGACTTTTCCAGTGGATATGTACCTTAAAGTTTCCCATGATTATCGCTGTGTCTTTCTGACAAGCTTCAATTATTTCTTCCTTTATGCTCCACTCCACCATGTGGTTACTGTTGGGGGATCTGTACACGACTCCCACAAGTGACTTCTTCTCCTTACCATTTCTCATCTCTACCCAAACTGTTTCCACATCCCGGTTTCCTGAAATTAGGTATTCTATCTCTTTTGCGCCAATACCATCATTAACTAGCAGACCCACAAAAGTGAGGACACTAATAGATCATGAGCGGTATTCTCCGATCGCAGACGCTGAAATCGCGATCAACGATCGGCTGGAGAATCCATTTTTATGCTGGAATTGGGGGCGGCGCCGTTTTTCCGATGCTCCGCCAACTCAAAAACAGGACATCACCTGAGGCCCTCCCCCAATGCTCCGCCCCCGATGGGCCGAGTCCCCGACGGTGTGGAGTGTGTGTCCTCTCACTTTTCGGGGACCCCGCGTGGCGGCAGCGGTCTGTGGACAGCGTTTTCACAGTCAGGGAGGGGGGCGGGTGCCCTTCCGCTAGCAGGGGGCTTTGGCAGGGGCTGGGTCCGCGTGTGGCCAGCGCCATGTTGTGCAGCACAGCCGCCGTAGGCCATCGCCGTGCGCATGCATAGCCACGGACCCTGCCATTCTGCATCCGTATCGGCAGGTAAAGCCGGGGGCTTTACGTGGCGCAGATGCTAGCCCCCCACCAGGCAGAGCATCGGTGCTGGGGCGGTGCTGTCATTTTGGTCGTAAGGCCAGACAGAGCCTGTGGACATAGCCACAGAATCAGAGAATCCAGCCCCTTGTTTATACTTATTCTGAAGGTCAAGTAACAAGTACCAGAGTCAGAAGGAAACCTGATCGATTCAATTTGTAGTTTTGGACAATTTGTACATATTGGGCTGGATTCTCCAATTCTGGGGCTCTGTCCTCACGTCAGCATGGGAATGGTAGCGTTTTATGCCAAGAAAACTGGCGCAAAACGGCTACCGATTCCCCGTTTTACTGGGGGCTAGCAGGAAGGCAGCATAGAGCACCCCGCTCTAGCTGCCGATAGGGCCTGGAGAATTGCCGGGTCCGTGTCCGTTCATGAGCACAGCGGCGGCCTGCAGTGACCGCGCTGTGCTTCAGGGCAGAGGCCACTCGCGGACCTGACCCGCAAAATAGTCCCCCCCTTTGGCTGGCTCATGCGCCCTGGACCTCCCCTCCACAGTGCCCCAGCCCCGAATAATGTTCCCCCTGCCCGCGGATCGGCCCTCCCCTGATTGTGGCGGTGCTGGACTGAGTCCGTAGCCGCCACGCTGAATTTCCGATGGATGAGACCACACGTGTCCCTGTGAGTACACCGTTTGGGAGGGGGTGGAGCATCGCAAAAGTGCCGGGCTCCCGATTTTGGCGGGAATTTAGATTCTCCGGCCGTTTGCCGAATGCGATTTTGGCATCGGCGACCAGAGAATCCAGCCCACAATGCTTGCTGTTTTTCTATATACACACACACATATAATATATATATATATGTTAAACGAGTTTTAAAAATTAAAAATTTATAAAGAAAATTAATACTGTTAGACTCACAGGCTAATGATATCACATGTAAATATACTGATGCTAATGTATTATTTATTCCTTCAAAGGAAAGGGAATGTAGTGATATCATGGTTGTGTTGTAATTCACCGACTGACCACGAGGAGTCTCATTAGTATCTAAGTGAATGTTAGAGTCAGTTGACCTCAGACTGACTGGGGAGCTGGGAGAGAGGTTGCTTCTGCAGATTCATACTGTTATTCATCTGTTGCTTTGTATATATTTGACCCACAGTTAATGTTAATAAATTGTTTATAGCTTTAGCTACACGTGTTCTTGTAATAGAAATCAAGCCATCCGACAAGAACATTACACTATGGTTCCTTACATTTTCTAACCTGAGATAATGACCTCGTTGTCCACTACTGTGATAAACAATGAATTATTAAACCCTACTGTCATATATTTGAAATAAATAATTGTAAAGCATCACAAGAGTGTATTTGGAAGAGAGGGAGGATTAGAGAAGAGAGCAAATGAGAGATGGGGTCAGTTAAAATGAAGGAGTCAACTCATCCACACTGATCTATCTACCTCCTCAACGCTTTTGAAATATTAACGTGCAGTTAGTTGGCGTGCTGTTAGTTAGACAGTGTCAATGGACACCATTAATCAGTGTACATCTCCCACTGCCTTGGGTAAATGGACAGCATAATCAAAAACCCCGCCCACCCGGGTTATTTTCTCTTCCAACTTCTTCCATCAGGCAGGAGATACAAAAGTCTGAGAACACACACTCATTGGTTGAAAAACAGCTTCTTCCCCGCTGTTACCAGACTCCTGAATGACCCTCTTATGGACTGAACTGATCTCTTCACACATCTTCTCTACTGAGCTTCTGCAGTACTACACTCTGTATGCTCACCCAATGCCTGTGTCTATGTATTTATATTGTGTATTTATGTATGTCCTGTTTCATGTATTTTTCATGTATGGAACGATCTGTCTGGGCAGTCCGCAGAACAATACTTTTCACTGTACATCAGTACACGGGGAAATATATCAAATCCAATCCACCCCTTCACATTTTCCGTGCTTCCCTAAATATACTGTCCCCTTCAATATTTAAGCCAACCCATGTCCTCCTTCAGCCATGTTGTGGTAATGGCTATCAAATCAGGCTTATTTATTTCTATGTGCGCTCTCAGTTCATTTGGTTAGCTTCAAAAGCTATGTGCACTCAGCCACAGAGCTTTAAGCTTTATCCGTTTATTCATTTTATAACCTCTAGTCTCAACTGTTGATTTAGTGTTAGATTTGTACTCCCTAACCTTTCATGTCATGGTCTGTTTTTCATTTACCACAATAATACCTTTCTCTTTTGCCTTGTCTCTATTTGATTTACCACATCTTCCTAAATTTGATCCCTTGCCCTCACTATTTAGTTTCAAACTCTCTGCACTTTCCTAGTTATGCGTCTCACAACAACACCGGTCGGTCCCAGTATGGTTCAGGTGTAGACCATCTCAATGGTACAGATGCCACTTTACCCAGTACTGGTGCCAGTACCCCATGGACTGGAACTCACTTATCCCACACCAGTCCTTGAGCCACATATCCATTTCTCAAATTTGATTTGTCCAATTTGCATGTGGTTCAGATAGTAATCCAGAGATAATAATAGTAACATTGCATTGATTATAATGGTGGGGGCAGGGACAGTGTTTGTGAGTCACAAACAGTGGAATAGAGGCATCACTACAATAATTTTCTTCAGAGGCTGGCCCACACTTGACCATCTGCATTTCCTGGGTGGAGGCTGGGAATGAAAGATTGCAGCAAGAGACCACACCGAAGACATGTGGAGTGAGGAGGCAGTGGGGAAGATGATTAGAGGGAGGGAAGAAGGCTCAGATAAGGGTGACACAAGTCTTCCTATTGAGACCAAGAATAACACTCTTGTTCCTCTTGACCCACAAGAAAACCTAAAGAAATGTTTAAACTTATATGCTTTGTTTTTTCTGGCTGACAATCCATCATTGGCAGGTTTGACCTGATTGGAAACTGCCTGGGCTTTCTGCTAAGGTTACAACTAAAATTGGAGATCAGGTGCTGCCGGTTGGTGACAAGTACCCTGCTCCAAGTTAATATTTCGAAGCATTGACGAGATAGATAGATCAGAGTGGACAAATTGACTCTTTCATTTTAACTGACCCCCATCCCTCGTTTCCTCTCTTCTCCTATCCTCCCTCTCCTCTAAATACACTCTCATAATGCTTTGCAATTATTTATTTCAACTGTATGACAGTAGAGTTTAATAGTTCATTATTTTTCACAGTCGCCGACAACGAGGCCATTATCTCAGGTAAGAAAATGCAAAGAACCATTGTTCTTCAAATATATAAATAGATATTCGCATTGTATTGAAACCAGTAAGATAGGTAAAGAATTTCAGCAAGGAAGTAGAAAACCTTGTTACTTGACCTTTAGAATAAGTATAGACATGATCTATTAGTGTCTTCACTTTTCTGGATGTGCCTTGTTGTTAACACCTGTTCATGTCACCGAGTAACAGGAAATTACTGAGGCAGCTCGTGATAGCAGCTCATTCTGTATGCTGCATACATTTGGTACACATAAAGGTTGCTATCTGAAGATACAGCCATTACTCTTCCAGTTGTGCAGCAGCTGCTATCCGTTACAGGGATTTACCCTGCATAGTTTGTGTGCATTTCTTTTTAATGTCAATCTGACCTTGATGTGAAACAAAATAAACCAAAGACCAAAGCTCCCACTGATGCAAATCATGCCATTAACAAGTGCTGAAAGCAAAGATTTGAGCTGCGTAAAATTAATGTTTCGCTGATTATAGTTTTTGAGATGAATATTAAAAAGATAAAGTAAGTACTCACTTGGGGTGAATAATTCTTGCCTGTCATGCACTTGTGTAAAAGGGAGCCCATGTTTTTCTAAAAACGAGTAAAGGAAGTACGATTTGAAATGTCTGCTCATGTTACGAAAGTCTGATTTCTTTGTGATTTGTTTCATCAATCTGTTGCCGAACACACGAGAACCCCTTTGAGGACTCGTGTTTATCTTCAGTGAACAGGGCAAACATATTGATTAAAATGTGGATAACAGTGGAGAGTCAGTGCATAAAATTCCTATTATGTCCCTGAATTCCCAAAGCTAGGAATTATGCTCTGGATGAGTGAGATTGCCGTTATGAACCATCTGTTTCTACCTAGCTATTCCATAAAAAATCAATCAACTTTAACATGCGCAATAACAACACCAAACACTAAGGCAGATTTTCAAACTGTCAGGAATAATTACAATTGTACTTATTTTTCTTTTGTTATTTTCTGGACTTATAAAAAAGGGAAATACTAACACTAGAAGTGAAAAACTTTTCTAATTTGTGGCCCAGTGACAGCATGAAGCCCGCCCAGATGTGTGGAAGGAATCATATAAAAATCCAGCTGATGGACGTATCTCAATCAAAAACAGCTGCTACAAAGGTATCTGTTCCTCACACCACCTTTTTGACTCATCTAAGTCAGCATGTTCTTGGGCAGTTTTATGCTGTTGATCCAAACTTACAGAGTTAATACTCATAAATGCAAGTCACTGAGAAGTAATTAAGGTGATAGAGAGAGGAGACATTCATCTCCTTGGGCTCAACTGGGCTTGAACCCATACTCCAGCAGTAAAAGATGTTCTAACTCACTCTGCCACCCAGTGCTTGCAATTGTGCAAGGCATTGAAGCAATGTTTCTTACTGGCTGACTTTCAATAGTCTTTTAGCATTTGATAATCTTCTATACTCCACCAGAACTAAATTACGAAATTTAAACCCTCTGCCCGAGACCCAGGAGTTTGGGGTTGCCTGTCTGAAAAGAAATGTTCAAAGTTAAATTCCATTTTCCAAACAAATAGGATAGACAGTAATAGAAATTGTTATTTGTTATCATAGTAGCAATGTAAAGAATTGTTGCCAATGACTCAGGGCTGCACAAGCTCTTACTTATGAAGAGAAATGGTCGATTGGATTGGATTGGATTTGTTTATTGTTACGTGTACCGAGGTACAGTGAAAAGTATTTTTCTGCGAGCAGCTCAACAGATCATTAAGTACATGAGAAGAAAAGGGAATAAAAGAAAATACATAATAGGGCAACACAACGTATACAATGTCACAAGTGGAGTACCACAAGGATCTGTTCTGGGGCCGTTGCTGTTTGTCATTTTTATCAATGACCTAGAGGAAGGCGCAGAAGGGTGGGTGAGTAAATTTGCAGACGATACTAAAGTCGGTGGTGTTGTCGATAGTGTGGAAGGATGTAGCAGGTTACAGAGGGATATAGATAAGCTGCAGAGCTGGGCTGAGAGGTGGCAAATGGAGTTTAATGTAGAGAAGTGTGAGGTGATTCACTTTGGAAGGAATAACAGGAATGCGGAATATTTGGCTAATGGTAAAGTTCTTGAAAGTGTGGATGAGCAGAGGGATCTAGGTCTCCATGTACATAGATCCCTGAAAGTTGCCACCCAGGTTGATAAAGTTGTGAAGAAGGCCTATGGAGTGTTGGCCTTTATTGGTAGAGGGATTGAGTTCCGGAGTCAGGAGGTCATGTTGCAGCTGTACAGAACTCTGGTACGGCCGCATTTGGAGTATTGCGTACAGTTCTGGTCACCGCATTATAGGAAGGACGTGGAGGCTTTGGAGCGGGTGCAGAGGAGATTTACCAG
This sequence comes from Scyliorhinus torazame, assembly GCF_047496885.1. Classification (NCBI taxonomy): domain Eukaryota; kingdom Metazoa; phylum Chordata; class Chondrichthyes; order Carcharhiniformes; family Scyliorhinidae; genus Scyliorhinus; species Scyliorhinus torazame. The sequence goes on from NC_092710.1 coordinate 237,898,148, forward strand.
GATGTTGCCTGGTATGGAGGGAAAATCTTATGAGGAAAGGCTGATGGACTTGAGGTTGTTTTCGTTGGAGAGAAGAAGGTTAAGAGGAGACTTAATAGAGGCATACAAAATGATCAGGGGGTTGGATAGGGTGGACAGTGAGAGCCTTCTCCCGCGGATGGATATGGCTGGCACGAGGGGGCATAACTTTAAACTGAGGGGTAATAGATATAGGACAGAGGTCAGAGGTAGGTTCTTTACGCAAAGAGTAGTGAGGCCGTGGAATGCCCTACCTGCTACAGTAGTGAACTCGCCAACATTGAGGGCATTTAAAAGTTTATTGGATAAACATATGGATGATAATGGCATAGTGTATGTTAGATGGCTTTTGTTTCAGTGCAACATCGTGGGCCGAAGGGCCTGTACTGCGCTGTATTGTTCTATGTTCAATGTTCTGTGTTCTATGTAACTACATAAACACCGGCATCGGATGAAGCACACAGGGTGTAGTCACATAAGTGGGTCACTTAGGAGTCTGGTGAGTGGGGAAGAAACTGTTTTTGAGTCTGTTAGTGTGTGTTCTCAGACTTCTGTATCTCCTGCCCGATGGAAGAAGTTGGAAGAGTGAGTAAGCCGGGTGGGAGGGATCTTTGATTATACTGCCCGCTTTCCCCAGGCAGCAGGAGGTGTAGATGGAGTCAATGGATGGGAGGCAGGTTCGTGTGATGGACTGGGCGGTGTTCACGACTCTCTGAAGTTTCTTGCGGTCCTGGGCCGAGCAGTTGCCATAACAGGCTGTAAGGCAGCCTGATAGGATGCTTTCTGTGGTGCATCTGTAAAAGTTGGTAAGAGTCAATGTGGAGAATGCCGAATTTCCTTAGTTTCCTGAGGAAGTATAGGTGCTGTTGTGCTTTCTTGGTGGTAGCGTCGACGTGGGTGGACCAGGACAGATTTTTGGAGATGTGCACCCCTAGGAATTTGAAACTGATAACCATCTCCATCTCGGCCCCGTTGATGCTGACAGGGGTGTGTACAGTACTTTGCTTCCTGAAGTCAATTACCAGCTCTTTAGTTTTGCTGGCATTGAGGGAGAGATTGTTGTCGCTACACCACTCCACTAGGTTCTCTATCTCCCTCCTGTATTCGGACTCATCGTTATTCGAGATCCGGCCCACTATGGTCGTATTGTCAGCAAACTTGCAGATGGAGTTGGAACCAAGTTTTGCCACGCAGTCGTGTGTGTACAGGGAGTAGAGTAGGGGGCTAAGTACGCAGCCTTGCGGGGCGCCGGTGTTGAGGACTATTGTGGAGGAGGTGTTGCTGTTCATACTTACTGATTGTGGTCTGTTGGTCAGAAAATCGAGGATCCAGTTGCAGAGTGGGGAGCCAAGTCCTAGGTTTTGGAGCTTTGATATGAGCTTGGCTGGGATTATGGTGTTGAAGGCGGAGCTGTAGTCAATAAATAGGAGTCTAATGTAGGAGTCCTTGTTTTCGAGATGCTCTAGGGATGAGTGTAGTGCCAGGGAAATGGTGTCTGATGTGGACCGGTTGCAGTGGTATGCGAATTACAGTGGATCAAGGCGTTCTGGGAGTATGGAGGTGATGCGCTTCATGATCAACCTCTCGAAGCACTTCATTACGACTGAAGTCAGGGCCACTGGTCGGTAGTCATTGAGGCACGTTGCCTGGTTCTTCTTTGGTACCGGTATGATGGTGGTCTTCTTGAAGCAGGTGAGGACCTCGGAGTGGAGTAGGGACAGGTTAAAGATGTCCGTGAATACCTCTGCCAGCTGGTCCGCGCAGGCTCTGAGTGCACGACCAGGTATCCCGTCTGGGCCCGTCGCCTTCCGAGGGTTCACTTTCAGGAAGGCCAATCTGACTTCGGAAGCTATGATGGTGGTTATGGGTGAATTATGGGCTGCTGGGGCACTCGCCAGCGGATTGTTGGTTACCTGCTCGAACCGAGCATAGAATGCATTGAGTTCATCGGGGAGGGGTGCGCTGCTGCCAGAGATACTGTTCGGCTTCGCTTTGTAGCTATCTTCACTTCACTTTGCTACAATTTCCTTGAAACATTCTCTGCCAAGAGCCCCGAAGTTACTAAAGTAATGTGACCTGAATCAATTTGACTTCAAATATTGAAATACAAAGCAATTTCACCATCGGTTCCACTTTCTCAAGAAATATGTCTTCCACAATGGAGAATGATAATGTTGAAAATGAGGATAAAGAGAGAAGATACAAAAGCTCCCACTGGACTTCCACTCTTGTACAATAAGCTACTGTGGCACTGGCGTCTCCATTATCTTTGTATTTCCATCTGTACAATCCTCAATCAATATTTTAAAAATCAGCATATGGAAGCAAGAAATGAAAAGTAAAGGTAATTCCTCTTTCCGTTTCTCTTTCTATTACCTGAACCTTTTTTTTCTACTTTCCAGCAGAATGTATCTTTGAAAGAAAAATCGATCCACTCATCATTGTTGCCCTTGTTTCTATTTTCACACAATCAGCAGATCTATTTAAATCATGGAGCATGCAGTCCCAAAACTGTTATCTCTAACTCCTTAAGGGAGACAAGAATTGCTTCCAACTTTCAGTGGGGCGAAGAGACTCATTTGTGCTTTGACATAAGTCAGCTACTTTTTGCAATCCTTCATGTCAAACAAAGCAACCCATTATTGAGTAATATGTAAGTGTAAAGTAATTCGCCTTAGTCCCTGACAGCATGGGCTGCTCTTCCCTTTGGGGGGCGGGGGGAGAAGAGCTGACTGGTGGTGACTTAATCTGAGGATCACCACACCTCAGGCGAGGGACAAGGTTGAGAAGGCACCCCTCAGCCGGTACAGGAATTGAATATGTGCTGCTGACCTCGTTCTGCATCAAGAACCAGCTGTCTAGCCAAGTGAGCTAAACCAGCCCCCCGAGAAATACTGTAGCCTCAAATTCAGTGCACATCCTATATGACTTGGTGATTATGCAGCAAACTCGTTCTAAAAATTGCCTCTCCTTTGACTATATTTTTATGTGACTACCAAAAGGAAGGTAAAAGAGAGTTTTCACTGTATTATCTGACATATAGCTGGCTAGCTCTCGGAAGATTGGTTATCTGACAAATTACTCTGCTGCTACAGTATTCTGGGAGGATTCCAAAGCTTAAGTTTTGGAAGAAAATACGGGATGGAAAATAAAAGACCCAGTAATTCATCTGGCATTGTACAGACATGTTACCTCAGAATGTCCCAGTGACTAGTATAAAACTAGAATGATCCAGTCACAGAATGGATGGTCTGACCAGTCTGCAAGGCAAAGAGCAACAGTCGAAAAAATATGCGACAGACCCAATCGATGTAACAATGGAAAATAGAATAAAACCAAAAACAGGGAACAAAAAAGAGTGAAAAAGAAATGCAATAGCAGCAGAGTAATTTGTCAGATAACCAATCTTCCAAGAGCTAGCCAGCTATATGTCAGATAATACAGTGAAAACTCTCTTTTACCTTCCTTTTGGAAGTCATATAGTTTTCCCACCACTTTGTGCCCAGCGCCAATCCTGCTATTCCCAGGAATAGCGGGAGAGGCCCAAAGCAGGCTTGTGTAGAAGTCAACTATTTCCTAATACACCTGATAGGTAAAAGATAGCTATTTAGGATAAATATTAAGCCCCAGTTTTACCCATTTTAAATTAAGGATTTCAACACTCTCATAACCTCAGATCATCTCAAAACATACAGCTTACAAAACAGCATAATTCACTTTACTAAATTCCATTATTCTACCAAGACAGTACAACAGAAAAACAACAGAAACACAAAAGAACCTGATACATGCAAAAGCAGTAGAGATTAAAACAAACACTTTAACTGAACTAATGAATACATTTTTCAAGACAGTGTCCAAGGACAGGGCAGGCTCCATAGCAACAGCATAGCAACGACACAGTAACATGAAGGCTCTATTGTTATAACAGCTAAGTCAGCAAAAAAACGGTTTAAGCTAGTCGCGATAACAGCACAATATCGCATTCCTTAACATACACAAGTATGTAGACACGAAACAATTAAAACTAATGTTGCACATTCAAGATTGACAGCTAACCGTCAAATCAAACTCATTTGATTCTAACCCAAACCAATTAGGATGACTTGGAGGTGTAGATAGATGGCAAAAGACAGATATGATTTTGTACAACCGTGAGGGTCCGTACAGCCATCTTTATTCATGAATCATCTATACTTTGATCTAAACTATTCGCTGTCCCTATACTTTCACTTTTCCACTCTAACTCTTGAAGTAAATGCAAGCTGCTTTGAATTTAAGCAAGAAACCATTTCTATATTATTTTGAAAGTTAAATTGTGTGCAAGTTGCTTCTCTTTGGTCGGACTTATTAGAGAATAAGATTTAAGTGACTCTCAATTGTAATCAAATAGAGGCAATAGTCGATTCTTATTTGCACCCGAGAAGTTTTAACTCAAATTTCTACTGAGTTTTAGTGTTTGCGAGTGCCACTAGATCCGCATGGTAGATCTCTTTCAATTGGCGTAGTTGGCAGAAGGGGAGGAGCCAGCCAGGAAGAAATCAGAAGACCGAAGAAAGACCAGAAGGACGGAAGACCCAAAGAAAAACGGCTAGACTGGGGTAAGAAACATCTTTTTCACCCATTAAAAGTCTTAAAGCTGCATCAAGCAGTGCTTCGACCCGTTAGAAAGGACCTTTTTCAGACTGTGCAAATTCAATCGGGTGCCGGTCGTTGAAATTAAAATAAAACGGGACTGAAAAAATAGCCACGGTAGTGTACACAGATTACACATAGTTGACGACCAAAAGATTGGGTGTAAGGCTGAGTTGATGGCGGACATGACTCCTAAAATAGATTCAGGACCTTGAAATAGTAGAGAACTACTTCCCACAACGTCCAAGGGAGGTCGCGATATTTTGGGTGATCTTAGATCTTTGATTTGTAGACAATTTGGACTGTCTGAAGTTGCAAGAAAAATTTAATCAAAATATGATATCCCCAAAGGACAATGGTCCCTTGATAATATCAAGAAGGCATGAGGAAAAACCACATGCTTAAATAGAGCAAAATGTATGAAATGGTCTTTTGCAGTAATGGCACAGCTCCAAAAACACCAAGAGACAATCGCTAAAACTAAATTCGATCATGACCTTAAGTCCACTAAAGACCAACTAGCAGCAGTTGTTGAAGAATTACGAGATGCAAAATCTAAACTTGAACAATGTGATCAGATTAAAACATTATTGGAAAATGAAACCTTTAAAGTTCAACAACAATCATTTCAAATTGGTGAATTATAATGTAAAAATACTGACTCAGAATCCAAACTTCAACAGTTAATATCAGAAAATGATGGTCTTAAAAGTCAAAATTGCCAGTTACTTGAGGAAAAATGTACTTTGGAAAGTGACATGGACACCATGAAATGTCATAACAAATTACTGACAGACAAATTAACAGCTCAAAAGCCTTCAAATCTGTCTTTAAAAATTCCGCTGAACTCTCCAAAGCAAACAGCGCCACCAATGTGATGAGTTAAAATGATTTTAGCTAAGGCCCAAGATATACCAGTGATACCTAAACCAAATCCTGCATTATTGCAAACTGCTACTGACATGAAAACAATGAATACACTGATCGAAGTTCCACAGTGGGAGTATGGCCAAATTAACTATCTGTCTGTTCCGGGTTCAAGGATCCTTTTACCCCAGAACAAACCGTTATCTTACTCTGAGACCGACCACAAAATGCTGCTGGCCCGATCTAAAGGCCTCTCATGGCAGCTTTAATAGACTGTGAGATTTTTAAACAAGAAAAGCCTGTTCGGTTAAGCAACGAGCCTCGTGGCAAACAAAGTGTAATACAATTTAACCCATTAAGCACCAAACGGCTTGGAGTTGAAGTGATAAAGACAACAGCCTGGGTTTTAAACCATTTTAAAGATCTATCAAAAACCCATTTTGTCACTGGTTTAAAACCAGAACTGTCTGCAGCTTTAAACTTAATCCTACCCAGACCTCAGTCCGAAACCGCAACTGCTGATAATGGCACATCAATCGTTGCTTCTCCTCCTCCGTTAACGACAAATCTGTCCAGAAGAGATATGAAATTCCTTTCTCGTATTGAAGACGGCCATTCTGCGAGTTTCAGATTTCATGATTACAAACTGGTCTCTTACGATGAAGGCCCACCCCTCCTGGCTACAGGGATACGCCCCAAGTCACGTATCGCTAAAAAGTTGCCAAGAACTGTTAACTGAAGAAAATTGTCATTATTTTGAATGTCGCTAAAAAGTTGCCAAGAACTGTTAACTGAAGAAAATTGTCATTATTTTGAATGTTGCTTTATTAATTTAAAGAAATTAACAAATCTTGTTAGCGGTGCTTCCTTTAACAGCCAGCGAATTCATCTACAGAAAACCAAGTTCATTCATTCAGCGCAAGATTGGTTCAGTAATATATTCAATAAGTTATTGTGTTTGATATTTTAAAATAAGTGTTTAAAATTAGCTTGGAAATTGAAACTTCAGACAATGTGGAAGCTATTTTAAAAAAAAAAAACACAATTTTTATTAAAAGCAAATCTATGTTCCAAGAGAACACATTGTTCTAAGACAATTGATAACGGGAATTTGGCAGCAATCCAGCTTTTACTCCCAGTCCGTTTGACTGACATATATTTTAAAAAACGTTTGAGAAAGATGCGAATGGCATCATTCCAAGCTCTATGCCCCTTTTTGTCTCTGCAAGAAAATTAACCCTTTCAACAGGCTTTTGTGTATAATCCAGAAGATGTCAAAGACTTGGCAATTTACATCCAATACAAAGTTTTTTTAAAACTTGACCAACCCTTTGATTACACTCTTTGGGGTTGACTTTCCAATTGGTTGGGTGGCACAGGAATTAATATCATTAATGGACTTTTCCTATTTTGCATATTTGGACTTATCATTTATGTACTAATGTTGCTGATCAGATACTTTAGCTAATGCATGCCTACCCATAGTGCCCCACAAATCCACATGGTTCATATTTATTCATATGCACCACTAGCCAATAACATCAAAATGGAAAGTTTCTGTTGAACTATTATTTACTGCATTATTATTCATTTATTAGTGAATTATTATTAATAATTTATTACTAAATCATGTACTAAACTTCAGTTATTTTACTATATAATCATTTTATTTGTATACACGAAATTATTATTATTAATTGTTTATTACTGAATTATGTAATCATGATATCAATTTTTAAAATCAGTATATCAATGTTTTAAGCAATACTAAGGAAAGAAAAGTTGGATCCACGCATCACATGTGAAGCACGCATATAAATATTAAGATCTGTAAAATGTTTACCATAATATTCATTCTCAGTTATTTGAGTAGCTTTGTAAATGTTATACCAGAACTGAATAAGAACACATTCCTTTAGACATCTAAGATATATGCTGAAAATTTCAACATTTCCAATTGTTGGGTATGCATTGCAACCCCTACTAACTCAAGAGAAGGTATTCCCTTCTCAACTATTCCCTTTAATGCTTCAGAAACAGCAGAATGGTACATCTACCAGAGTGTTCCTCGCTCTGTAGTGGTCCATTCTGGAGCATATTCATGTGAAAAAGGAAAGTACAAGATTTATTTATAGAAATGTATTAACTTATGGAAATCTGCAGGCTATCCATTAAACACCTTTTCAGGATGGCATCACCTTAAATATAACCCTAACAGAAACCCTCAATACATGAACCTCCCAACTAATATTAAACAAAAAGGATCAATATGCCTCATTAGTAATCACTCTAAAAGGGATGAAAATGGGCAATAGTGTTTGGACTAATTATTTAGATGTTAACACAGCTTATAAATGTACACAAGATTTATTACAAAGAACTAAACGGTCCTCAACAATAACAGGCATACACAACCTCATAAATGATAAAACATTCTCAGATCATTGGTACTTAGAAGATATTTACTTATATTCTGCTTATAATAGGACTTATTCTGTTTGTGATGATAGAGCATATTCCTGGCTCCCAAAATACTGGTCAGGATCTTGCTATTTAGGACTTAGTACCTGCCATCCATCATCTTCCTCATTTCCATTATGTTACAGAACCAGCCACACGAATAAATAAACGTTCCATAACCTTACGAGATGCAATTTATGCCAGAATTATTCCTTTCTATTGGGAAATAAGGATGGGCAATGAATTGAATAAAATAACAGCCATCATACAAAACGTAGCCGATTACACCGCCACCGCCCTAGGTAAAGTTTCTGATGAAATGCGAGCAATTCGAACCGTGGCATTACAAAATCGAATGGCACTTGACTATGTGCTAGCCGAAAAAGGTGGCATCTGTGCCCTGATTGGTGCGGAGTGTTGCACTTTCATTCCAGGTAACTCAAAAGAAGTTAAAGACCTCGCATCACATATCCAAAAAGAAATCAAGAAACTTGATCCACCCCCAGTTATCTCTCTCTGGGATAAACTTTGCGGGTGGTTGGGACACACTGGAATGTCAACAATAAGAATAATCTTCTTCTCCTGTGTAGCTGGATTCATCATTCGCATAACATACCAATGTGTTAAGTGCATCAAAAAACTATCCGCTAAACACAGGGGACCAAATGTCAGAATAATTCACATTAACTCAACTGCACCACCATTCGATGAAGTCGAAATGAAGTATTATTGTTGAAATGTTATTGATAAATCAATTATTTGACTGTATTATGAACATATTGTTATATATTGATACTGAATCAGTAGAATCCAATTTGGTTAATTTATTAATTGTTATTTTATAATAATGATTCTTTAAAAATTATAATAATTTTTGCTGAAATGCTTGTAATGCAATGCTTGTCCACTCTATTGTTTAAAACTGCAATGACAATATGAATGGGTTATTCTTTGCACTTTTACCTATCCTATTGCATTAATGGTGTCTTTTATCTTACTCTGATATATCTCACTTAATCTTTTGATTCATCAAAAGCGGGGACTGTAGAAGTCAACTATTTCCTAATACACCTGATAGGTAAAAGATAGCTATTTAGGATAAATATTAAGCCCCAGTTTTACCCATTTTAAATTAAGGATTTCAACACTCTCATAACCTCAGGTCATCTCAAAACATACAGCTTACAAAACAGCATAACACAGCATAATTCACTTTACTAAGTTCCATTATTCTACCAAGACAGTACAAACTAAAAACAACAGAATCACAAAAGAACCTGATACATGCAAAAGCAGTAGAGATTAAAACAAACACTTTAATTGAACTAATGAATACATTTTTCAAGACAGTGTCCAAGGACAGGGCAGGCTCCATAGCAACAGCATAGCAACGACACAGTAACATGAAGGCTCTATTGTTATAACAGCTAAGTCAGCAAAAGACCAGTTCAAGCTGGTTGCGATAACAGCACAATATCGCATTCCTTAACATATACAAGTATGTAGACACAAAACAATTAAAACTAATGTTGCCCATTCAAGATTGACAGCTAACCGTCAAATCAAACCAATTAGGATGACTTGGAGCTGTAGATAGATGGCAAGACTGATATGATTTTGTATAACCATGAGGGTCCGTACGGCCATCTTTATTCATGAATCATCTATACTTTGATCTAAACTATTCGCTGTCTCTATACTTTCACTTTTCCACTCTAACTCTTGAAGCAAATGCAAGCTGCTTTGAATTTAATCAAGAAACAATTTCTGTATTATTTTGAAAGTTAAATTGTGTACAAGTTGCTTCTCTTTAAGTCCTTTTTGCTAGCCGGACTTATTAGAGAATAAGATTTAAGTGACTCTCAATTGTAATCAAATAGAGGCAATAGTCGATTCTTATTTGCACCCGAGAAGTTTTAACTCAAATTTCGACTGAGTTTTAGTGTTCGCAAGTGCCACTTGAGCCGCATGGTAGATCTCTTTCAGCTTGGCAACCACACTCTATCCGTTACACCTGGCGTGATTTGGATCATGCCCTCGATAGAGTTGATCCAGAACAACATATTTAAATGAGAGATTAGGCTCATTTAGAGATTAAGTGGACTTCTGGTGAGCCACTTCTTGGGTTGTTCTATCCTGCTGTCTTTAATGAATGCGGAATACAGGGTTAAAGGTAGGGTTCTTGGCAATGTGGAGGAGCAGAGAAATCTTGGGGTCTATGTTCATAGATCTTTGAAAGTTGCCATTCAAATGGATAGAGCTGTGAAGAAGGCCTATGGTGTGCTAATGTTCATTAGCAGAGGGATTGAATTTAAGAGCCGTGAGGTGATGATGCAGCTGTACAAAACCTTGGTAAGGCCACATTTGGAGTACTGTGTCCAGTTCTGGTCACCTCATTTTAGGAAGGATGTGGAAGCTTTGGAAAAGGTGCAAAGGAGATTTACCAGGATGTTGCCTGGAATGGAGAGTAGGTCTTACAAGGAAAGGTTGAGGGTGCTAGGCCTTTTCTCATTAGAACGGAGAAGGATGTGGGGAGACTTGCTAGAGGTTTATAAAATGATCAGGGGAATAGATAGAGTAGACAGTCAGACACTTTTCCCCCGGGTAGAACAAACTATTACAAGGGTACATAAATTTAAGATGAATGGTGGAAGATATAGGGGGGGATGTCAGAGGTAGGCTCTTTACCCAGAAAGTAGTAGGGGCTGTGGAAGTAGTTGAGTCAGAAACATTAGGGACCTTCAAGCGGCTATTGGATAGGTACATGGATTACGGTAGAATGATGGGGTGTAGATTAATTTGTTCTTAATCTAGGACAAAAGTTCGGCACAACATCGTGGGCCGAAGGGCCTGTTCTGTGCTGTATTTTCTATGTTTTATGTTCTATGTTCTTTACTCTTGCACTCTAGTGCTGAATGCATTTCCACACGCAGGGGAGGATTTTAACATTCTGATCTTCTGGGAGCGCCGTGCCTGGTAGTGCATGGGAAACCCCGAAGTCTGGGTAGCTAAAACTCCACAGAATGAAACGTAGAAACATGCCACTTTCATCATTGACAGGTTCATTGTATACAGTTTCCCCTCTGGAATTCAGCAGGATTGGAGAGGCCTTCCCAGGGGTAGTGCCCAAGCAGCGCCAGGTAACAGTGCCGGGGCAGTGCCGAGAGGGGGGGTTCTGTGTGGGGTCAATCCAGGAGTTCAGTGGTGGGTGGGTGGGCGTTGAATTCACCTATCTTTTGAGAGCTGAAGTTTCCGGTGGTGAAACTTCAATCAGAGTTCAGATGCCGTCGGATCCACCTCCTGGTCTTTCTTTTGGCTGAGTGTCTAAAAATGTGGTGGGAAAAGCCAACAGTACAGCCGGTAGGTCAGACACTGCTTTTCCCGCCTGAGTTGACACTTTGCCAAAAAATGGCAATATTCCACCCTTAGTCCCAGAATTTTGCAGGATGGGTGTGGTGGTATGTATTAGGGGTAGTACGGTACCTGTGATGCCGAGAGGCTATTGGTAGACAGACACTGGGTCCTGATTGGATCTGCCGCCAGCTGGTTCCACCCAGTAAGGCAGAGTATAAGAACCCGGGTTCTCCCAGCAGCCGCATTCTGTAACTGAGCTTCTGGGGAACAAGTCTGCTTAATAAAGCCTCCGATTGACTTCATCTCTTCTCGTCTCGTGAGTAATTGATTGTGCTGAAATGGGATTATCTGAAATGCTGTCTGCTTCTGTACAGTTGATTGACACTTACACTTCTGTAATGCTGTGTGGAGGCTGGATTGTCTGTTTTCGGGACTATGTCCCCACGCTGTTGTGAAAACTGTAGTCTTTTACGTCAAGAAAACTGGCGTTAAAAGGCCACAGATTCACCGTTTTGCAGGGGGCTAGCAGGCAGCCGTTGCTCACAGCTCCAGCTGCTGATACGGCCTCCCCCCCCACACACTTCTGGGTCAGAGGCCATGCATGAATACCGCTAGCGGCCGCGCTGTGCTCCACGGCGCATTCAGACCGCGGGCGTGGACCGCAGAAATAGTGCTCCTGATCGGCCGCTCCCCCGACCCGGACCGCCCACACAAAAATATTCCCAGTCCTGAATGAAGCCACCCCTGCCCTCCGATCGGCCTGCCCTCGACTGTGGCGGCCGCGGACTGAGTCGCAGCCACAACACAAGTTTCCCGAACGGCAGGACCACATTAGAAATACACCATTGGGAATTCAGCAGGTCGGGGGTGGAGAATAGCATGGCGGGCCTCAGGCAATGGCCTCAGGTGGTGGATACTCGGCTACGCCGCTTTTCGGGGGTGGAGAACCGCGGAGCCGGCGCCGGGCCCAATTTCATGCTTGAAACCGGATTCTCCGCCCTGTCGCCGAACTCAATTTTGGCGTCGGGGTGCGGAGAATCCAGTCCCTGATCTCTCTTTTTCCATCTGCCCCCTCATGTCTGAATCTTAAATGGTAAAAAGAAACAAGAAGTAACATTATGTGATGTAATTAATAATCTTTATTATTGTCACAAGTAGGCTCACATTAACACTGCACATCTTTCGGGATTTGTGGGAAGAAACCGGAGCACCCACAGGAAACCCACGCAGACACTGGGAGAACGTGCAGACTCCACACAGACAGTGACCCAAGCCGGGAATCAAACTTGGGACCCTGGCGCTGTGAAGCAATAGTGCTAACTACTGTGCTACAATGCCACACGTAGATAAGTCAAGGGAAACTAGTGGCTTCTGCAAGCAAGAGCAGATTGTCGTAGTGCGTGGAAGATGAAATTTAAGTGAAGGGAATGAGGAAAAGGTGGGGGAAACCAGCTTCACCAAACACCCTCCTCACACTCGTGATTGCCTGGCAAGGAAGAAGCAGCTGTTTCAGTGATGTATTGGAGATGGGAGAGTTGATGTGAGGTATGCTGCAGTAATTGGAGGTGAGGGAGAGACTGCCTAGTTTATAGCTCATGCAGTGCTAAGGAGAGTGTGGTGAATGGTATATTTATATGAGTTGCCTGTGTGAAGGTATTTTGACATTACTTGGGCCTGGAGTAATGGGCCTGGGGTGTAAACTGAGTCCATGTAGTTGAACACATATTCTGAGCTTGGTGCCCAATCTGTGCAGGAAAGCAGGCTAAAATCAATTGTTATCAATTCTGGATAATCCATCTGGAGAGCTCCAAAGACAAAGGACGCAATCTACTGGCATTGTTGCGCCGGGCACAAAAATGAGCGGGCTGGTTAGATTGAGATTAGCTGGTGAGGCCGAAATCGGGAATCATGCCGGGAACAGATTGGTTACTGATCTAACTGGCCTGCTCCCGTTGGCAAGATCCGAATGCTGCCATGGGATGTTAAAAACCAATAATCACAATTAAGTCCAATCTCTATACCATTAACGGGTAGGACCCGTAATCGAACGTGATTAAGCTGCCTCCCCAGCGAGCGGTCACGCGGGTGTTATTCAGTACACCTGTATAAAAACGTCAAGCCAGCGGAATGGCTGCTGTGGAGATCCGAGGAGGCGAATAGCCATCTTGGAAATTGGGCAGTCAACCTGGCGGTACTGGGGTCATTGCCCCAGTGCATGATGGGGGGGCTCAGACAGCAGGGGTGGGTCACTTTCAGTGGCCAGTTGCCCATCGTCCGCGGGGGTGACAGGGCGCAGAGCCTAAGGGTCCATCATGCCAGCCCTCGGATTGTGTATACCCATAATGGGGCAGCTCTAGCTGCTGCCTGTCTGTCCCACTGAACAGCCCCGAGACAGACAGAGCCCCATCCATGATAATGTGGTGAAGGTCACTTTAACTCCCACTGACCATGGCAGCTGCTAGCCGCACAGCTGAATGCCATTGCTGATAGCGAATTGGCAAATGTAATAATGTGAGAACTTCACAGCTCCTATGTGAATACCCATGGGTAGGCATGCCATGAAGCAGACTGTTGTTACTGCCTAGAATCCCAAGCAGGCTGAGAGGCCTGGACATTTTGCCTGAACTCCGGAAGCAACAACACCACAGAGGCAGCAGCCAACATTCTAACACCCAGGGCAACAGCACTGGGGACATCCCCGCGATCAGAGGACATGTATGTGGGCCGGAAAAGGAACCAGCATTTCCAGCGGGTGTCTGGGTCTGTTACTCAGGGGCCCCTGCTGCAGTCGAGGCTGCGTGTGCAGGGCAAGTTCGATGGCACCTGTCATGATATGCAGACATGCACTTAATGAGATACAGACAGGCAGCTAATGAGCACAGGGAACAGGACATAACCAATCAGCAGGCAGAACACGTGGGGAGTGGTTTCCCACTATAAAAGGCACGAGGCACTCACACACTCACACTCCACCTCTTTCCACTAGGGACATGTACCGAGTGAGTCCAGTGTACATATCACGTAACGCATACAGCACGTGGCTAAGAGCTAGTCTGGTTCAGTCAGATAGAGAAATCACACTTAGGTTAGCAGAGAGTCGAACTCACAGAGAACTGTGCTAACTGTGTGACAGGTTCACTAAATCAAATTGAACTAACTTCAAGGTCTGAAGTCTACTTGAGTTATAGCTGCAACAAGTTGCAGCCCGTGTTATCTCAGCGTGCTTAACACGACAGCATCCTGAGGGATGGCAGGGTATGTGATGGTGGGATGGCCCGGGGGACCCACGGATCCAGGGTGAAAGCCATAACTGATTGTCTGTCCCACACCCTCTTGCATTTGTTACAGATATTGTAGATATTGTGGACGCCGGAGAAGCTGCCCTCAGGCGGTCAGACGCCGGAGAAGGCAGCATCGACAGAGGCCAGAGGCGGCAGTCCATGTGCAGAGCCCCAGTCTACACCCTGAGGATTCGGCCACCCAACAGGCCAGGAAGGGACCCAGAGGGGGAGACCGGCGGCGGACCAAGATGTACAGGCGTTTGAACTGATGTTGGTCAGCATATCCCTCCTCAACAAAGGGATGGTGCGGCAGCTGCACCATGTCCGTGTAGACTTGACACAACATGGAGGAGGAGGAGGATACCCCCTCTTGATGCCCGTTAAGGTCACCGCAGCCCTGAACCTTTATGCCTCGGGATCATTCCAGTTCTCGAGTGGGGACTTGTGCGTCAGATCCCAGCAAAGAGTCCACAAGTTCACCCGTGATGTCACAGATGCCCTCTATGCCCAGGCAGCTGAATATATAAACTTTGACCTGGACCAAGCCTAACAGATGCCTGGGCAGCAGGATTCTCCGCCATCACCTGGATGCCCCAGGTCTAGGGGGTATAGATGGCACGCATGTTTCCTGATGCGCACCGGGCAATCTGTGAGCGCCCTTTCATCAACAGGAATGGATTCCACTCCCCCAAATTCCAACTTGTGTGCGACCACCACCTGAATATCCCGCGTGCGTGTGCACGCTTCCCAGGGATGTGCACGACAGCTACATCCTGGGGCAGTTGGAGATCCTCAGCATCTTTGAGGGACAGCCCCTGGGTGACGAGTTGGCTCTTGGGGGATAAGGGGCACCCGCTAATGGTGCCAGTATGCAGGCTGGTGACTGATGCGGAGACCCAATATAACGAGGCCCATGTGGCCACCTGTGCTTTCACTGAGCGGTGCATCAGACTGCTGAAAATGAGGTTCCGATTCCTCGACTGCTCTGATGATGCACTGCAGTACACCCCCGGAGGGTTGTCCACATTGTGCTGGTCTGCTGTGCCCTCCACAGTCTGCACACAGTGGGGCGATGTACTGGAGGTGGAGGAGGAGGAACATTATGGGGACCTCCAAGGAGGAGCCAGACCAGGAAGAGCTAGAGGACGAGCCAGGAAGGACCCGTGGACCAGCCGAAGGGTGGAGGACAGGCGATGATGGTGAAGGTATGGCATGACCAGAGGACAGGGAGGCCCTCAGCCGCGGCCGCTTCTCAAAGGACATGGCTTCATCCGTCATCACACCAGCTGCCCCCACCTCACTCACTGTGCCCCAACAATCGTGCCCCCCTTCCTCTTTGCCCCCCCCCCCAATCGCCCTGTTCCACCCTCTCAGGGCCTGTGTTGGCACTGACAGTGGGTAAATATCTTAGGAGGGAGATGGTAACCCGCTGTGAGCTGAGCCCTGGTTCACCTCAATCAATGCCATAGTCTGTCTGTTGAGTTTGAGCTCGCACCCATCACCTGCACATGGTATGCCTTGGGGGGGATGGGGAGGGGGTGAGGTGGGGGCCCAGGTCTAGTAGCAGGAGGCCCGGGGGGCCTGGGCCCGGGGAGGGCAACTGGGAGAGGGGGGAGTGCAGGCGGGCCTGCAGCGTTGAATAACATCATGGAGGCTTCACATGTCTCGGGTGTAATGTGTTTTAATGTTGTACCAGTACAATAGTGACCTCAACTGTCCCTAGCTTCCGATGGTGCCACCGCCCCCACCCCCCCATGCCCTCTCAGTGACTCTCAATGTGCTTAGCCCTCCGTGTCCTACCGCTACATCTAGGTGTTTCCCCAGGATGCACATCAGGGGTGAAGGCAGCCCTCTGCTTATCGCCTCATGTGGCCTTTGATGCCCCTGTTGGGCGTCCTCTGGATGACTAAGGGACGGAGGACTCCTGCCAACATGACAGTGGCACATACCTTGCCGGGCCACCGCGTTCAGCATGCTGACCCCGAGATGATACGTTGTTAGAAGGGATGGATTCAGGTGAGCTGGTGACCTCTGTAGGGAGATTCTAGGTCAGCCTCCAGCGCTCCCTCCTCCCGTTCAGTACCTGTAGGTCCCTGGGGGTCACCGTGGGATAGGGGAGCATCTGGATTGAGCTCCGGATGCCCCTTCTCCATCTGGGTCTGGCAGCCTTGGTGGCTCCCCAATGTCCTCACCATGATGTTGATGCCCTCGGCAATGCCCCTCTATGAGCATGCAGTGCCTCACCAATGACCACCTGTTTCTGGGATATGGTCCTCAGCGACCGGGACATGCTTTCGAGCGCCTCAGAAGTGCCCACCTGAGACTAGGACATGGCCCGCAGCACCCCAGCAAGGTCCACCTGAGACTGGGACATGGTCCGCAGCAGCCCAGCAAGGTCCACCTGAGACTGGGACATGGTCCGCAGCAGCCCAGCAAGGCCCACCTGAGACTGGGACATGGTCCGCAGCAACCCAGCAAGGTCCACCTGAGACTGGGACATGGTCCGCAGCAGCCCAGCAAGGTCCACCTGAGACTGGGACATGGTCCGCAGCAGCCCAGCAAGGTCCACCTGAGACTGGGTCATAGTCCGCAGCAACCCAGCAAGGTCCACCTGAGACTGGGACATGGTCCGCAGCAGCCCAGCAAGGTCCACCTGAGACTGGGACATGGTCCGCAGCAGCCCAGCAAGGTCCACCTGAGACTGGGACATGGTCCGCAGCAGCCCAGCAAGACCTCCAACTGCTGTATTGCTGGACGTTCGTGCCTCCACCTGATATGAACATGGAACATAGAACAGTACAGCACAGAACAGCCCCTTGCTCACCAGATCCTGACCCAGAAGTCTGTCAACTACTTTCGCCCACCGAGGTGTCTGGCTCTGCGCTGGTGGAGGGTGGGAATGACAGCTGTGATTCCTCGATGGTGGCATTCACGGTGTGCTCTCCTCTTGGGGGGGTGAGGGGGATCACACCGTATGGGCCGGCACCACAAGCTGGAAGTCCTGTGGGAGGAAGGGCATGTGAGAGGGAAGGATCATCATTCTGGCATGAACAACTCATGTGTGACAGGTCATCAAGCTTGGGGCAGGTGGATCCACACCTCTGTGACATAGGCCAAACTCGACGTCGGTGACCAATCTGTCCTCGGCCAGCTCCGCGACTTCCAGGATTGGTTCTCTGTAGGGGTGTGAGGACCTCGAGGTCCGACAACCAACTGCCCATCTGGGACCTTTGCCACCAATTGTCCACCAACTTCTTCTGCGGGGACACAGAGGGGGCATTGTGAGCGAAATGCATCATGCTTCATGGGTGGGAGGGGGGGGGGGGGACAATGTGGGGGACAGGTGCAAGTACCACTGCTGGACATGGGTTGGATGGGTTGGATGTGCTGGTGGGGTATGGATGCGTTATTGTGTTGAGGGGGCGGGGGGGGCGGGTGGTGCCAGGCGCAGAGTCATTGTGGGAGGGTATCAGGTGCTGAGTCGCCGGGGAGTGGACAGGGATAGCAGGCCACACAGGTGCCAGAGGACCAATGCCAACTCACCCGTGTGGCCTTCTGGTGATCGTTGAGCTTCTTGTGGCACTGGGTAGCGGTCCTCCTGGTCACATTACCCATGCTGACAGCTGCTGTCACCAACTCCCAGGCGGCACTGACTGCCCAGTGTCTGATCCTCAACACCCTCGGGGGAACAGGGTATCCCTCCTGGACTCCACCAAGTCCATGTTGGCTCCTTCGAATCATACAGCTGGTATACTGATGGCATGGCTGCATACTGTCTGGGTTTCCTCTGCGGGAACGGTTAAATGCTGATCCCCTCGATGACGGGCAGCTCCCGGCGAATCAGCATAAAGCCCGTGGGCCATCATTAAGTGCCCTAATTAACGTTAGATGTCGGTGATGGCCTCGTAGGGTCGGCTGTCGAGAAAAACCTGGTGATTCCCATTCGCTACCACACTTAGAACAAATTCTGTTAGACTGCGCCCAAAGTGAGTTGTTTTTTCAAAATAGACAACTGTAACATGAAAGATAGTTTTTGGCAAAAAAAATCTCATAAGACGTGGTTATTTTTCACACATTCAGTCCAATTACATTTCCACATCACAACAAAAAATTGGATTTATGCAAGCACTGACATCAAACAACTATCTTTCAGTATTTTGAAAAGAAGCTTTGAGATTCTAAAGAAATTCAGCATTTCCAGGAGATTAAACAGGCTGTTCACAATTTTTCTGGTGCATTTACTGAATTTTACGGCTCACCCTAGTGGTGGGAAATGGTCACCATGGCAGCGGCTTGCTCCCACTGTCTGCCCTGTGAGTACTTTACCCCAGGCAGGCGAGGTGCCAGGCCATGGGCCATTAAGTGGTCCAGCATCATCACCACTGTGATTGTCTCACAATAGGAGAGGCAGGTGTCATAATATACACCAGAATATCATGGTGCAGACACACACACACTGATGGACATGCAGTGGGACCAATCAGCATACACAACACCGCAGCCAATCACCAGTGAGAGTACACGCACTATAAAGACAGGGGACAGGAGAGTTCCCGCTCATTCTAGTAGCAGCCAGCTCGGAGCACAGAGCTCACTGCCTGCAACACAGACATTCACCATGTGCTGAGTGCATCACCTGGTTAGGACTAGGCAAGGGTCAACATTGAAAGCTGGTATTGCATTTACCCACAGTTCAAGTATGTTAACATAGTTAACCTTGTAATAAAATAGAGTTGCACCACTTCCAGTGTTGGTGACCTGTTTGTGATCCAGAACACCCAACACATCAGCTGGCACCAAACTTCCAGGCCATTCGTAAAAGCTGTTGGCCTAGAGTCCGGGTCGGTGGGGGTGGGAGCTGGATACCTCTTGTTTGAGCACCCTGAGTCCAACAGAGGCCCCCCAAAGTTTCCATTTCAATTTCCCCCCTACTCCGTCCTCTCTGGTTCCGATATCTTTCACGAGCTCTGGTGAGAGCCCAGACTCAGCTTAGTCCACGATCAATGGTTTCTCTTCTTCAGGGGACGGCCTGCTGTCCCAGCAGTGACCAGTGCTCCTGGTGAAACCACTGGGACAAGACAACTACTGGTCATTTGATTTGCTATTAGCTCTTACAGGCGGGACGTCCTCTTGGGTGGAGTGCAAGTGCTGGCTTAAGCCAATGAAAGGCTTGACAGCTGTTAAATGGCTGCAGGCAGAGATAAGCAACTGTAGGTGGTCTCGCGCCTGGCTTTTATGCTGTGGTGGGTGGGTGAGGATCTCTGTCCCCAAATAAAATTCAGTCCACTGTGTAAATTCCTTTTTCTGATAAATCTAATTGGCAGGCTAGCTTGAACCATATGAGGGGAGGCGGTGGCATAGTGGTATTGTGAGACCCAGGATAATGATCTGGGGACCGGGGTTCAAATCCTACCACGACAGGTGATGGAATTTAAACTCAATAAAATATCCGGAATTAGAAGTCTAATGATGATCATGAAACCATTATCGATTGTAGAAAAAAAAAGTCTGGTTCACTGATGCCCTTTAGATGGAGAAAATCTGCCATCCTTACCTGGTCTGGCCTACATGTGACTCCAGACCCACAGTAATGTGGTTGACTCTTAACTGCCCCCCTCAAGGGCAATTAGAGATGAGCAATAAATGCTGGAATAGCCTGTGACGCCCACATCCCATGAACGAGTGAAAAAAAATCCACCTAGCCAAATGGACAAATGAGTAAGTTAAGTGAGCTACATGGTTTAGTGGAAGAGCACATGACAATGCTGGGGCACATTAACCCAGTTACTCCATGCTGTAGTTGCTTGTTTCAGATGAGAGAGGTTTGTCTATGGGACCCAACCTTTGCTGTAATCCTAACATTATTGGGAGGCAGATTGGATTGTAACGGTGTAGGATGAATAGAAACTTGAAGATCACAAGAAAGTCCTGAGGCGATAAGAATGCTTTTCCTTTTGAAGTTCAACTGCATTTTTGAAGATGATATCCTCATCAATTTGATTACACTGGACTGTAAAACAACCAAAGTTTGTCACCCTGTGATAATAATGTGAATCAAAACGATACGTCACATTGAATCTCACCTTCTTGAGGTCAAAGAATCCTATGCATCCAGTCTTACTTCACCGATGCTGGAACACACCATTCATGTTAATATTACAGAATGACCAGAGAAAACACGAGTAGACAGGAATCCGAAGATAAAACTGCCCTTTGAAATAGCCCATTGTTAATCTTCAAAGTTAATCTATAATTTGATTGATCTTGGATCAAAGTTTCCTTGGGCCCTGAAACAGCTCTGAAATGCCACGACAGTTTTTCAGTTAAAGAACGTATGCACCATCTCTAGGCTACAACACATATATATACACATAAAAAGAGGGCCAATTCTTAATTCTTGACACCGTTCATAAGTTTGAAAGGTTTTTCTTTTCTTTGATGTAATTTCCCAACAACAAGGAGAAAGTTCCAACTGTTTCACACATTCTCTCGCTATATGTCATGGTTTAACAAGATCATTTGTCAGTGGTATTTCATGGATTAGTACGTCAGGCAGACCTTTTAGCCATTATAAAGAACAGCAGTTCTTCTTTCAATACATTGGAATGATTAAGTTGATGTAGCCACCAAGTTAAACAAAGACTAATGGGTGTCATTGACTGTGCAGCAGGAAAGGGGCTTTTACTTCAACACTGGAGAGGCTGAATTTCCTCAGGGGTGTATCCTTCAGCGTTGCAGAGCTGCAGAAGGCCTGGGGGAACCCAATAAATGCATTAATGCAGATTTTTCTGGCGGTTCCTCAAATCTTCGACCAAAATTATGGGAAAAGACATTTGACTTCCAGGCTTTCATACCATACAGGTAGAGGAGGAAAATGTGTGATGGGAAAGGTGTGAAATGGGCAGAAGTTAGTTTGCATTGTACAAAGCATACCAGTTTAGCAACCTGAATCCACTCTGATCAGGCTTTCATCCCATGATTAAGTTTCTAGGGGTGCAATTATTAGGCATCATGGGTGATAGGGAGAAAGGCATTTAAGCACCTTGACTATGTTAATTTTCTGGCCTAAAACTTGTTGAAGAATTCTTGTGAAGAAAGACAAGTATCGGGGCATTTCTCATTTAGGATCCTTTATCATTCACACAGCTGCCAACTAATGATAAGATTAATTAGAGTTATTTTTAAAAAGTAACCATTCTTTGGACCCATGAGGCTCTTTTCTCCCAGATTCTCAGTCCAGGTTCCTTCCATTGCCCACTTCAACTCATTTCCTAGAACTGACCTGAGGTCTATTGTTCATGAGGCAGGCAAACTAAAATAGATTTTTCTTGTCACTTTCTGTGGAAACATGACAGGCACCGGCAGTTAGCCAGAAATATGTAGATGTGGCTTGAGGGCTAATTCATTGTAATGCTCTTGAGTCGGTGACTGAAATGGATGACTGGTATGGATATCTCAAGCCTAATTTCAATTACAATTGGGATGGAATTTTCCATGACTTTGTGCCATACGGGAGTTGATCCTAACCAATAGAGGGCAGATTGCAGGGAATGTAGCCATGACTATCCAAGAAGCTCCCCACTGCATATAAGACCTGGCTAATGCTGCTGAATCTGTAGAAATGTCCTGTGTGTAAAAACTAAAATTATTTTAATTGTTTACAAAACCAGAAATAATACAAAGGTGATTTAAATAAACAGAAAACAAGAACTACATGATATTCTGCCATTAGATTTCTACAACATTGCATCACATGTGTTGAAGAACTGGATGTCACATAATAATGCTAATTGCAGTTATCAAATTTGTGCAGATATAACAACAGATTCACCTTCATATGAATAATTACAGTTCTGCTAAAACACAGTTTGACCTTTTATGCAGGTGTCCTGCCAAAAGCTAATTTTTCAAAGGAATGTTTTGGCATGTTATCAGTACAACAAGGTGAAGAGCTGCCATCATCATTGCTCATCATGGTTTTTGGCTATTTCATAAACTGGTGCCAAACTTTGCAAGTTTTGGACAGCAGAGAAACTATTTGACCTCTTTTCATCAGAAATGTCAGGCAGTTTTCAGAGATGAATCTCCACTGGCATTCCCTTGCATGTTTGCCTTAACTTTACTGGACGAGCTACAGAAACACCAAAAGAAATGGCGACAACTCCACAAGTTCCACATTTTTATTGTTTTGGCCTGTTCACCAAGCAATTGCAAAGGCACTATTCTCTTTCCTGGATATAGTATTGGACTGAAGAGCAAAATGGTAAACAGGCTCTAGAATACTCCCTCACTTTACAAAACTGATGGCAACAAGTTTAAGTATTTATTTTACTTTACCGCAATCAAAATATTGAAATAAAGACGTGTATTTACATACCATCCTATCATGCCTCAGGGAAACCTTTCCATGCACTTCATACATAATTAATGACTTTTTGGAATGCACAATCTAAAGTTCTGGAGACAACCCTAGTAGTCATGTTCCCAAGCTAGGCTGCCCAAACAGATATGTTATTTAGCCGTTGGTTGAGAAAGGTGCTTCTGCCCTTCTTCAGATAATGCCAGAGGATTTTGAACATTTTGAAGTCAATGGAAATGAAGTCTTACAACACCAGGTTAAAGTCCAACAGGTTTGTTTTGAATCACTAGCTTTCGGAGCACAGCCCCTTCCTCAGATGAATCCTGAGGAAGCAGCAGTGCTCCGAAAGCTAGCGATTCGAAACAAACCTGTTGGACTTTAACCTGGTGTTGTAAGTCTTCTTACTGTGCTCACCCCAGTCCAACGCCAGCATCTCCACACAATGGAAATGAATGTCGAGAAAAATAGAACTATATTATAGTTCTTGATTAATAAAGGGATCAGGGGTTATAGGGAGAAGACAGGAGAATGGGGATTGAATGCGGAGCAGACTCGATGGGCCAAGTGGCCTAATTCTGATCCTATGTCTTATGGTCTTATGGTCTTTTTGCAGAACCCATTTCACAGTATTAGCTTCAGTCAAAATCCCAACCCCCAACCCCTCATTTGCACCAGAGAGAAAATTTACTGCTTAGCTATCATAGAATTACTTTCATTACCTAAAACAAAAATAGTTTGTAATCCATTTACTTTCCGGGGCTGGCATGTACAGCGTGATCAAGAGCCTAACATATCCCGGCGTATCGGACACACAGTCATTCGTAGGCTTGGTCGCATTGTTGGGTGAGCATTTCAACCCCAGGCTGTCCATTATCATTCGACGTCTCCGTTTCCATACCGCCGCCCAGACCCAGGGGGAGTCGAGCAGAATTAATTGCAAGCACACAGCTTTTCATTACAATCATGCATATTAAATTCCTGAGGGGGTGTATTATTTAAAATGTCATGGCAGTGCCCAATCCATTGCGATGATATATTTGGAGCACAATATTTGATTATTTATCTCTGGCTGGGGGAGGCTGCTGAACTAACATTGGGATCTTCGTTATCCTTCAGATAAACACATTATAGTTCTGCTGTCTCCAGATGCCTTTGAAGCATTACCTCAACCCCCTGGTTCACAGCCAGATGATGGATGATAAAGAACTGGACAATATAAAAAGCAAAACTACAAAGCTTTAACTTGTACAAAATAATTTTTTCATTATTAGCTGAAATAGCTATTGTAACTGCATGATGGATCAAGGAAATATTTCAAAAGCTTCTAGGCCCCCACAGCTTGACTAAAATATTTAGACTGTGTTCTTAAGAATTTAGACTATCTTGACAGTTTATTAATATCATGCCTTACAAAATGCTTTGAAAAGCGCAAACACAGAGACTTATTTCTTAGATAACAACTTCACTTGTATGCATTTTATGGTTAAAAGCCTCTCTCTACTGTTTCTATTATCTCTGACAGTGGTTTAAATAATGTCATGCAAACTCTCAACAATGCCATCAGTGAGCAAAGTCTTCACATTTTATCACCATCTTCAAACTGAACACTAGGCTGTTTTTTACTCAGCAAAATATAAACTTTAGTAACGGAGTCTGCATTATGAATAAGAATGATAAAAGCATGGCATATCATTGCTGAGGCGGTTCTGTAACAGAAAATCTTTAGCAAAAGACAGTAAAGTCCCAGTCAGAGCATTTGAGTTTGATGCCAAATTCTGACTCTTATTTTGAAATTGATTTCTCTGATTGGCCAGCTTTTGTTCTCTACTGTCAGCTGCAGATACAATTCTGTACAATGGAGATTTAAGCTTAGTGGGCAAGATACACTCGGCCAGCTCCTCCTTTTAGACGCACTGGTTAATCAAGAAATAAGGTTTTTAGAAATTCATCTGTGCTAATGACAGTGCCATTGTTAATTAAGCTCATCTTCTCAGCTTGGAAGCCGCATTCACTACTATGAAGCTGCAGATGGAGTATTGTCTGTAATGCTGTCTTCAACCAAATACCACAAAGACTGTGTCCTCCACTTTTTCCTTTTTTTAAAAAATCGATTGTTTCACAGGTTGTGCATGTCACTGAGAAAGCCAACATTTAATGTCCCTAATCCCCCTGAGAAGGTAGTAGTGAGCTGCCTTCTTGAACCACAGAAGCCCATGTGTTGTAATCCTGTCATGGAGGGAGTTTCAGGATTTTGACCCAGCGACACTGAAGGAATGGCAATATATTTCCAAGTCAGGGTGATGTGTAACTTGGAGGGGAAATTGTAGATGGCGGTGTTCCCGTGAGAATGTCATTGAAGGTACGCTTTGTCATGTCCATAAAATATGAAAGAGATCATAAACAATGTAAACCAAAACTCATTTTCTGCTGATTTAAAAATGGACTTTGCTGGACCAAAAAATGACTGCTACCGGTTACATAATTTTCATGTTGGCTACAGTTCTGGAAACATCCAACAGTGACTTCAGCACAAAGCTCAACGCATCCCTGAGGAATCTCATGCTTGCCATTGTGTGGACCTTTTGCAATCAACAAAACAAGGGAACAGCAGATGCGCTATCTCCACAGCCTGGAATTATAACAAAGAGAGAAAACCATCAAAACTCTACCTGTGGATGCACTAATAACTGCCACCTATCTCCTAAGATAAACAATAAATTTTGACCAGAGACAAAGAAACTGATTATCTACCTGAAACTGATTTATAAATGGGCAACACCACATGACCTAAGCTCCTCTGGCCTTGGAAAGTTTAACTGTTATATTATGATCTCTGCTATCAGTCTGCCAACACAAAGCAGGACCCCAGGCTGACACAAAGCCTGCCTCAAGTCTAAAGCTCCTTGAAGCTGAGTTCGCTGGAGCATTTCTACCATTGCCTGTAGAGTAGACCAAATCTCTATTCTCCACCCGGGATAGGCCGAGTGGCCGCCCAAAAAAGCCCAAGGCCCGCCGGCGCCATTCACATCTGGGGTGAGATTCTCCACGAACCGGCGGGGCGTGCCACTCCGTCGCCGAGGAGTGGCCTGAACTACTCTGGCGTCGGGCTGCCCCGAAGGTGCGGAATCCTCCCCAAAACCCCGCCAAAACCCCGGCGCCGGAGAATTTGGCGGCCGGTGGGGGCGGAGGCAGGATTCACGCTGCCCCACCCAGCGCTTCTCCGACCCGACGGGGGGTCGGAGAATCCCGCCCCTGGTCTTACCCTGCGGGACCTCGCCGTCCATCCTGTCGGGGGAGGCCTGGTGGGGGCGAGGGGGGGTCCGACCTCGGGGGGTTCTCCACCGTGGCCAAGCCCACGATCGGGGCTTACCGACCAATGGGCCGGCCCCTCCTGGTGGGGGCCAATTTTGCTTCCCGCCGGCCCCTGTAGCCCTACGCCATGTTGTGTCAGGGCCGGCGCGGAGAAGGAAGCTACTGTGCATGCGCTCATTCACGCTGATTGTTAAAATCTGCAGTTTTTACGACAGGGTCAACACTCTGCCATCAGATGGGAGAATCCAGCCCAGGAGTCCATATTTGCCTCTCTTCCCTGTCTAGAACAGAAATTGGGGGCTTGTTAGGATCAGATTAATTACAAACAAGCTTAAATTTAAGAAAATGAGTTAAATCCGATACAAAAAGGAACTAATTGGAAGCCAAGAGGAAAGGTTCAGTAGCTGAAACAATCGTTAAAATAATTTAACTGTCACAGCCAATTTACTTATACTAATACAAGAACAAAATGGCAAATTATGATATGCAGATGTTTGTACAATAGAAAGACTTGACTGGTGAAACAATAACACTCTAAGGACAGAATAATTGAGAGCTGTAGCTAGGGAAGTACAATTAAAACTACCCAGTAAGGTAAAAAGAACTAAATTACTTGAGATGTTAGTTGTACATTTAGGCCTCAGTCCACAAGCAGAGCAGGCAGAAGAGGAGTTAGAATCTGAAACTGATCAACCTCTTGTGGCACAAATAGAGCTGGAAAGGCTTAAAATACAGCTTTATCTTCAGGAGAGAGAGGAGTAAAGGAGAAATAAAGGGAAAAAGAAAGGGCTTTCCAGATCCAAAAATTGGAAATTGAATTACAGGCCCAGAAAGAGAGTAATCAGCCAGATGGTAGCTGCTGGGGGAAACCTGTCTCTGCCTGATAAAAATCCAAATCTCCCTGCTCCAAATCCGAACTTTTAAGTATTTAAAACATGAGATACCTTCCCAAATTTGAAGAGGATGATGTGGAATTATTTTTTGCCACTTTGGAAAAGGTAGCAGAACAGTTATCATGGCCACTGGAAGTCTGGATCCTAATGATACAAGGTCATTCGACAGGAAATGCCCAAGAAGTCTATGCTGACTCCTGAATTATCCGCAAATTAAGAGCAGACTAAGGCTGCCATCTTTAATGCTTATGAATTAGTCCTACAATTCCAGAATGCTCATAAGAAACCTACATACACCTACCTAGAGTTCGAAAGGCTGAAACAGATCACAGTCGATGAATGGGTCCCCTCTTTAAATGCACTTTGGACCTAAGATGGGTTCTGAACTGATATTTTTCGAGCAATTTAAAAGCTCACCACTCTAGAACCTCAGAATGCACTTAGAGGTGCAGAGAATCCTCACAGTCCACGATTCAGCAGTCATGGTGGATAACGTTGACCTCACTCCTAGGTCTGGAAATTCAGGCAGATCTTTAGCAAATTGCCCAATAACCATTAGGAAGATAAGAAGGGAGGACTGGATAGAAAGGGGGCTACACCCAAAAAGGAAGGTACACATGAGGATGTGAGGATTCCCCCCCATACCAGAAAGGAGAACATCCAGAGGCCAGTGTGTTCACACTGTTAAAAAAAAGACACCAGACCTGAAGATAATGGGAAAACCCATGGGTCTTGTAGAGCTCCACAAGAGCAGCTCCAAGGAGGACACCCTGGTGGGTGGTTCAGTAGGTCAGGCATGTTGCAGGAACGAACTCCTCTGAGAGTATTGCTCCAAGTGTGACTGAGCCAGACAAAATCCCAGAGGGCTCTTGAGTTTTGTCCTTCCAGTAACAATGTCCCGGTAACCTTCCCGGTATTAGAGAAAATCCATTGTACTAATCTGGGACACAGGGACCACTCAATCCTTGATGTTAGGAAAAAACATAAACTACGAATTGTACTGGCCCTGGAGTCGGATGGATTGAAATGGCTTTGTATTGATTACCAGAAAGAAAATGCAGTAACCAGGGCCGACTCCTACCCAATCCCATGTCTTGAGGATTTTATAGATAATGTAGGCTATTCAGCCTATCTCAGCAAAATCAACCTTTTAAACTGAACCCCAGGATGAAAGAAATGTCAGCCTTTGTAACACCAGATTTCCTGCATCAGTGGCCAAAAAACACCCCAAGAACCTTCCAGAGATTTAAGAAAAGACAGCAGTTGGACTCAGCAATTGTGCATTGGGGGAGGTGGCGGCGTAGTGGTATTGTCATGGGATTAGTAATTCAGGGACCCATGGTAATGGGATCCAGGTTCAAATCTCTCAAAGGCGGGTGGTGAAATTTGAATTCAATAAATATCTGAAATTAAAGGTCAAATGTTGACCATGAAACCGTTGTTTTTTGTTATAAAACCCCACCACCTTAACCATGTTGTGATCTAGACCAGTAGCTGAACATGTTTGGACTCATTCTTCTGTGCATTTGTGCATGTTAGTCACTTCATACATAATAGGACACTGGTCCAACCATAACAGCACGCTCTCATTGGTATCCCAATATCATGCCACTCTTTCTGGACTCCAACGAAAGATCTTGGACTGGATTCTCCGTCCCACTGTACCAGTTTTCTGGTGCGGTGCGCTGCTGCCGGTAGCAGGATTCTCCATCCCGCCAACCAGCCAATGGGGTTTCCCATTTTGGGTAGTCCCACGCCGGAGCTAGGTGCATTGCCGGCGCAACGGAGAATCCTGCCAGCGGAGAATCCAGCTCCCTATCGTGAGATTAAGGAGTGTGTGTGTGAGGAAAGGTGACCATTGCAGAGTCATTTGCTTACCTTCCCCTTCATGCTCCCACTGCCCTGGGTGATGGCTAGTCCTGTAGTTCACTTTAGAAATTTGATAGGCAAGGGCACAAACATCACCGAGAGAAAGTTGTCATAATATTAGTCTAATCAACACTTTCCTGATTTGGAATCATAGAATTTACAGTGCAGAAGGAGGCCATTCGGCCCATCGAGTCTGCACCGGCTCTTGGAAAGAGCACCCTACCCAATCCCACACCACCCTATCCCCATAAACCAGTAACCCCACTCAACCAACCCTAAGAGCAATTTTGGACACTAAGGGCAATTTATCATGGCCAATCCACCTAACCTGCACATCTTTGGACTGTGGGAGGAAACCGGAGCACCCGGAGGAAACCCACGCACACACGGGGAGAACGTGCAGACTCCGCACAGACAGTGACCCAGCCGGGAATCGAACCTGGGACCCTGGAGCTGTGAAGCAATTATGCTAACCACTATGTTACTGTGCTGCCCATGAAATTTTGCAACAATGGTTTGGATTCTAATTTTGCCTGTGTCGATTCCTAAAATCTCTTTTCTATCGCTTGTATCTGCCAGATTTAATTACCGCATAAACTCTAATTATTCCCAATTTTCTTTCGTTTTCATAAAGAGTTTTAAACTCACAGGTAATACAACCCAGGCGATTGGACAATTAACTTAAATTATGCTCTGAAATTCCGATTTACACTGTCAAGACTTAAAACCAGCCCACTTTCATTTGAAACCAAATATGTTTCACCAATATTATTGGAGTTTCACTGTGGCCAACTAAGAACCTCCAGTTCTATAGCTTATTAACTGTATTCATGTCAGACTGTTCTTACAATTTCCATCAGAATTCGAACTGAACCGGGGGTGGTGCAGTGGTGAGCACTGCTGCCTCATGGGGCCAAGGAGCCGGGTTCGATCCCGGCCCCGGGTCACTGTCCATGTGGAGTTTGAACATTCTCCCCGTGTCTGCATGTGTCTCACCCCCACAACCCAAAGATGTGCAGGATAGGTGGATTGGCCATAATAAACTGGCCCTTAATTGGAAAAAAAAATTGGGCACTTTAAATTTATTTAAAAAATTAAATATGGAAATTAGAGTCATAGATGTTTACAGCATGAAAACAGGCCCTTCGGCCCAGCTTGTCTATGCCGCCCAGTTTCTATCACTAAGCTAGTCCCACTTGCCCGCATTTGGCCCATATCTCTCTATACCCACCCTGCCCATGTAACTGTCTAACTGCTTTTGAAAGGACAAAATTGTACCTACCTCTACCCCCTCAAAAGGAATTTGAACTGGAACCATGGAATTTATTATTCACACAGCCCGTTTCATCCACAGACAATAAGTTTCCACACACAGGTTGGGATTTTACAGCCCCCCCTGCGCTGTCTCCGCTGCAGTGAGTTGGCCGCCGGCAGAATCTTCCGGTCTTGCTAAAATCTATAGATTTTTGAATGGCTCGCCTACCAGGAAACACGCTGTGGCAGGTCAATTTTGGTGGGACCAGAAGATCTTGTCAACAGGAAGGGCCATAAAACAAAATATATGCATATGGTTACCTCTCCTTTCTCACAATTCTGCCATTTTTATTGAGGATCTCTTTAACCTTAGTAAGTCAGCACATATGAAAAAGAGAATCAAAGGGAAATAATTTACTTTACTTGTGTTGTTTCTTCAGGTACCTTTACAAATGTAATTGAACCTAAAGAAAAGTTAAGTTCTTAAACAATGAATAAAAGGAAAAGTTCAAGATCCTGACATTAAAGAGATAAAACAGGCAAAGTTTCCCAAAAGTTGTGTTTCAGCCCTCAAACATTTACAAGCTTCCTTAACTTAAAGCGTTTTTTTTTTCAATTCTGGGTGTGCAATTTTAATTTTCTTTCACTCACTATTTTCAATCTCAGTAAAATGAGGAGTCTAGAACCAGAGGGCACAGGTTTAAGGTGAGAGGGGAGAGATACAAAAGAGACCAGAGGGGAAATTTCTTCACACAGAGGGTGGTGAGCATCTGGAATAGGCTGCCAGAGGCAGTGGTAGAGACGGGTACAATTTTGTCTTTTAAAAAGCAGTTAGACAGTTACATGGGCAGGGTGGGTATAGAGAGATATGGCCAAATGTGGGAAAGTGGGACTAGCTTAGTGATAGAAACTGGGCGGCATGGACAAATTGGGTTGAAGGGCCTGTTTCCATGCAGTAAACAGCTATGACTCTATGACTCTAATTTCCATATTTAATTTTTTTAAACTTGGAATCTGAGCATCAGCGATGGTTTCAACTTTAAACTGTTTTTCCATTATCTCTTTTCAACTGCCAATTCAACAGTTCATTTTTATCATGCCTGCTGCCCCTTCCCCTCCCCCCACATCTACATCTATCACAGTTTACCCTCTGATGTTAGATTCTCTGCAGTTTGGCCTTTCACACCTTTTGTTATCTCTGGGGACTGCCATTAGCACTTTTTCCCCTTGATTTCTGTAGCTATTAGCACCCCTTTCGCTGGATTTCTGTGGCTATGACTCATCTTTCATTCTCACTCCACAATATAAATATTTCCCACTTTCTCTGTCTTTAGCTTTGACAAAGGGTCATCTGGACTCGAACCGTTAGCTCTTTTCTCTCCCTACAGATGCTGCCAGACCGGCTGCGATTTTCCAGCATTTTCTTTTTGGTTATGATCACTGTTGCCTCGAGACTCCTTTACCACAAGATCATTAATTAACCCTGTCTCATTGCATATTACCAGGTCCAAAATAGCCTGTTCTCTGGTCAGCATTAGAATGTACTGCTCTAAGAAACTGACCTGAATAAACTGGTTGTCATTGCTCCAAGGAGAAGATTTAGGAAACCAGAATTAAGTACCCGTTCCATCTAACTACAGTAAGTCTATACTCCTGCATCAGGCAGGTGTGCTTTCCTGTAGTCATAAGAATGGTGGAACTGTTGGGATTTCTGGTGGAAAGTCTCATCCCTTTAGTATGGGCTTCTTCAGTTGGGAACAGAGCAGGTGTAAAACCCAACTATTGGAATTGTTAAACTGGAAGAAAGGGGTGGACACCGGAATAAACATGACCTGTGTCCTAGTCCCTTTGGCTGCTACCTGTTTGACCCTTCCTTTTAACTCCTATCCAAGGTACTTCGCTTCTTGCTTGGTGCTTATTTCTCCAAAATACTGAGAGACATTTAGTCAAGTGAATGGAAGTTGTTTCATTGTAATTATGATTGTAATTTCAAGTCACTGTTAAGTAAGTTGTTCTGATGCCAAAAAGAAACTCGGAAAGGAAGCTGACAGCACGGTAGCATTGTGGATAGTACAATTGCTTCACAGCTCCAGGGTTCCAGGTTCAATTCCGGCTTGGGTCACTGTCTGTGCGGAGTCTGCACATCCTCCCCGTGTGTGCGTGGGTTTCCTCCGGGTGCTCCGGTTTCCTCCCACAGTCCAAAGATGTGCAGGTTAGGTGGATTGGCCATGATAAATTGTCCTTAGTGTCCAAAATTGCCCTTAGTGTTGGGTAGGGTTACTGGGTTATGGGGATAGGGTGGAGGTGTTGACCTTGGGTAGGGTGCTCTTTCCAAGAGCCGGTGCAGACTCGATGGGCCGAATGGCCTCCTTCTGCACTGTAAATTCTATGATACCAATTCCACTACCTTGGTTCTGTCATATTGTCCTGTAAAGGAATTTAAAATACAGGTGGAGGGGAAGAAGGTAAAATCAAACAAAGTGTTTTGTGCTCAAACAGAGGAGATTACAAAGGGATGAGAGAAGAGCTGGCTAAGGTAGACTGGGAGAAAATACTTGATGGTGAAACAGTTGAGGAACAGTGGAGAACCTTCCAAGTGAGTTTTCACAGGGCTCAGCAAAGTTTATACCAACAAAAAGGAAGGATGGTAGAAAGAGGGAAAATTGACCATGGATAATCTAAGGAAATAAGGGAGAGTATCAAATTGAAGGAAAAAGCAAGCAAAG
Organism: Scyliorhinus torazame; assembly: GCF_047496885.1. Taxonomy (NCBI): domain Eukaryota; kingdom Metazoa; phylum Chordata; class Chondrichthyes; order Carcharhiniformes; family Scyliorhinidae; genus Scyliorhinus; species Scyliorhinus torazame. The sequence goes on from NC_092710.1 coordinate 237,931,176, forward strand.
TGGCAAATATTAGTGGGAGACTAGAGGATTGGGAAATCTTTAGGGGGCAACAGAAAGCTACTAAAAAAGCTATAAAGAAGAGGAAGATAGGTTATGAGAGTAAACTTGTCAGAATATAAAAACAGATAGTAAAAGTTTCTACAAATATATTAAACAAAAAAGAGTGGCTAAGGTAAATATTGGTCCTTTAGAGGATGAGAAGGGAGATGGGAGATGAGGAAATGGCTGCGGAACTGAACAGGTTTTTTGGGTCGGTCTTCACAGTGGAAGACACAAATAACATGCCAGTGACTGTTGGAAATGAGGCTATGACAGGTGAGGACCTTCAGACGATTGTTATCACAAAGGAGGTAGTGATGGGCAAGTTAATGGGGCTAAAGGTAGACACGTCTCCTGGCCCTGGTGGAATGCATCCCAGGGTACTAAAAGAGATGACTAGGGAAATTGCAAATGCACTTGTGATAATTTACCAAAATTCACAAGACTCTGGGGTGGTCCCGGCAGATTGGAAATGAGCAAACGTGACACCCTTGTTTAAAAAAGGAGGTATGCAGAAAGCAGGTAATTATAGGTCAGTTCGCTTATCTCCGGTAGTAGGGAAGATGCTGGAATCTACCATCAAGGAAGAATCAGCGAGGCATCTGGATGGAAATTGTCCCATTGGACAGACGCAGCATGGGTTCATAAAGGGCAGGTTATGCCTAACTAATTTAGTGGAATTTGTTGAGGACATTACCAGTGCGGTAGACAATGGGGAGCCAATGAATGTGGCATATCTGGATTTCCAGAAAGCTTTTGACAAGGTGCTACACAAAAGGTTGCTGGGAAGATAAAGATGCATGGCATTAAGGGTAAAGTGGATTGAGGATTGGTTAATTAATAGAAATTAATGAATGGGGATTAATGGGTGTTTCTCTGGTTGGCAATCAGTAGCTAGTGGTGTCCCTCAGGGATCAGTGTTGGGCCCACAATTGTTCACAATTTACATAGATGATTGGAGTTGGGGACCAAGTGCAATGTGTCCAAGTTTGCAGATGACAAAGATGAGTGGTAAAGCAAAAAGTGTAGAGGATACTGGAATTCTGCAGAGGGATTTGGATAGTTTGAGTAAATGGGCTAGGGTCTGGCAGATGGAATACAATGTTGACAAATGTGAGGTTATCCATTTTGGTAGGAATAACAGCAAACGTGATTATTATTTAAATGATGAAATATTAAAACATGCTGCTGTGCAGAGGGACCTGAGAGTCCTAGTGCATGAGTCACAAAAAGTTGGTTTACAGATGCAACAGGTGATTAAGAAGGTGAATGGAGTTTTGTCCTTCATTGCTAGAGCAATGGAGTTTAAGACTAGGGAGGTTGTGCTGCAATTGTGTAAGGTGTTAGTGAGGCTACACCTGGAGTATTGTGTTCAGTTTTGGTCTCCTTACCTGAGAAAGGACGCACTGTCACTGGAGGGTGTGCAGAGGGGATTCACTAGGTTAATCCCAGAGTTGAGGGGGTTGGATTATGAGGAGAGGTTGTGTAGACAGGGACTCGTTGGAATTTAGACAGATGCGGGGGATCTTATAGAAACATATAAAATTATGAAGACAATATATAGACTAGATGCGGGGAGGTTGTTTCCACTGGTGGGTGAAAGAAGAACTAGCAGGAATTGCCTCAAAATAAGGGGAAGTAGATTTATGACTGAGTTTAGGAGGATCTTCTTCACCCAAAGGGTTGTGAATCTATGGAATTCGCTGCTCAGTGAAGGAAAGTGGAGCTGAGTCCACAAAAGATCAGCCATGATCTCATTGAATGGCGGAGCAGGCTCGAAGGGCCAGATGGCTTACTCCTGCTCCTAGTTCTTATGTTCTTATGTTACATAGAGTGGCTATGTTACCAGCCTAGCAATTCAGAGTCCTGGCCAGATCCACAGGTCACTTGACCATGAGTTCAAATCCCACCATGGCAGCTGAGGAATTTAAATTCAAATAATTAAATACATCTGGAATAAAAATTTGTATCTATGGTAGCTTGGCCCTTTTAAGGGGCGATACTTCACAGGTCACATGACAGGCCCTGAGCCCTTGGAGACAGAGCACGTGAACATTAGCCTATCAAATGTTTAGACACAATTTTGCTGTTGGCCTTGGTCATAATTACTCTGTGAATCACTGGAACAAGACCTGTGCAGTCATTGTAGTGCAGTTCTATGTATATAGTTCTTCGTAGTTAAATAAATCACTGTTAGATAAAAACACTGCCTCATCACTTGCCTCCCAATACAACACTGGCGATGAGAATAAATCAAGCCAGTGAAAGGAAACTCATCAGAAATTGGAAGGGAGGGAGGAATGGTCTCTCAGAGTCCTGAAAACATAGTCGAATAGCCATGCCCCTATTTGGGAAAATTGATCCGTTTGATCTGGAGGTTGAAGGTTGGGGATAATATGTTGAAATCATGACAGAAAAGAAATAGAAAGTTGCATTACTTGCAGTTTACGGCCCACAAACATATAACCTTGTATGAAGCTTAACATCTCTGGAGTCTCCGGACTCCAAGCCCTGTGATCAATTGGTGCAACTAGTGACAGACAATTACAATCCCCGCCCCTCCATTATTATGCGAGTGCTATAAATTTCATACAGCCATTAGAAGTCCTGGTAAAACAGTATTTGTTTTTGTCGCCAAACTTTGACAAATGTCAGAACATTGTGAATTTGATATTTCTCTCAGCAGCATGGGCCGGGATTCTCCCCTACCCGGCGGGGCGGGGGGTTTCGGCGCGATGGAGTGGCGTGAACCACTCCGGCATCAGGTCGCCCCAAAGGTGTGGATTTCTCCACACCTTTAGGGGCCAAGCCCTCACCTTGAGGAGCTAGGCCCGCGCCAGAGTGGTTTGCATGCTGCCGGCTGGCGGGAAAGGCCATTGGCGCCACACCAGCCGGGGCTGAAGGGACTGCGGCGGCCGGCGGAAGTCCGTGCATGCGCGGGAGCATCAGCGGCTGCTGGCGTCATCTCCGCGCATGCGCAGGGGGAGTGTCATTTCCACATCGGCCATCGCAGAGGCTATGGCCGAGGCGGAAGGAAAAGAGTGCCCCCACAGCACAGGCCCGCCCGTGAATCGGTGGGCCCCGATTGCGGGCCAGGCCACCGTGGGGGCACCCGGACCCTGCCCGCACCGCCAGTCCCGCCAATAAGGTAGGTGGTTTGATTCACGCCAGCGGGACTGGCATGACAGTAGCGGGACTTCGGCCCATCGTGGGCTGGAAAATCGCTGGGAAGGGCCCGCCGACCGGCGCGGCGCGATTCCCACCCCCGCCAAAGTATTGGTGCTGGAGAATTTGATGGTCGGCGGTGTCGGGATTCACGCCCCCCCCACCCCCGGCGATTCTCCAACCCAGCGGAGGGTCGGAGAATCCTGCCCATGTTGAGTGACTGGTTGGTCTGCGGGATCAATGACTTAAGTATTCAGAAGAGGTTTCTGGCAGAAACCAAGGTATCCTTGACAAAGCAGTAGAGTTGGCTCAAGCGACTGAGAGCGCTGAACAGAGCCCTTTCGAATTACAAAGCATGCAAAGCGAGGTGTACCAATTATGGCAGGAAACAGTGGCCTCTCGAGGTGCCAGAAGCGAGACAGCAGCGGAGCCACAGAAAAGAGACAGGCAGTCACAAGGGTTAGAGGCTTGTTACCATTATGGAGGAGAGCATTCCAAAGACAGATGCAGGAAGAAGGATTTCTTCAGTTTCAGATGTAATATGAAAAGTCATCTGTAAGCCGGATGCAGAGTCAGATAGCCTACTAAAAGTTCCCAAAAAGACTAATGGCGACTCTAGTGAACAATCTTGTGGAAGACCCTGAAGAAAAATCAGAAGCTTAATGTGGTGAGATTAGGCAAAACACGTTCCCCCCCCTTCAGTGGGATTGCCCTCGTCCTCAACGGCCGTCCACTTAAAATGGAAGTTGATACTAGGGTGGCTGCCACAGCAGTGGGGGAGCAAACATTTAAGTATCTTCAGGGAGCATATGAATCTCAGCAGTACATTGACCACCTTAGCCCCTATATGGCAAGACACTGGGGATATTGGGGTCTGCATCCATACCTGTATTGTAGCAACAGCGGTCAGCCCAGTGTCTTTAATCTTTGTGAAGGAAAAAAGGCCAAAGCTCATGGGACGGGATTGGCTGAAGAAAATCAAATTGAATTGGTCAGAAATATTCAGCATCATCAATGGAGCTTTTCAGGAGATTCTGCGGAAATACCATGAGGTCTTCCAGAGAGAGTTAGGATACATTAAAGGTGTGAAAACAAAGATCTATGTAAAGCCAGAAGCAACACCAAAATGTTTTCATGCTAGACCGGCGCCTTATGCTCTACACCAAAAGTGGAGGTGTATTTGATGCATCTGGAAAACCTGGGGTAATTACTCCAGTACAGTTTTCAGAATGGGCAACACTGATTGTCCCAGTGTTGAAGCCGGACCCCCCAGTCTGAATCTGTGGTGATTATAAGATGACGGCTGCAAAAGTAGACAAATATCCTATTCCCAGGATAGAAGATTTATATGCCATGTTGGCAAGGAGCCTCAAATACACAAAATTGGATTTAAGCCATGCGTACCAGCGCTTGAACTGGAAGATGAGTCAGTCAAGTTGTTATCATAATACCCAGAAACATTTGATCCAATAGCCAAGATTACCTTTCGGTATTTAAGCAGCCTGTGCTATATTTCAGTGCACAATGGTAAGCCTTTCCATGCCATGTACCTGGACGATGTCCTAGTGATGGGGGCAACACCTGAGGAACACAGAGCAAATTTGGAAGAAGTCCTCAAGCACGGTAGCACAGTGGTTAACAATGTTGATTCACAGCTCCAGGGTCCCAGGTTCGATTCCTGGCTTGGGTCACTGTCTGTGCGGAGTCTGCACATTCTCCCTGAGTCTGTGTGGGTTTCCTCCCGGCGCTCCGGTTTCCTCCCACAAGTCCCAAAAGACGTGCTGTTAGGTAATTTGGACATTCTGAATTCTCCCGCTGTGTACCCGAACAATCGTCGGAATGTGGCGATTAGGGGCTTTTCACATAATTTCATTGCAGTGTTAATGTAAGCCTACTTGTGACAATCAAGATTATTATTATTTCAAAAAATAAGCCGGTATACGTCTAAAACGAGAGAACTGCACGTTTAAAGCTGATAAGCTTACATATTTAAGTATCAGAGTTGATGCACTCATTTGAAGATAAGATAAAGGCATAAAGGGGTACATGAACCAAGGGATTCATCGGAATTGATGTTCTTTTTAGAGATGGGTCAATTATTACGGCTGCTTTTTACACAATGTCTTCTATTTTGGAACCCCTGCATCAACTGCAGAAGAAATACCAACATTGGAAGTGGAAAGATTCCCAGAGATAGTCTTTTGATCAGGCCAAACAGGCCCTACAGCTGTTGGTCTTGCAGGTACATTTCAATCTGGGTAAACCCTTTGTAGTAACCTGCGATGCATCACCATATGACATTGGTTCAGTACTCTCTCACAATATGGAAGATGGTATGGAAAGGCCGATTACTTTCGCAACCAGAATACTGTCAGAAATTGAGAGGAGATATTCCCAGATCGACAAAGAAAGTCTGGTGGTCATTTATGCCGTAAAGATATTTCATCAATATGTTTATGGATGGCACTTCACCATCGTCTCAGATCATAAACCATTACTTGGCATTTTTCTTGGAGATAAACCCATCTCGCCAATAGCATCAGCCCGAGTGCAAAGATGGACGCTGCTCTTGTCTGCATACTCAAATACCTTTCAGCATAGACAGTGAAATCAGATATCATATGCGGATGCTTTAAGCAGGCGTCCACTGCCACAAACAATTTCCGAGTCTCCCACTCCATAGGAGATCCTCCTGGTTCTAGATTTTCTTGACATTCTACCTGTTTCATCTGGCCACATTAGGTTGTGGACCAACAAAAACCCTGTGTTGTTAAGAGTTACGGGCTGGATTTTGAGAAGTCAGAATAGATGAGGCCCGATATGCAACCTCGGGACAAAATAACTTGTGAAGACGAGTTTCTCCTGTGGGGCTGCAGCGTGATAGTGCCAGCAGCCTCTTCTCCAAGAATTGCACAGTAATCATTCTGCTCAATCTAAGGTGAAGGTACTAGCCAGGAGTTGCGCTTGGTGGCCAGGGATCAACAAGGACATCGAAAGTATGGTCAATCAATGTGAACAATGTCAGAATCAACACAACTTTCTGCCTGGAGAAAGTTTGCACCCTCAGGAGTGGATGGGGTGTCAATGGGTGAGGCTCCTCAACTTCATTACGTGTCCCTTTTTGGATATCATGTTTTTGATTGTGGTAGATTCCCACTTAAATGACAGGATGTTCAGCCTATGCATTCAACCACTGCAGCAGCCAGTACGGACAAGCTGTGCCAAATCTTTGCCATTCACGACCTACCCGAGGTGATTATCTCAGACAATTATACTGTCTTCACAGCTGAAGAGTTTCAACTCTTCATTAAGTCCAATAGGATCCAGTATTTAAGGACATCCCTTTACCACTCCACATCAAATGGGCTGGCTGAAAGGGCGGTCCAAACTTTCAAAACATCAATGAAAAACAATCCGTCACTACCGTCACCCCGGCTGAGTTGTTAATGGACAGGCATCTCAGGACCCAGCTGGACATCATTTTTCCAAATTCATAAGTGAGCTTCACAGAAAGACCACCATGATGCAACAAATAAGGACAGGCCGTTCCAAACAGAAGATTTAGTGTACGCACGGAACTTTGTTGGAGGACCAGAATGGTTACCTGGGTGAGTTGTTGCCAGGACTGGGCCGGTAATCTATGTCATAGTCCTACACGGCCAAGAAAACATGTTGATCAGTTAAGGAGAGAAACTGTGTTCCCTACAAAGGGTCGAGCAGACCTAATCCCAACTACCAGTATACCATTTGCAGAGGTGGTGTTACAACCAAGAACTCCTCAAGGGGAATCATCAGGGACCACAGAAGGAGTTCAAGAGGTAGTCAGTACTACTCCTATTTTTGAATCTACAAATTTGCCTGCCCTTGCTGTTGACTCAGATGCCTCCAATCTGGATGAGTCAGTTGCCAAGTTGAGATGTTCGGCAAGAGTTAGGATGTCACCTTATGAACTTTGTTTTGAGCTCCCTCACGGTAACTGTCTGTCTGTATATAATTGAAAAATAAGATTTTTCTGTTTTCCTATTTCAAGGATCTGTACGGGAACCTAAGGGGGAGGGGTGTTGTACTATTCTGTGTGTATAATTCTTCTTAGTTAAATAAATCACTGTTGTGGTTAAACACTGCTTCGTCACTTGCCTTGTGATACAACAGTATCAGTAACAGTGACCTTAAAGCAATTGAACTGTGAAAAATGGATCTGGTTCATGAACATCCTTTAGGAAAGGGAATCTGCTGATCTGTCTGGCCTACGTTTGATTCCAAACCTGCGGCTATGATTTTTAGTATTAACAGTCCTCAGACATGACCTAGGAAGCCGCTTAACTGTTTCAAACTGCTACAAAAAGGATATAATAGCTGTGAGGAACTGATGACCAACAAGGGAGGTAAACAAGCAGGGATTTATTTTGGGAAAAGCAACTATATATAGGACAGCAATATATTGGGGACTCATGACTCTCGGAATCAAACTGTTAATAGCCCGCGCTCGATTATCATGCCTTCCCACAATTGGCCCTATAACGTTTCCTTCCCCAATGGCGCATGCCACCACCTTCAAGATGTAAATTAATATTTACAACAACAGCAAAACATTTCACAATATTGCAAAGCGGGGGGGGGGGGGCTGGAACTTAACACAGTTTCTAATAAATAAGTCAATCTGGAGATTTTCTAGTTCGTTGAGACCATCACAATTCTTAAACAGGTGCATCATCAGTTGGTGTAGTTTTATATGAAACTAAAGCAGGATGCCTTCCAGTTTGTATAGGTGCTCTAGTGCCGATAACCTCTCCAATTCCCACTAGAATGTTATTCGGCCCCTCTTCGGGGTTGTTGGAGTCGGTTCCATTTCCAATTGGTGGATGTATATTAACATGCGTAGCAGGGACAGACGGTTCAATTGGTACTGTGTGTGGTTCTCTTCTCCTCAGGGTGTCCCCATGCTTCTTTATTCTCCTCCCTCATACGTTAACTACATATGACACTGGACCTGTCTTGGCCACGACCAGCCCAGGCACCCAATTTGGACCTGTATTAAAATTTCTTACATAAATTAAATCTTTTACCTTGGAACGCCCTCTCAGCCTTGGCGGGCAATACCGGAGTGGCCGGTACTGCCCGCCCACCGGATTCCGGAGAATACCGCCCAAGATCTTTGATGGCTTTACCGGTCCCAGGCCACCACACATAACTCTGGGCTAACATTTTCATTTTTCTCATATCGGGATCTGCACAGAGCAATTCTTGTAATAGGATTGTCCAAGCAGGAGCAGGAATGACCACCTTGGCTTCCCACAACAGTACTCCAACTCCACAACTCAGCTTATCCTTTCTGATTTGGAAAGGTCAAAATTGTTCAGACTTGTCATAATGCCAACCATGAAGGACCATCCGTTGAGCCTGGACAAAATTGGGACCCTTTGGGTTCTTTAAGATGGAGCACAATTTCTCGGGGCACTGGTGGAGGTGGAATACTTTGTGACAAAGGAAGGTGACTTAAAGCACTGTATTAGCAATCTGGGTGCCTGGTTTATGTCGGAATGTATAGTCATAACCAACAACAGCAGCGCCCAATGTTTGATCCTCACTAAAGTGATGTGTGAATGGCTTTGTCTTCTTTGAATAACCCTAAAGGAGGCATAGGGTCGGTAATTATTGTAAATATACTGATAAAACCTTTTCACCCCATAAGTAATGGCCAAATCTTCCCTTTGATCTGCGAATAGGCCCTCTCAGCGTTCTTGACGGGGAAGCAATACATCTCCACATCATTTTCAAGTCTATGGGACCATACTGCTCCTATTCTGTAAGACGAGGCATCATAGGTCAGCACTATCTCTTTTGCAGGAACAAAATGGAACAAAGGCTTGTAAACTGTGTAGCACCGTCAATATGACGCGAGGCAGGTTGAGGTAATGTCAATTGAAGACTTTATTAAGCAGAACTTTATCCCCAGCAGCGTGGTTACAGAATGCAACTGCTGAGGGAATTGGAGGGAAAAACTGGGTTCTTATACCGGCATTTCTGGGTGGAGTCCAGTAGGTGGCAGATCCTATCAGGACCTGGCATCCCTCCACTCATAGCCTGTCGACACGTGGTGTACCGTATTACCCCTAATACATACCACCACATTCACCCCTTCTTGAAAAAAAACCCGGCGGGATGGTGGTTCGCATGGTGGTAGGGGTTTACAGAGTCGGTACTGTGCCGTAACTTTGAACAAAACACAAAATTATCGCTTCAACTGGGCCAACGGGCCAAACAGGGTCGGCATGATGCCATAACTATAACAAGGCACAATAACTGAAAACATTGAGAGATAAAGTGATTCGATGAGCCGGATGGGCGCCCTGGTCGTCCTTTCCGATCGTCTCGGGCGTGGTGGTGATGGCGCTGGCTCGAGTCCCGTCGACTCTGGGAGCGTAGCGCTGTCCCCTGTGTCCTTACTCCTGGGCGGGTAAGGGAGGAGAACCGAACCCCCCGGGAAGGGGGTGGCTGCGGGATGAACCGGCGGGAGTGAGGAGGTGGTGATTGGCGTTGGGGGGGTGTGGGTAGCTCCGGCGGGCGCCAGATCTCGCAGGGAGACCGTGTCCTGTCGCCCATCGGGGTACTCCACATAGGCGTATTGCGGGTTGGCGTGAAGGAGATGCACCCGTTCCACCAACGGATCTGACTTGTGCGCCCGCACATGTTTCCGGAGCAGAATGGGACCCGGAGCTGCAAGCCAGGTCGGAAGTGGCGTTCCAGAGGAGGACTACCTAGGAAAGAGGAGGAGGCGCTCGTGAGGCGTTTGATTCATGGTGGTGCACAGCAGGGACCGGATAGAGTGAAGGGCATCCGGGAGGACTTCCTGCCAGCGGGAAATTGGGAGGCTCCTAGACCGGAGGGCCAGCAGGACGGCCTTCCAGACCTGCCCGTTCCCTCGGGGGTTGTAACTGGTCGTCCTGCTCGAGGCTATGCCCCTGCTGAGCAGGAATTGACGCAGTTCGTCACTCCTAAAGGAGGACCCCCTGTCGCTATGGATATAGTCGGGGAAACCGAACAGTGTAAAAATGGTCCCGAGGGCTTTAATGACCGTGGACACTGTCATGGCGGGGCAGGGGATGGCGAAAGGGAAACGGGAGTATTCGTCAATGACGTTCAGGAAGTACGCGTTGCGATCGGTGGAGGGGAGGGGGCCTTTGAAATCCAAACTGAGGCGTTCAAAGGGTCGAGAGGCCTTAACCAGGTGCGCTCTATCTGGCCTGAAAAAGTGCGGTTTGCACTCAGCGCAGATCTGGCAGTTTCTGGTGACTGTTCGGACGTCCTCGACGGAGTAAGGGAGGTTGCGGGCCTTAAGGAAGTGGTAGAAACGAGTGACCCCGGGGTGGCAGAGGTCCTCGTGGAGGGCTTGTAGACGGTCCACTTGTACATTGGCACATGTGCCGTGAGATAGGGCATCGGTTGGCTCGTTCAGCTTTCCGGGACGATAAGATCTCATAATTGAAGGTGGAGAGTTCGATCCTCCACCGCAAGATCTTGTCGTTCTTGATCTTGCCCCGCTGTGCATTATCGAACATGAAGGCAACCGACCATTGGTCAGTGAGGAGAGTGAATCTCCTACCGGCCAGGTAATGCCTCCAGTGTCGCACAGCTTCCACTATTGCTTATGCCTCCTTTTCCACTGAGGAGTGGCGGATTTCTGAAGCGTGGAGGATTCGGGAGAAGAAGGCCATGGGGCTGCCTGCTTGGTTGAGGGTGGCCGCCAGAGCTACATCCGATGCGTCGCGCTCGACCTGGAAGGGGAGGGACTCGTCGATGGCACGCATCGTGGCCTTTGCGATATCCGTTTTGATGCGGCTAAAGGCCTGGCATGCCTCTGTCGTCAGGGGAAAAGTAGTGGACTGGATTAGTGCACGGGCCTTGTCTGCGTACTGGGGGACCCACTGGGCGTAATAAGAAAAGAAGCCCAGGCAACGTTTCAGGGCTTTGGCACAGTGGGGGAGAGGGAACTCCATGAGGGGGCGCATGCGTTTAGGGTCGGGGCCTATCACTCCATTACGCACTACGTAGCCCAGGATGGCTAGACGATCGGTGCGGAAAACGCATTTTTCTTTGTTGTAAGTGAGGTTCAGGGTGTGAGCGGTCTGGAGGAATTTTTGGAGGTTGGCATCGTGGTCCTGCTGGTCGTGGCTGCAGATGGTGACGTTGTCGAGATACGGGAACGTGGCCCGTAAACCGTGCTGGTCAACAATTCGGTCCATCTCTCGTTGGAAGACCGAGACTCCGTTCGTCACGCCGAATGGAACCATTAAAAAGTGGTATAACCGCCCGTCTGCTTCGAAGGCAGTATAGTTGTGGTCACCGGGACGGATGGGGAGCTGGTGGTAGGCGGACTTGAGGTCCACGGTGGAAAAGACCTTGTACTGTGCAATCCGATTGACCATGTCGGATATGCGGGGGAGAGGGTACGCATCTAGCTGAGTGTACCTGTTGATGGTCTGACTATAGTCGATGACCATCCTCTGTTTCTCCCCGGTCTTAACAACTACCACCTGGGCTCTCCAGGGACTGTTGCTAGCCTGGATGATGCCTTCCTTCAGCAGCCTCTGGACTTCGGACCGGATAAATGCTCGGTCCTGGGCGCTGTACCGTCTGCTCCTTGTGGCGACGGGTTTGCAATCCGGGGTGAGGTTCGCAAACAAGGAAGGTGGTTCAACCTTGAGGGTTGCGAGGCCGCAGACAGTCAGTGGGGGTATAGGGCCGCCAAATTTAAATGTTAAACTCTGGAGGTTGCATTGGAAGTCCAACCCTAGGAGTGTGGGCGCACAGAGATGGGGGAGGACATACAGCCGGTAATTTCGGAACTCCCTCCCCTGCACCGTTAGGTTAGCGATGCAGAACCCCGTGATCTGAACGGAGTGGGATCATGCCGCCAGGAAAATTTTCTGGGTGCTTGGCCGAATTACGAGGGAACAACGCCTTACCGTGTCCGGATGAATGAAGCTCTCCATGCTCCCAGAGTCGATAAGACACGGCGTCTCGTAGCCATTCACTAGGACTGTAGTGGTTGCAGTCTGGAGCGTCCCGGGTCGCGACTGGTCGAGGGTCGTCGAAGCCAGACGTGGTTGTTGAAGTTGAGCATCGTAATCAGGCAGTATGTGGCCATCTGTGTCGGGGTCCTTCAGCCAAGATGGCGGCGTCCACGGATCGAGCGCGGTCGGGGGTGGACAAAATGGCGGCGCCCATCTCTCCCTCGTGGCGTCCGGGGTCCAAATGGCGGCGTCCGTTGGTCACACATGGATCGCTGGGGGGGCTGGGTCTGTGGTCCCGTTTCTTCCCCGGAGATAGCGGCGACCCAGCGGGACTTGCACACCATTGCGTAGTGGCCTTTCTTCCCGCAGCTTTTGCAGGTAGCCGCGCGGGCCGGGCATCGCTGCCGAGGGTGTTTCGGCTGGCCGCAAAAATAGCAGCGGGGCCCCCCCCCCGGTTGGTCTGGTGTTTTGGCCGCGTAGGTTTGCGGGGGTGGGGGGGCTGTCGGAGAGTCGACCGCAGCGGGGGTCCACGGAGCCCAAGGGGCTGTAGTGCGGTCGGGGGTGTAGGCGCGGGCATTACGCGAGGCCATATCGAGGGATGCCGCCAGGGCCCGAGCTTCTGTAAGTCCCAGAGATTCTTTCTCCAGAAGCCTCTGGCGGATCTGGGAAGAGGCCAAACCTGCCACATACGCATCGCGGACAAGGAGCTCTGTGTGTTCACTCGCTGTTACCGCCGGGCAGTTGCAGTTTCGACCCAGGATCTGCAGGGCTTTATAAAACTCGTCCAGCGATTCCCCCGGAAATTGCCGTCGTGTGGCGAGCTGGTAGCGAGCAAAAACCTGGTTGGCGGGCCGGATGTAGATATCCTTCAGCGCGGCGATGGAACTGGTGAAAGCGTCCTCGTCCTCGATAAGGGAGTAGACGTCAGGACTCACCCTGGAATAGAGGACCTGCATCTTTTGTTCGTCAGTCGGTGTGCCGGGGGCCGTTCGGAGGTAGCCCTCAAAGCATGCCATCCAGTGTTTGAAGATAGAGGCCGAGTTAGCTGCTTGGGGTGCGATGCGCAGGCACTCCGGGGTGATTCGGAGCTCCATGTTCCCACGTCGTTTTTTTCAATTTAAATTCTGCTTAATAAATTGTAGCATCGTCAATATGACACGAAGCAGGTTGAGGTACTGTCAATTAAAGGCTTTATTAAGCAGAACTTTATCCCCAGCAGCGTGGTTACAGAATTCAACTGCTGAGGGAATTGGAGGGAAAAACTGGGTTCTTATACCGGCATTTCTGGGTGGAGTCCAGTAGGAGGCAGATCCTATCAGGACCTGGCATCCCTCCACCAATAGCCTGTCGACACGTGGTGTACCGTATTACCCCTAATACATACCACCACAAACTGCAATGTAACTTTAACTCACTCAAATGCTTCCTTTGATGTTTATTCCAATGCCACCTTTGGTATTTCTTGAGAAGCACAGCGAAAGGGGCCATCAACGTGGACAGGTTGAGGATAAATCATCCATAATAATTCACCTTCCCCAAGAATGGTTTTAGTTCTGACATGTTTAACCTTCTCCTCCATAAGATGCAGTCCTTGAGCATCGACTCTGTATCCCAAACAACTGTGTAGGTTTGGAATGTCCCTATTTGTCTCTTGAGCCTTATCCCTACCTCGTTTAATCTTTTCAACATTTCCTCCAAATTTGCCAAGTGTTCTTCTGAAGAAGTTCCTGTAATCAATACATCCTCCAAATAGACAACTACGTTGGGCTGGCCCTGTAATAAGCTTTCCATAATATGTTGGAATATGGCGCATATTGAAGATACTCCAAACGGTAGCCTGGTATATTGATATCAGCCTTTGTGTGGTGTGTTAACGGTTTCAAATTGTCTCGATGCCTAATCTAACTCCATCTGCTGAAAAGCATGACTCATGTTGTGTTTTGTATAAATTAACCCTCCAGCTAACTTGGCACACAGATCTTCAATTTTCCATATAGTGTACTGATCCAGTTTTGCTGCTTGATTGATGGATAGCTTATAATCTCCATATATCCTGACAGTGGGGCCTAGCTTAACAACAGGGGTGAAGGGAGCAGCCCACTTATAAAATTGTATGGACTTAATTATTCTTACGTCCTCCAGCCACTTGAGCTCAGCTTCTACATAGAACATAGAACATAGAACAATACAGCGCAGTACAGGCCCTTCGGCCCACGATGTTGCACCGAAACAAAAGCCATCTAACCTACACTATACCATTATCATTCATATGTTTATCCAATAAACTTTTAAATGCCCTCAATGTTGGCGAGTTCACTACTGTAGCAGGTAGGGCATTCCACGGCCTCACTACTCTTTGCGTAAAGAACCTACCCCTGACCTCTGTCCTATATCTATTACCCCTCAGTTTAAGGCTATGTCCCCTCATGCTAGCCATTTCCATCCGCGGGAGAAGGCTCTCACTGTCCACCCTATCTAACCCTCTGATCATTTTGTATGCCTCTATTAAGTCTCCTCTTAACCTTCTTCTCTCTAACGAAAACAACCTCAAGTCCATCAGCCTTTCCTCATAAGATTTTCCCTCCATACCAGGCAACATCCTGGTAAATCTCCTCTGCACCCGTTCCAAAGCCTCCACGTCCTTCCTATAATGCGGTGACCAGAACTGTACGCAATACTCCAAATGCGGCCGTACCAGAGTTCTGTACAGCTGCAACATGACCTCCCGACTCCGGAACTCAATCCCTCTACCAATAAAGGCCAACACTCCATAGGCCTTCTTCACCACCCTATCAACCTGGGTGGCAACTTTCAGGGATCTATGTACATGGACACCTAGATCCCTCTGCTCATCCACACTTTCAAGAACTTTTCCATTAGCCAAATATTCCACATTCCTGTTTTTCCTTCCAAAGTGAATCACCTCACACTTCTCTACATTAAACTCCATTTGCCACCTCTCAGCCCAGCACTGCAGCTTATCTATATCCCTCTGTAACCTGCTACTTCCTTCCACACTATCGACAACACCACCGACTTTAGTATCGTCTGCAAATTTACTCACCCACCCTTCTGCGCCTTCCTCTAGGTCATTGATAAAAATGACAAACAGCAACGGCCCCAGAACAGATCCTTGTGGTACTCCACTTGTGACAGAACTCCATTCTGAACATTTCCCATCAACCACCACCCTCTGTCTTTTTTCAGCTAGCCAATTTCTGATCCACATCTCTAAATCACCCTCAATCCCCAGCCTCCGTATCTTCTGCAATAGCCTACCGTGGGGAACCTTATCAAACGCTTTGCTGAAATCCATATACACCACATCAACTGCTCTACCCTCGTCTACCTGTTCAGTCACCTTCTCAAAGAACTCGATAAGGTTTGTGAGGCATGACCTACCCTTCACAAAGCCATGCTGACTATCCCTGATCATATTATTCCTATCTAGATGATTATAAATCTTGTCTCTTATAATCCCCTCCAAGACTTTACCCACTACAGACGTGAGGCTCACCGGTCTATAGTTGCCGGGGTTGTCTCTGCTCCCCTTTTTGAACAAAGGGACCACATTTGCTATCCTCCAGTCCTCTGGCACTAGTCCTGTATCCAATGATGACATAAAAATCAAAGCCAATGGTCCAGCAATCTCTTCCCTGGCCTCCCAGAGAATCCTAGGATAAATCCCATCAGGTCCCGGGGACTTATCTATTTTCAGCCTGTCCAGAATTGCCAACACCTCTTCCCTATGTACCTCAATGCCATCTAATCTATTTACCTGGAGCTCAGCATTCTCCTCCACAACATTATCTTTTTCCTGAGTGAATACTGACGAAAAATATTCATTTAGTATCTCGCCTATCTCTTCAGACTCTACACACAACTTCCCATCCCTGTCCTTGACTGGTCCTACTCTGTCCCGAGTCATTCGCTTATTCCTGACATACCTATAGAAAGCTTTTGGGTTTTCCTTGATCCTTCCTGCCAAATACTTCTCATGTCCCCTCCTTGCTCGTCTTAGCTCTCTCTTTAGATCCTTCCTCGCTACCTTGTAACTATCCATTGCCCCAACTGAAATTTCACACCTCATCTTCACATAGGCCTCCTTCTTCCTCTTAACAAGAGATTCCACTTCTTTGGTAAACCACGGTTCCCTCGCTTGGCACCTTCCTCCCTGCCTGACCGGTACATACTTATCAAGAACACGCTGTAGCTGATCCTTGAACAAGCTCCACTTATCCAGTGTGTCCAACACTTGCAGCCTACTTCTCCACCTTATCCCCCCCAAGTCACGTCTAATGGCATCACAATTTCCCTTCCCCCAGCTATAACTCTTGCCCTGCGGTGTATACTTATCCCTTTCCATCCTTAACTTAAACGTCACCGAATTGTGGTCACTGTCCCCAAAGTGCTCACCTACCACCAAATCCAACACCTGGCCTGGTTCATTACCCAAAACCAAATCCAATGTGGCCTCGCCTCTTGTTGGCCTGTCAACAAACTGTGTCAGGAAACCCTCCTGCACACACTGTACAAAAAACGACCCATCTAATGTACTCGAACTATATCTTTTCCAGTCAATATTTGGAAAGTTAAAGTCTCCCATAATAACTACCCTATTACTTTCGCTCTTATCCAGGATCATCCTCGCCATCCTTTCCTCTACATCCCTAGAACTATTTGGAGGCCTATAGAAAACTCCCAACAGGGTGACCTCTCCTTTCCTGTTTCTAACCTCAGCCCATACTACCTCGGAAGATGAGTCCCCATCTAGCATCCTCTCCGCCACCGTAATACTGCTCTTGACTAGCAGCGCCACACCTCCCCCTCTTTTGCCTCCTTCTCTGAGCTTACTAAAACACCTAAACCCCGGAACCTGCAACATCCATTCCTGTCCCTGCTCTATCCATGTCTCCGAAATGGCCACAACATCGAAGTCCCAGGTACCAACCCATGCTGCCAGTTCCCCTACCTTATTTCGTATACTCCTGGCATTGAAGTAGACACACTTCAATCCACCTACCTGAACACTGGCCCCCTCCTGCGACGTCAAATCTGAGCTCCTGACCTCTATACTCTCATTCTCCCTTACCCTAAAACTACAATCCAGGTTCCCATGCCCCTGCTGCATTAGTTTAAACCCCCCCAAAGAGCACTAACAAATCTCCCACCCAGGATATTTGTGCCCCGCAGGTTCAGATGTAGACCATCCTGTCTGTAGAGGTCCCACCTTCCCCAGAAAGAGCCCCAGTTATCCAGAAATCTGAATCCCTCCCGCCTGCACCATCCCTGTAGCCACGTGTTTAAATGCTCTCTCTCCCTATTCCTCATCTCACAATCACGTGGCACGGGCAACAACCCAGAGATAACAACTCTGTTTGTTCTAGTTCTGAGCTTCCATCCTAGCTCCCTGAAAGCCTGCCTGACATCCTTATCCCCTTTCCTACCTATGTCGTTAGTGCCAATGTGGACCACGACTTGGGGCTGCTCCCCCTCCCCCTTAAGGACCCGGAAAACACGATCCGAGACATCACGTACCCTTGCACCTGGGAGGCAACATACCAAACGTGAGTCTCTCACGCTCCCACAAAATCTCCTATCTGTGCCCCTGACTATAGAGTCCCCAATTACTAATGCTCTGCTCCTCTCCCCCCTTCCCTTCTGAGCAACAGGGACAGACTCTGTGCCAGAGGCCCGTACCCCATGGCTTACCCCTGGTAAGCCGTCCCCCCCACAAGTATCCAAAGCGGTATACTTGTTTCTCAGGGGAACGACCGCAGGGGATCCCTGCACTGACTGTTTTTTCCCCGTCCCTCTTACAGTTACCCATCTATCTCCAATCTTTGGTGTAACTAATTCCCTGAAGCTGCTATCTATGACCCCCTCTGCCTCCCGAATGATCCGAAGTTCTTCCAACTCCAGCTCCAGTTCCCTAACTCGGTCTTGGAGGAGCTGGAGATGGCAGCACTTCCTGCAGGTAAAATCAGCAGGGACACTAACTGCATCCCTCACCTCAAACATCCTGCAGGAGGAACATTGCACTCCCTTCCCTGCCATTCCTCTAACTTTCTACCAAGATCTGGCTAACAACTAAATTTTTAAAAAAAATTATTAATAACAATAATAAAATCTGGTACTTACCTCACACCAAAGGGTTTTATTATTAGGTTAGAGGAGGAGGGCGGGTGGGAGACACTACACGTGCAGTGTCTCGGGTTTCCTCTCCACCAGAATTTATTGGTGAGGGTCTTCCCAGAAGTCCGCGGGTCGACTTCCTGTTCCCACCTTAAACACTAGAATTTAAAAAAAATTTAAAGGAGAAATTTACCTCCCAGAAATCACTTCCGCACTGCCCCCGCTGAAATGGACTAGCCTGCTCCGCTCCTGCTGAAATCGACTTGGCCTGCAAGGTAAGTAAGTTGTTAATCTGTACTTACCTCACCCAGGCAGCGACCTTTTAAATGGTCCCCTCTGCCTCGCAGCCCCCGCGCTTTTTCAAAATTCCCGCGCTGATTCTAAGGTCCCAGCTCTCACTCCCGAACTCAACAGCTGACCTGCAAGGTAAGCAAGTTAATCTGTACTTTATCACGTAAAGCATAGGGCACAGGATGAGCTCTGTGAAACTCGTGTGTTGTCTCAGGATCAACATAGATCTTTGCTTTGATACCTTATAGTTTGCCCAGTTCATTCTGAAATACTTCTTACTACTTCTTTAATATGCCATTAAAATTGCCTCCTTTAATGCTGAAAATTTCCAACCAATTTAATCGGATCTGACGGAGCCAATCTCGGCCCATGAGACTTGGCCCTTGACCACGATGCTTGGTAACTGGGCTGATTGATGTTGGTAGGTTACTGGTGCTGCTGTGGTACCGAGCTTCTTCAAGACTTCTCCAGTGTCCGTGGCCAGCATGGCCAATGAGCTTTTTAATTTAAGGGGCTGGACACGTCTACTCTCCTATGATGGTGGCAGAGGCTGCTGTATCCACCTCTATTCTTAATGGCTGACCAGTCACCATTAACAGAATTACAATTGGGGCTGACTTGCTCACTCTGTTACTGTAGAGTAATTTTCCAAACTGTGCACCAGAGCCGTAGGTTTTTTTTGGGCCCTTGGTATGCTTTGTTTGGCTCTGCATTTAATCCTAATATGCCCCCTCCTGTTACAGGAAAAACATTCTTAAATTTAAATTTAAGCCTCTCCTGGGGGTGCTCCCCATCAACACCAGTAGCATCTTCTACGTTTTTGGTCTGCAATTTTACCTCGTCGCCAAATGTAATGTCTGCGAGGAATTGATGACCAACAAGTCAGGTAAACGAAAAACAGGGCTTTACTTTGGAAAAAAACAACTGCATGCAGAACAGTGATAAGAACATAGAACATACAGTGCAGAAGGAGGCCATTCGAGTCTGCACCGACCCACTTAAGACCTCACTTCCACCCTATCCCTGTAACCCCATAATCCAATAACCCCATCTAACGTTTTTGGACACTAAAGGCAATTTATCTTGGCCAATCCAGCTAATCTGCACGTCTTTGGACTGTGGGAGGAAACCGGAGCACTCGGAGGAAACCCACGCAGACACGGGGAGAACGTGCAGACTCTGACTCTGCACAGACAGTAACCCAGCAGGGTATCGAACCTGGGACCCTGGCGCTGTGAAGCCACAGTGCTAATCACTTGTGCTACCGTGCTGCCTGTTCTTCAGGACTCAATGATTTCCAGGCTCCAACTGTTAACATCGCGACTACACGCAATTGGTTCGATGTGACTCCCGATAACTCATCCCCTTAATGGGCACACCATCACAAGGGTCAAAGAAACAGAACTCTTCATGGATCTATCATCACACTTCCTGGAATGGTTCAAGAAGGCGGTACAACCTTAGGGTGGGCAATAAATACTGATATTTTTGAGTTGCTTCCTTCATCTGCAAAATTATTTGGCTTATACTACAGAGCATTATCACCGTTTGGAGAGATCTGAAAAATTACATCTATGTCCTGAACAATTAAAAAAAAATACTTTCCCATTTTGTTCTACTCTTTATTGAAACAATCTCCAAAAGTGGTCCCTATTGAAAACTTTAATCTGCTTTTCTCCATTGCACAAAGGTTTTATCAATTGTTTCATGAAAGGTAGGTTTGGAATTTATTCTCCTTCTCTTCGTCACCAGCGAATGGAAAAGATACATGAAGGAGATTGAATAGAAATGGGAAAGTGCCGGTGATATTAGGTATTGACAATAGCAATTGAGTGTAGCACTTTGCTTTTGCCTTCACCTTTCATTTCATTCCCCAACTAATGGGTTGACAGGTATTCTGCAACTAAGCTGATGACAATGTTAACAGGGACGTTCACAGAGAGCTGCATACAAGTGAGCTGAGTGCTTCACCCTTCCATTGTCGTTGTCGGGAAATGCCTGAAGCTTATGCCCAAGTCTTCCTCTTGCAATCTGGCAATGTTCATAAACATATTGCGCAAAAAAGAGGAAAGAATTTGAATGAATAAAAGCTTATTATTTCGCAAGACATTCCAAAGCAGTTTACAGACAGGCCCTTTTGAACATAGCAGATGCCAGAAGAGTGAAATGAATGACTAGTTAATTTTGTTTTGGTTCACGGGGAAATCTCCCCCACAGGATCAGGGCCCTCTCGATGGCCATGGGACTCCCCAGGGACCCCCCCCCACGCCGTCGGGAACTCGGCCAATCGGAGGCGGAGCATCGGGGGAGGGCCTCAGGTGATGTCCTGAGGCTTTCCCAACGGCTTGTGGCGTAACTCCCTTGCACGCTGTTTTTGAGGGGGCGGAGCATCGCAAAAACGGCACCGTCCCTGATTCTGGCGTAAACGGGGATTCTCCAGCTGATCGTCGAACACGATTTTGGCTGCCGTTCAGAGAATCCCGCCCCATACCTACATTCTCCCCTTGCACACATAGGCTAAGCGTCAAGAACCACAAAGACATGTGAGACTTTAACTCAGGCTGGGTGGGCCGTGACTTGCAGGGGTTGTTGCTGGGAGGTAGCGGCCACGTAGGGAGCGTGGACAGGAGCATAGGAAGTTCGTGCAGGCGTGTAGGACGCATTATTGTCGTAGGCTGCCTGTTGGGCCTCTGCCATAGTGACTGCCGTGTCCAGAGTCAGGGTAGTTTGTGTCAGAAGGAGTTGGCGAATCGGGACGGAAGCAATGCCAGCTACAAAGGCATCAAGCGCCAGGGCCTCAGTGTTCTGCTCAGCGGAGACTGCTGGCGCGTTGCAGGTGAGCGCGAGGGCACGGAGGTCCCGAACAAACACGGATAGGGGTTCACCCGGCTGCTGGTGCCGGGAGGCGAGGCGGTGGCGGGCGTAAATAGAATTAACAGTTCGTGCATACCGGCTTTTGAGCTTCACGATGGCATCGGCATACGTCGTTGTTCCCGTGATGAGGTCGAAAAGCCCGTAGTCGAGCCGTGAGCACAGGAGGTTGAGTCGGTCAGCGTCCGTTTTGGCGAAGGCGGAGGATGCTTCCAGGTAGGCCTCGAAACACCGGAGCCAGCAGTTGAAAAGGTGATCTGCGCGTGGAGCGTGGGGGTCGAGCGAGAGCTTGTCGGGTTATCATTTTGGTCTGTTATGGGCCCTACTTTTCCTCAGTTATCTCTTAATCCTCTGTATTGCTCAAACATCTTTGGGTTCTCCTTGATTTTGATTGCCAATATTCTTTCTTTGCTTTCTTTGTTTTCCTTCTTTCCTTTTTGACTCCACCTCTTCACTTTCTATTGTCCTCTTGGCTTTCTGTTGTATTGAGCTTTCAGTGTTTGACATGGCTTTGTTTTTCCATCTTATCCTACTCTGTGAGCTCCTTTACATCGAGGGGATTCTACATTTTGTTTTAATAAACATTTTATTGAGGTATTTTTGGTTTTACAACAAAACAAAATAAACATTGTACATGAATCTATAAACATAGTGCAAAAGCCTGCTTCCTCCCTTACAGGTCCCACCTTTATTAACTCATACTCTAAGCTAAACTAACCCCCCTCCCTTCTGCTGACGATTAGTTTTCTACAAAGAAGTCGACGAACGTTTGCCACCTCCAGGCGAACCCTAACAGTGACCCTCTCAAGGCGAAGGTGATTTTCTCCATACAGAGAAAGCTAGCCATGTCAGATCTCCGACTTTGGGGGCTTTGAGTCCCTCCAAGCTAATAATATCCGTCTCCAAGCTACCAGGGAAGCAAAGGTCAGAACGTCTGCCTCTTTCTCCTCCTGGATACCCGGATCTTCCGACACCCTGAAAATCCCTCTGGACTCGGTGCCATCCTTATTTTTAACACCGTGGACATAACATATGCAAACTCCTGCCAGATCCCCCTAAACTTTGGACATGTCCAGAACATGTGAACATAGTTCGCTGGTCCTCCTGCACACTTTGCACACCTATCTTCTACCCCAAAGAACCTGCGCATTCGGGCCACTGTCATGTGAGCCCGGTGAACGACCTTGAATTGTATCAGGCTGAGCCTGGCACATGTTGTGTACGCATTGGCCCTACACAACGCATCCACCCAGAGACCATCCTTTAACTCTCCTTTCAACTCCTCTTCCCACTTGTGCTTCAGCTCCTCAGTCTGCGTATCCTCTGACCCCATGAGTTCCTTATAGCTGTCAGAGACCTTCCCTTCTCCCACCCACACTCTGGAAGTTACACTATCCTGTATCTCCCTTGGTGGTAGGAGCAGGAAGGTTGAGACCTGCCTACGTAGGAAGTCCCGCACCTGTAGGTACCTAAATTTGTTTCCCCTCGCCAATCCAAATTTCTCTTCCAGCTCCCTCAAGCGAGGAAAGCTCCCCTTTATAAACATAATCCCCCATCCTCTCAATCCCTGCTCTCTGCCATCTCCGAAACCCCCCGTCCATCCTTCCCGGGGCAAACCGGTGATTATTACAAATTGGAGACCGGACCGACGCTGAGGGGATTCTACGTTTGATCATCCCAATTCTTTTCCTTTGTGCGCACATGTTTACTCTGAATTCTTTGAATTGTCCCTCTGAATGCGTCCCACTGATGCTGAATTACCTTCAAGTAACTGTTTCCGGTCCATTTCTGCTAATTCACTCCTCAGCGTAGTAAATTGGCCTTGCCCTAATTCAAAACTGTAACTCCTGTTCCATCAGTGTCCTTTTTCATAATTACGTTAAATTAAGCAAATTGTGATCGCTACCACCAAAATGCTTCCCCACTGCAGTCTTTCCACCTGCCGTACCTTGCAGTGTATTGGCCAAAAAGGGCCTTTTGCATGAACCTCAAAAATTATGTTCTCTTTCCTTTTTTGAGATTTTTTATTTAAAACAAATTTGTAACATTTACAGAGAGAAAAAAAGGCCATATGCAAAGAGCCTTAACATAGTGAAAACGAACAGTGGGACAGAATAAACATGTTAATAAGGTACTTCCCCTGTCAGCTTTGTTTGCCCATGCTACACGTGTTCAACTAAACTAACGTGGCTTTAACCCCCCCGACCTCCCCTGCCCCCTTAACGTGGCTTTAACCCCTCCCCCCGACCTCCCCTGCCCCCCAAGACCTGACCTGCCAGGTCAACCCTCCGCTTGGCCCTAGCCCACCCCTCCTCCTGCTCTCCCTTGTGCCCTCTGACCTACGCTAGCTATGCTGACCCCTGCCCTTGGCACCTGTCTGTCTCCCGCCCTCCCCCCACACACCAAGGACCCATTAACCTGATTGTATCTCCCCGTGCACTTTTAAGTCCCTTAACCAGCCCATAGCCCACCCCCCTATCAGAGGCCCCGATCACCTGCCAAAAGGTTCCAAGTGCAGCCCCCCCGCCCCCCCGTTGCAAGCTCCCAAAAATACCCTACACATTGCGCCCTCCAGCCCCCGCTCTATGTCCAGGCTGAAAACAATCTTGGATAGAACATTACAGTACAGGATAATTTAACAAACCGCCGCCGTCCTTTAGTTCAAGTCCAGCTTCTTCTTTTAATAAAAGTCCACTCCTAGTCAGAGCAAGTTAGGTTAACAGACCGCCACCACTGTACAGCACTGAGAAAACTATGTGCCCGTTAGTTTAAGTCCAGTTTCTTGTCTCTAATGAAAGTCCAAACCTGTTCTGGTGTCTCAAAGTAGTAGTGGATTTCCTCAAACATTACCTAAAGCTTTGCAGGATACAACATTCCAAACCTCACCTCCTTTTTGTAGAGGGCTGCCTTCATCTTGATGAATCCTGCACGCCTCTTGGCCAGCTCCGTTCCCAAGTCCTGGTAGATGTGCACTTCACAATTCTCCCATCTGCTGCTCCTCTCCGCCTTGGCCCATCGCAGCACACGTTCCCTGTCAGCAAGCCGGTGAAAGCGGACCACCAAGGCCCTCGGTTGGTCGTCCGTCCTGGGCTTCCTTGCGGGGGCTCTATGCGCCCCATCCAACTCCAGGAGTCGGGGGAAGGCCTCCGGTCCCATCAGCGCCTCGAGCATACCTTTCATGTATGCACCCACATCCGACTCCTCGCAGCCCACGGGGTGGCCAACGATCCTCAAATTCTGCCTCCTGGCTCTGTTCCCCAGCTCTTCAAGCTGCGCCTGCATCCTCCTCTGGCGGGAGTTCAGCTCCTCCACCTCGTGCTCCAGCTCCGTTACAGTGTCCGCCTGGCTGGAGAGCTTCACCTCGACCTCCCTGAGCGCCTTCTCTTGCACCGCCTGCGCCTCGACCATTCGGTCTATTACCGCTCTCATCGGGTCCAGCATGTCACTCTTCAGTTCAGCGAAGCAATTCCTGAAGAACTCCATCTGTTGCTCCCTTGGCCAGTGAGCCTCCGCTCCCTGGTCCCTGCCGTCCGCCATGCTTCGCCGCCCGGCCTGGGGTCCCCGCTGCTCCCGCTTCGATCCTTGCCGCTCCACTCGACCACTTCTGGTCCAGCTGCCCATACCCCGGGGGGAAAGCCTCTTCCCTATCGTCTCCTCCACCGATTCAGGTCGCCAGGTTCCGAAACAGTCCATTGGAAAAGGTCCGTTTGCCCATCGCGGGCGGGAGCGATCCAACCTGCGACCTGCTTCCTCGAGGGCGCTACTGGAAGTCCCATTATGCTCTCTTAATTCCTTTCATATTAAAACAACCCCAGTTGATACTGAGGTAATTAGAAATGCGCCGCTGTTGTTGCTCTACTGTTTTTGCACTTCTCAGAGATTTGCTAACATATTTGTTCTTCAATCTTTCTCCTGACTGTTTTGGGGTCTAAACTGCACTCCCAGAAGTGTCACTGCTCTATTTCTGTTCCTAAGCTCAGTCCATATGGCTTGAATTGATGATCCTTTGAACATATCAGGTGAAATCTTACCAAAATTTGGCAAAGTGTTGGTTTCAGACTGAAAACTAGTGTGTGACTCTTCAGCTGCTCTGACCAGTTTTCTCTTCAAATATTGAGCCTCTTAGAAAAGAAAAGTGAGTGGACATGGTTTATTAATAATCTTTATTGTCACAAGTAGGTTACATTAACACTGCAATGAAGTTACTGTGAAAACCCCTAGTCCCCACACTCTGACGCCTGTTTGGGTACACGGAGGGAGAATTCAGAATGTCCAAATTACCTAACAGCACATCATTCGGGACTTGAGGGAGGAAACCCACGCAGATACGGGGAGAACGTGCAGACTCCGCACAGACAGTGACCCAAGCCGGAAATTGAACCTTGAACCCTGGCGCTGTGAAGCAACAGTACTAACCACAGTGCTAATGTGCCGCTCCCTGACAACCGGCTCCACAGCGAAGAGGGCATCATCTTTAAGGGGAACCCCATTCAGCACTGCAACATAATGGTACCAATACCCCATCGTGGAGGTATTGGCGGCTCTCTCCCACCATCCGACAATCATCACCAGCATTCCACCCCCCTCTGTTTGCATTCTCCCCCCAACACACCACACATCAATGAACTCTCCCCACTCCCTCAACCACCCCCTGCCCAATGAGGCTCCAACTAAGCACCTGACCCTGACACTGCCCTGCTACAGGTTAACACTGTCAGGTTGGAACAGATTCAACCTAGCAGTGCCAACCTGTGCCCTATACTTTGCACCCTGTGAGGGATCCCATCGACTGCTTCTCGCTTGGCCAAACCTGTTGTAAATTGTTGGCGAGGTAAGAATGTTTTGTGTGAGGATTCATGAGGCAGGGCCCTTTAATATCGTTTAAATTCATGGAAATCTATTCAAATGAGTTCACACCCTTTGTGGGCCTTGTAATGTTGTCGGTAAGGGGGCAAGGAAAATTGGGAAACGCTGGGCTGGATTCTCCGCATTCGGCGAGGGGGCGGAGAATCATTTTGACGCCGGAACTGGGAGCGGTGCCGGTTTTTGGATTCTCCACCCCTGAACAGGCCACATATCCATGGCCTCAGGCCATTGCCTGAGCCCCCCTCCCGATGCTGGTTTAGCACACTGGGCTAAATCGCTGGCTTTTAAAGCAGACCAAGGCAGGCCAGCAGCACGGTTCAATTCCCGTACCAGCCTCCCCGAACAGGCGCCGGAATGTGGTGACTAGGGACTTTTCACAGTAACTTCATTGAAGCCTACTCGGGACAATAAACGATTTTCATTCATTTTCATTTTCATGCTCCGTCCCTGACCGACTGAGTTCCCGACAGCGTGGGTTATGTGTGCTCACACCATTTGGGAACATCGCATGGCGGCTGCGGACTCAGTCCGATGCCACCACAGTCATGGGAGAGTCGATCCGCGGGCAAGGGGGGGGGGTTTCATTCAGGGCTGGGGACACTGTGGGCAGGATGTCCAAGGCGCATGAACGGCTGAAGTGGGGCACTACTTTTGCGGTCCGGGTCCGCGGGCTGAACCCGCCATGAAGCATGGTGCGATCGCTGCAGGCTGCCGCCGCCGTGCGCATGAGTGGCCACAGAAATGCAAATGCTCAAGGCCGTATCAGCAGCTCGAGCTGTGGGCTCTACGTTGCCTCCCTGCTTGCCCCCAGCAAAACGGGGAATCGGTGGCCGCTTTGCGCCAGTTCTCCTGGCGTAAAGGACCACTGTTTTTATGCTGGTGTGGGGACTTAGTCTCCCAAACGGAGAATCCAGCCCGCTATCTCTTCAGCCCCATCGAAATGATGGCATAAATCACGTCCACTCACTTTTTTTTCTAAGAGGCTCAATATTTGAAGAGAAAACTGGTCAGAGCAGCTGAAGGGTCACACGCTAGTTTTCAGTCTGAACCCAACACTTTGCCTAATGTTGGTAAGATTCCACCTATTATGTTCGAAGGATTATCAATTCAAGCCATATGGACTGAGCTTAGGAACAAATTATTCTCGTGGTATTTTCCACATGCATAGCGCACGGCTAGTGGAGGCTCAAAATCATCCTCCATTATTTCTTCACCCAAAGAGTGGTGAGCCTGTGGAATTCATTACCACAGGAAGTAGGTGATGCTAAAACATTGAATATATTCAAGAGGTGGCTGGATATGGCACTTGGGGAGAATGGGATCAAAGGCGATGGGGAGAAAGCAGGATTAGGCTATTGAGTTGGATGATCAGCCATGATCATGATGAATGGCGGATAAGGCTCGAAGGGACAAAAAGCCTGCTCCTATCTTCTATGTAGCTATGTATCCTTCTTCACAGCTTCTCTTACTAAAATTGCTACCACCTTTCTTTTTATCTCCCTCTTTATCGTGTCTGAAAACACAATAGGCAGGAATGTTGCACTGCTATTCCTGCCCCTTTTTAAGCCATGTTTCTGTAATAGCTATGATATCATACTGAAACATTGTCTGTGCCCTCAGCTCATCTGATTTATGTGCTATACTCCTTGCATTGAAATATATATCGCTGAGCACTGCCAAACTCTCTTTTCTATTTTAGAACATTTTGCTTCTTCTGCCTTCCATACTCACAGAATCACAGAAACACACAGTGCAGAAGAGGTCCTACGGCCCACCGAGTCTGCACTGACACGTGAAAGACACCTGGGGCTGCATTCTCCAAAAATGACGTTTCAAAGCCCTGAGCGATTCTCATACCTGTAGGGGGCTGGTAGGGCCCCAGAGTGCTTCCCGCAGCTCTGGCTGCGGATATGGGACCCCGCACTTCCGGTCGGGAGTCCGTTCATGCGGACGGCGGAGGCCGGGCCGTGCGACATGACGGACCTGCACAGCGGACCGTCATCAAAATTGTGGGCCCCCCCGAGATCACGGCGCCCATGGATTTGTGTCACCCGATCGCTCCCCTGTCAGTCCATGAGGCCCCCACCGGTGATCGATCCCCCCGCCCCCCCCACCAAGGCAGCTGCGGACTGAGTCCACAGCTGCCACCCAAGGTTCCCGACAGCCGATATGTGGTTAGAACGATGCCGTCAGGAACTCGGCCAGTTTAGCGTGGAGAATCGTGGGGGGGGGGGGCCTCTGTCCCCTACCCGTGCCGCATTAGATCGCGCGCCAGCGATTCCCGAGCGAATTTCCGCCGACCGCGCCAACCCCATTTGCCAGCACCTGGCCCATAGCCTTGAATGTTAAGACGTGCCAAGTGCTCATACAGGTACGATGTAAAGGATGTGAGACAACCTGTCTCTACCACATTCCCAGCAGTGCATTCCAGACCGTTATCACCCTCTGGGTAAAAAGCATTTTTCTTTCCACCCCCCCTAAACCTCCTGCCCCTCAGCTTGAACTTGTGTTCCCTTGTGACTGACCCTTCAATTAAGAGGAACAGCTGCTCCCTATCCACCCTGTCCATTCCCCATAATCTTGTACACCTCAATCAGGTTGCCCCTCAGCCTTATCTGCTCCACCAAAAAAAACCAAGCCTAACCAACCTCTCTTCGTAAATTAAATGTTCCATCCCAGGCAACATCCTGGTGAATCTCCTTTGCACTCCCTCCAGTGCAATCACATCCTTTCTATAATGTGGAAACTTGAATTGCACACAGTACTCCAGCTGTGGCCTCACCAGAATTCTGTGCAAATCCCACATCACCTCCCTTCTTTTGTAATCTATGCCTTGATTGATAAAGACAGTTGTCCCATATTCCTTCTTAACCAATCTATTAACCTGCCCTTCCATCTTCAGAGGTCTATGGGCAAACACACTTAGGTCCCTTTGTTCCTCAAGACTTCCTGGTGTTATGCAGTCCATTGTCAAATTACTCCTTCCAAAGTGTATCACCTCAGACTTTTCAGGGTTGAATTACATCTGCCACTTATCCACCCATTTGACCAACCTGTCTATGTCTTCCTGTAACCTGAGACACTCGACCTCACTGTTAACCACCTGGCCAACCTTTCTGTCATCCGCAAACTGATTCTACACAGTCACCTAATCGCTCATTGATTTTTTTGCCTTCCATGGCTATTTTGATTTTGCCTCATCTCTCAGGTTACCACCCACCTGCCAAACTAATTTAAACCCTCCCCAACAGCATTAGCAAACCTCCCGACAAGGATATTGGGCAACATTCTCCGGTCACCTACGCCAAAATTGTTTGTTTCTGGCCCCAATGAGGTGCAAACTCTTTAGCTTGTACACGCCCCACCTCCCCGAGAACTGGTCCTAGTGCCTTAGAAATCTGAATTCCTCCCTCCTACACCACCTCTCTAGATACGCATTCATTAGCTCTAACCTTCTATTTTTATGCTCACTATATACAGTGTGTGCATTGGTAGTAATCCAGATCTCCTTGTGGATCTGAATGTATTCTAGATATGGTATTGAACTGTGCCTTAAGTTAGGATTGTTTAATACATTAAGGTGACTAATTGTTAATCGAGCTGCGGATAATTACATTTCTCTTTAATAAAGAAAATATGAGTAATGGACACCATCATTGGACTTCATAAGTTCAATACTCATAATTGCATGCCTTATTCATATGTACCCTTTTTTGTTCATTTGATAAAATGGTAAGATGAAAAGCAGAATGGATGAGTCTACTTTGATCATAGTGAGTGCACTCCCTGGTTACCTAACAGTGCTAGATCTATGTTATGTAAATGTATGTGTGTGTATTACCTGCATTAAGTGACTACGTCTAAGGAATTTTCCAATAAAATTAGTGTGTTTTGGTTAAAAGGGTGCCACTGTAGCCATACCCAAGTGAATATGGCAATTTCTTTTGAATAGTGGGTGTAGAATTTCTCTGTCTTTCTTTACAAAGCAAATAATTCCATTTTGCAGTGAAAGATGATGACTGCATCTAATTGCAGTTGGCATTGACAATTGCACATGAAGACGTTATTGTGTTTTTGTGTCCTGTATCATTAAGCATTCCCACTTTACAAGTTAATTTCCTATTGAATCTGGTCTCCTGAATGGCTCTCGTCTGTGGTGGCTCCAGTTTGTTTGGTGATGAAGTGTAAGACTGAAAAGCTATTTTGAAAAAAACCTTATCATTCTACAATTACAAATGTGCATGACCGTCTGTGCATCTTGTGATCCATTAAAAGACCATTAGTAAGTCGCCAGGGGTTTTATAAATTGAAATTGATGCAAAAGCGGCAACAACTGGAAAATAACATAATAATGCTGCAGAGACTATTACAGTGTGTAAGGATTTTGAATAATCTCTCCAGGTTAGAGTAATTCTTCCATGTCATTACAATGTGCATGGCGTCACAGCTCAATAACTGCTACAGTTCTTTTGATTCTCCTCCTCCTTGCATTCTAAGGCTGAATTCTTCCAGCTTTGTGGTTGATCAACCGATGAGGGACTGTAATAGGTAAACCT
Organism: Scyliorhinus torazame; assembly: GCF_047496885.1. NCBI lineage: Eukaryota > Metazoa > Chordata > Chondrichthyes > Carcharhiniformes > Scyliorhinidae > Scyliorhinus > Scyliorhinus torazame. The sequence continues at coordinate 237,962,113 of NC_092710.1, forward strand.
ATAGACATATTTGTAATGCTGTACATACCCCTCAATGTTTTTGTGTCATAGAACAACCATCCGTGATCAACAAATGAGGGCAAGTGACTATCCAATTAAAAAAGACCGACACATACGCAAGAAAAAGTGGAAATGAAGTGGACTGGGAGAGTTAGAACAGGTAACTAAGAGGCAAAGAGAAAGTAATAAGAACATCAGCAATAGGAGTTGAGTAAGTCTTTCCTGGCATTCAACAATATCATGGTGTTATGGACAGTACGGTGACTAATTTTAAACGGCCTAGATTTCTCCCTCACCACCTGAATGAAGACAGAAAGCTGTTTTTGATTTTTGATTTCCCCCTGTATAAGTGGTATTTTCCCCCAACCCTCAGTTTTGGAGTGATCCAGTCCTCTATTAATAACCCCACAGCAAACTCAAGAGAGCGAGCAATTAGAGGGTTAGGTTATTTTACACGTACTCAAAAATGTGGGAGGGCATGTCGCTATATTGCCAACCCCTGGTTCAATCACACAATAAAAGAGAGATAAGGGAAAGATTGAGGTACAGGGCAAAAACCACAGACAAAAGATGAATTATTGGTTCATGTGAGTGGGCAGCACGGTAGCATTGTGGATAGCACAATTGCTTCACAGCTCCAGGGTCCCAGGTTCGATTCTGGCTTGGGTCACTGTCTGTGCGGAGTCTGCACATCCTCCCCGTGTGTGCGTGGGTTTCCTCCGGGTGCTCCGGTTTCCTCCCACAGTCCAAAGATGTGCAGGTTAGGTGGATTGGCCATGATAAATTGCCCTTAGTGTCCAAAATTGCCCTTAGTGTTGGGTAGGGTTACTGGGTTATGGGGATAGGGTGGAGGTGTGGACCTTGGGTCGGGTGCTCTTTCCAAGAGCCGGTGCAAACTCGATGGGCTGAATGGCCTCCTTCTGCACTGTAAATTCTATGATCTATGATCTATGAAAATCAAAAGATGTATTCCTTCAGAGGGTTTAACAGGTAAAAGCTGATACTGATGCACTTTTGCAGTAGTGCTGATTCCAGGATGGGAGAAAAACATTGAAATTAAACATTTAAATCTGGACAAAGCTTTAGTTCTGCTGTTGCTTTGTTGATGGCAAATTGATTATTTTAGCTTCACAAGGCAATATTACTAGTTTTAGCAGCTTTTAGGGGGTCATGTGATATAAATCCCATTTCTTTCCTTTGGTTTGGACAAAGGATGTATATTTCTGGCCTGGATTCTTGAGATGGTCTTAGAAATGTAAAGTGCCTTTGTACAATCTCTTTGGAATTTAGTTTCTGCAAGCACAGTGTTGTTAACACATCTTCAGGAATAGTGAGGTTGCAGCTGCTCTGAATGCCAGGAAGTTCCTAGTGAATGAGTCATAGTCAGCAATGGCTTCAGTCATTGTAAAACCTTTGTCCAGCTTTAAAGATTCTATAAATTAGCCATGATGATATATTTAATATTATATTTATATATGTGTGTGTAATATATTGTGTATATTAGATATATTATATAGTGGCCGTAACTTCTGAGTATCGGCAGAAAGCCACAGCCCATCAATACTGGAAGGAAAATGTACATGCTTACCTGCGCTCAGAAATCGCAGCGGACCTTCCTGGTCCAGCGGCAGCCTCAAGCCTCCAGTGGGACACTCTGCACAGGCTCTAGTGTGATGAAGTTTCGATGTAGCCACTTTCCCTTGTGACACTCATGATTTCTCCAATGCTCAACATCATATCATCATATCAACAACTTCCAGTTCCCCGACCCGAACCACCTCCTCCTTACCATGGATGTCCAATCTCCATTCCCCACCAGGATGGTCTGAAGGCTCTCTGCTTCTTCCTCAAACAGAGGTCTGAACAACCCCCATCCACCACCACTCTCCTCTGTCTGGCTGAACTTTTCCTTTCATTGAACAATATCTCCTTTAACATGTCTGATTTCCTCCAAACAAAAGGTGTCACTAGGAGTACCAGCATGGGCTCCAGTTTTGCCTGTCTCTTTATGGAACCTTGTATGTGGAACATTCCTTTTTCCAGTCTTACTCCGGCCCCATCCCACAACTCATTTATCGGGACATCGACAACTGTTTCGGTGCTGCTTCATTTCCCCATCTGGTCCTGAAAAAATTTATTAACTTTGCTTCCAATTTCCACCCCTTTATCACCTTCACATGGTGCAACTCCGACACTTCCCTTCCCTTCCTTGACTTTCTATTTACATTTCTGGGGATAGACTGTCCACTATGTTATGGGCGAGGCGTTTTCAGAATCCCAAAATGTATCATGGAGTTCAACCAACCTCTCCCTTTAATGGATTTGTTGCTTTTCCGAGCACACAGCTTTTTCCCTAGGTGTGGGATTACAATTATGAACACGCGGGTTTTTAAATACAAAACACTGTTTATTCCATGAACTCAACTTAACATCTTAAATAAACATTGGATCTCTTAACACCCCTTACTTCAAAGATAACTCAGAAAATATTGCAACAGTAAATAATTCCTTAAAATGTTCCTTCAAGGACTTCCGGTGACGGCGGGCGGGAGGCGGCCGCACAATGGAGGGCTCCCGTTCGGGAATGGCATTTTCGGGGCTTTAAGCCCGGTCCCAGGGTCCACGGAGGCGGCAGAAGCAGTGAGAAGGCACGGAGGAGGCACAGTGAAGACACAGGAGGGAAAAAAAAACAAAGAAAAATGTCGAGGGTGAGCAAAAAAAATGGCCAAAATAAAACAGCTGAAGGTCCGTCGGAGAGTGGAAAGGTCACCGCGGGGTCACCAAGGAAAATGGAGGCTGGAGCACCAGGGGAGGCCGCACTGCTTATGGCTGAAGAAATAACTAAGGTGATGGCTGCGGAATTTGAAAAGCAGTTGGCGCAGATTGCGAAATGCATGGAGACGGTGAGGAAGGAGATGAGGGAGGTTTTGAGTGTGCTGGTGGAGGAGGCGGTTTCCCCGGTGAGGACGGAGGTGGCGAGCGCAGTGGCGGAGGTGCGAGAGCAAGGGGAGGTGCTGAAGGAAGTGGAGGAGACGTTATTGCAGCACGGTGATCAACTTGCCTTGATGGGGAAAGAGAAGCGGAAGGTGATGGACACAAACAAGGATCTGCGAGGAAAAATGGAAGACCTGGAAAACAGATCCAGGCGACAGAATTTGAGGATTGTGGGGCTGCCCGAAGGAGTTGAAGGACCGAAGCCGACTGAGTATTTTGCTGCGATGCTGGCAAAACTATTGGGGGAGGGGGAGGATCCCTCCCGATATGAACTGGATCGGGCTCATCGGTCGTGGAGGCCTGTACCAAAGGCGAGTGAGCCGCCAAGGGCAGTGACTCTGTGCTTCCGTAGGTACAGTGTGAAGGAGAAGGTCCTGAGCTGGGCCAAGCAGAAGCGGGTGGTGCAGTGGGCTGGAGCTGGTATACGTGTATACCAGGACTTTACGGTGGAGCTGGCAAGGAGGCGGGCTGCCTTTAACAGGGTGAAGAGGGCCCTGTACATTAGCAAGGTGCGGTGCGGCATTGTATATCCAGCGAAGCTGAGGGTGACTTACAAGCTCAGGGACTTTTATTTTGGAACGGCGGAAGCAGCGGACGAGTTTGCGAAAGCAGAAGGACTGTGGCAGAACTGACAAATTGAGGAACGGCCATGTGCCGATGTAACCTCATGACTGTATTTTCTTCTTTTTTGTATCACTGCGTGCGGGTGTAGAGACCAAAGGAGCCAATGTGGTATATATTTGGGCAAGGGAAGGGACGGGACTTTCACTCGAAATGAGGGTTCTTTGGGGTGTAGGTGGATATGCGGGGTTTGTGTGCTAAAAGGGGATCTTTGGGCTTTCCTAGGGCTGGGCAAGTGGGAAAGGGACCCGAGCGGGGGCCTCCACGCTGACCGGTTTAAGCCGGCCAGTGAATGGGAGTGAGGTGGGGGGAGGGGCTGCGGCCATCGGAGCCTGGCAGAACAGGGTCCAAGTGGTCTAGCCGGGGTGGAAAGTTGGGGGGAAGTAACCGAGGTTGGGAGGAGGAGTTTTACAAGAGGCAGTGGACGGGAGGAGCTGGAGACCTTGGGGGAGGGGGGGAGCTGTGTAAGATTAAGGGCGACTACGGGTAATCCCTGATCCCTTTTTGTCATTTGTTTATGCAAACATGCGGGTTGAGGTTTGGGGGTTGGTGGGTTGATGGGATCGTTGTTATTCTGGGGACTGACATATCTTGCTGATTATTGTTTATTGTTGGTGGATGTAAATGTGGGAGAAAATGTGAAAAAGGAGGAGAAAATTAAAAAAAAAAGGTTCCTTCAAACTTCCAAGAGACTTAACACCTTTAAACAAAATCACATCAGGTTAAAGGATATATATATTTTCTGTAGAATGGCAGAGATATATTAGCTTGGTTGATTTTAGCTCCAGCACCTTGCTTTCTTCTTGCAGCTCTCTGGACACACACAGACACACACCCACTGTTTTTTAAACTGAAACTAAAAACCTGCAAAACCAAACTGCAAAATGGCTGAACTGAGCTGAGCTTCACCCATTCTATGACATCACTGTTTTCTTAAAGGTTCATTGCTTCAACATCCAATTCTTAAAGGCACTCTCGCATGACAACTAGTATCCATTACAAACCCACCGATTCCCACAGCTATCCTGACTACAGCTCTTCACACCCCACATCCTGTCAGGACTCCATCCCATTCTCCCAGTTTCTTCACCTTCGTTGAATAGGTTCCGATGATGCCACTTTCCAAAATGTTTCTGCTGACATGTGTTCATTCTTCCTTAATTGTGGTTTCGCACCTATTGCGGTCGACAGGGTTCTCAACCATGTCCGACCCATATCCCGCACTTCTGCTCTCACCCCTTCCCTCCCTCCCAGAACCAGGGTAGGGTCCCCCTTGTCCTCACTTTTCACCCCACCAGCCGCCACATTCAAAGAATCATCCTCCGCCAGTTCTTCCAACTCCAGCATGATTCCACCACCAAACATATCTTCCCCCTGCGCCCCGCCAGCATTTCTCAGAGACCATTCCCTCTGGGATACCTGGGTCTACTCCTCCATCACTCCCAATATCTCATCCTCTTCCCATGACACCTTCCCATGTAATTTCAGAAGGTGTAACACCTGCCCCTTTACCTCCTTCCTGCTCACCATCCAAAGGCCTAAACACTCTTTCAAGTGAGGTAGCGCGTCATATGCACCTCTTCAATTTGGTCTGCTGCATTTGCTGCTCCCAATGCAGTCTTCTCTACATTGGAGAGACTAAACGCAGACTGGTGACCGCTTTGAAGAACACCTTTTTCTAATTAGGCATGTTACAGCCTTTCAGAATTAACTTTGAGTTCAACAACTTCAGACTGTGAAATCTCTCTTCCACCTTCACCCCATTTTTATTTCTATCAATTTATTTTCATTTCTTCCATTGATCTGTTTTTGCCACAACATTGTTCCCCTCCCCCACCCCACTTGGGTCAACTGTTCCCTATTGCGAGTTGCGCTTTAACACGCTGCTCTCCTTTGTTCTGCCATTCAAACATTCTAATCTCTTTATGTGTCTCTATCAGCATCCTTCTTAGCTTTAACCATCCCATTTACATTCCTTTTGTCATTCTGTTCTTGGCATCTTTGTCAATCTCCACCTATTGCTGGTCCAGTATCCAGCCCCACTGCTCCACGTCCCTCACAACTGTAAAATATCTGACCCTATTTCCAAATCTCTCCAGCTTTGGCATAGATTCATCCAGACTCGAAACATCTCCAGCTCCTCCAAGACCGAGTTAGGGAACTGGAGCTGGAGTTGGAAGAACTTCGGATCATTCGGGAGGCAGAAGGGGTCATAGATAGCAGCTTCAGGGAATTAGTTACACCAAAGATTGGAGATAGGTGGGTAACTGTAAGAGGGACTGGGAAAAAACAGTCAGTGCAGGGATCCCCTGCGGTCGTTCCCCTGAGAAACAAGTATACCGCTTTGGATACTTGTGGGGGGGACGACTTACCAGGGGTAAGCCATGGGGTACGGGCCTCTGGCACGGAGTCTGTCCCTGTTGCTCAGAAGGGAAGGGGGGAGAGGAGCAGAGCATTAGTAATTGGGGACTCTATAGTCAGGGGCACAGATAGGAGATTTTGTGGGAGCGTGAGAGACTCACGTTTGGTATGTTGCCTCCCAGGTGCAAGGGTACGTGATGTCTCGGATCGTGTTTTCCGGGTCCTTAGGGGGGAGGGGGAGCAGCCCCAAGTCGTGGTCCACATTGGCACCAACGACATAGGTAGGAAAGGGGACAAGGATGTCAGGCAGGCTTTCAGGGAGCTAGGATGGAAGCTCAGAACTAGAACAAACAGAGTTGTTATCTCTGGGTTTTTGCCCGTGCCACGTGATAGTGAGATGAGGAATAGGGAGAGAGAGCATTTAAACACGTGGCTACAGGGATGGTGCAGGCGGGAGGGTTTCAGATTTTTGGATAACTGGGGCTCTTTCTGGGGAAGGTGGGACCTCTACAGACAGGATGGTCTTCATCTGAACCTGAGGGGCACAAATATCCTGGGGGGGAGATTTGTTAGTGCTCTTTGGGGGGGTTTAAACTAATGCAGCAGGGGCATGGGAACCTGGATTGTAGTTTTAGGGTAAGGGAGAATGAGAGTATAGAGGTCAGTAGCACAGATTTGACGTCGCAGGGGGGGGCCAGCGTTCAGGTAGGTGGTTTGAAGTGTGTCTACTTCAATGCCAGGAGTATACGAAACAAGGTAGGGGAACTGGCAGCGTGGGTTGGTACCTGGGACTTCGATGTTGTGGCCATTTCGGAGACATGGATAGAGCAGGGACAGGAATGGATGTTGCAGGTTCCGGGGTTTAGGTGTTTTAGTAAGCTCAGAGAAGGAGGCAAAAGAGGGGGAGGTGTGGCGCTGCTAGTCAAGAGCAGTATTACGGTGGCGGAGAGGATGCTAGATGGGGACTCTTCTTCCGAGGTAGTATTGGCTGAAGTTAGAAACAGGAAAGGAGAGGTCACCCTGTTGGGAGTTTTTTATAGGCCTCCTAATAGTTCTAGGGATGTAGAGGAAAGGATGGCGAAGATGATTCTGGATATGAGCGAAAGTAACAGGGTAGTTATTATGGGAGACTTTAACTTTCCAAATATTGACTGGAAAATATATAGTTCGAGTACAATAGATGGGTCGTTTTTTGTACAGTGTGTGCAGGAGGGTTTCCTGAAACAATATGTTGACAGGCCAACAAGAGGCGAGGCCACGTTGGATTTGGTTTTGGGTAATGAACCAGGCCAGGTGTTGGATTTGGAGGTAGGAGAGCACTTTGGGGACAGTGACCACAATTCGGTGACGTTTACGTTAATGATGGAAAGGGATAAGAATACACCGCAGGGCAAGAGTTATAGCTGGGGGAAGGGCAATTATGATGCCATTAGACGTGACTTGGGGGGGATAAGGTGGAGAAGTAGGCTGCAAGTGCTGGGCACACTGGATAAGTGGGGCTTGTTCAAGGATCAGCTACTGCGTGTTCTTGATAAGTATGTACCGGTCAGACAGGGAGGAAGGCGTCGAGCGAGGGAACCGTGGTTTACCAAGGAAGTGGAATCTCTTGTTAAGAGGAAGAAGAAGGCCTATGTGAAGATGAAGTGTGAAGTTTCGGTTGGGGCGATGGATAGTTACAAGGTAGCGAGGAAGGATCTAAAGAGAGAGCTAAGACGAGCAAGGAGGGGACATGAGAAGTATTTGGCAGGAAGGATCAAGGAAAACCCAAAAGCTTTCTATAGGTATGTCAGGAATAAGCGAATGACTAGGGAAAGAGTAGGACCAGTCAAGGACAGGGATGGGAAATTGTGTGTGGAGTCTGAAGAGATAGGCGAGATACTAAATGAATATTTTTCGTCAGTATTCACTCAGGAAAAAGATAATGTTGTGGAGGAGAATGCTGAGCCCCAGGCTAATAGAATAGATGGCATTGAGGTACGTAGGGAAGAGGTGTTGGCAATTCTGGACAGGCTGAAAATAGATAAGTCCCCGGGACCTGATGGGATTTATCCTAGGATTCTCTGGGAGGCCAGGGAAGAGATTGCTGGACCTTTGGCTTTGATTTTTATGTCATCATTGGCTACAGGAATAGTGCCAGAGGACTGGAGGACAGCAAATGTGGTCCCTTTGTTCAAAAAGGGGAGCAGAGACAACCCCGGCAACTATAGACCGGTGAGCCTCACGTCTATAGTGGGTAAAGTCTTGGAGGGGATTATAAGGGACAAGATTTATAATCATCTAGATAGGAATAATATGATCAGGGATAGTCAGCATGGCTTTGTGAAGGGTAGGTCATGCCTCACAAACCTTATTGAGTTCTTTGAGAAGGTGACTGAACAGGTAGACGAGGGTAGAGCAGTTGATGTGGTGTATATGGATTTCAGCAAAGCGTTTGATAAGGTTCCCCACGGTAGGCTATTGCAAAAAATACGGAGGCTGGGGATTGAGGGTGATTTAGAGATGTGGATCAGAAATTGGCTAGCTGAAAGAAGACAGAGGGTGGTGGTTGATGGGAAATGTTCAGAATGGAGTACAGTCACAAGTGGAGTACCACAAGGATCTGTTCTGGGGCCGTTGCTGTTTGTCATTTTTATCAATGACCTAGAGGAAGGCGCAGAAGGGTAGGTGAGTAAATTTGCAGACGATACTAAAGTCGGTGGTGTTGTCGATAGTGTGGAAGGATGTAGCAGGTTACAGAGGGATATAGATAAGCTGCAGAGCTGGGCTGAGAGGTGGCAAATGGAGTTTAATGTAGAGAAGTGTGAGGTGATTCACTTTGGAAGGAATAACAGGAATGCGGAATATTTGGCTAATGGTAAAGTTCTTGAAAGTGTGGATGAGCAGAGGGATCTAGGTGTCCATGTACATAGATCCCTGAAAGTTGCCACCCAGGTTGATAGGGTTGTGAAGAAGGCCTATGGAGTGTTGGCCTTTATTGGTAGAGGGATTGAGTTCCGGAGTCGGGAGGTCATGTTGCAGCTGTACAGAACTCTGGTCCGGCCGCATTTGGAGTATTGCGTACAGTTCTGGTCACCGCATTATCGGAAGGACGTGGAGGCTTTGGAGCGGGTGCAGAGGAGATTTACCAGGATGTTGCCTGGTATGGAGGGAAAATCTTATGAGGAAAGGCTGATGGACTTGAGGTTGTTTTCGTTGGAGAGAAGAAGGTTAAGAGGAGACTTAATAGAGGCATACAAAATGATCAGGGGGTTGGATAGGGTGGACAGTGAGAGCCTTCTCCCGCGGATGGATATGGCTGGCACGAGGGGACATAACTTTAAACTGAGGGGTAATAGATATAGGACAGAGGTCAGAGGTAGGTTCTTTACGCAAAGAGTAGTGAGGCCGTGGAATGCCCTACCTGCTACAGTAGTGAACTCGCCAACATTGAGGGCATTTAAAAGTTTATTGGATAAACATATGGATGATAATGGCATAGTGTAGGTTAGATGGCTTTTGTTTCGGTGCAACATCGTGGGCCGAAGGGCCTGTACTGCGCTGTATTGTTCTATGTTCTATGTTCTATGTTCTATTAGCTTCCTTCTCTCTCCACAGATGCTGTCAGACCTGCTGCGATTATCCAGTATTTTCTATTTTTGTTTCAGATTCCAGCATCCGCAGTAATTTGCTTTTATTCCCTTGTGACGCAACAGCTACGGGAATGCCCATTGATGTCGGGCATTTAAACTGAAAACAACAGGCAACAAGATTTACAAGTGTTTTAAAGGTATGTAGGGGCAGCATGGTGGCGCAATGGTAGCACTGCAGTCTCACGGCGCCGAGGTCCCAGGTTGGATCCTGGCTCTGGGTCACTGTCCATGTGGAGGTCTGTAGAAGTTTTTTTTCTTTTTTCTTAAATAAATTTAGAGAGCCTAATTTTTTTTCCAACTAAGAGGCAATTTGGCGTGGCCAATCCACCTACCCTGCGCATCTTTTTGGGTTGTGCGAGTGAGACCCACACAGACACGGAGAAAACGTGCAAACTCCACAAGGATCGAACCCGGGTCCTTGGCGACGTGAGACAGCAATGCTAACCACTGCGCCACCCTACTGCCAATATGTAGTTCTTTAACAGGTTTTTTTTTGCTCTTTCTTTCATACAAACAATGCCATTGTTATGGTTCTTTTAAAGGTGATTATTATTGCGACTCCCATGGCGGCCGTGGAGTGAGTGGTTGCACATTTGGTGGTTCCTGCTTGAGGTGGAATAGTTTGGTCCCATGTTACCCATTCACGTGGGTACTTGGTGGTACAAAGTACAGGAACAGACTGAGATGAGGATTCTCATTCGGGTGTGAATGTCTCAGCTCTATCAAACATGGAGTGCAACTTTAAAGGAGCACCAGTCGGACCCGGAGCTTTTGTGAAGTGCGACAGAAGGAAAGATGTCGGAGAGTCTGTGGCGTCATTGTCCGCTCAGTGGTCCACGAAAGAGTTGGTTTTTGAAATCCAAGTTCCAGCAGCAAAGGCAAGAAGCCTCAGAGGACCTGGCTAAAGTGGCAGAGCCGATTCTGGCTGCCATCGAGAGAGTGGAGCAGAGTTTGGTGGCACATAATGTGTCGCTCCAAAATGTGGAAGAGTCAGTGGCGGACCACAAGGACTGGATGGCCCATTGGAGACAGAGATTACGCTGGTGGCGGAGGACCACAAGAAGCCGAGGGAGAAAGTGGACGATATAGAGAATCGGTTGAGGAGGCAGTATCTCTGGATTGTGGGATTGAACGATGGCATTGAGGGAACACAAGCCAAGAAGTAAGTAGCGAGCATGCTTGGGAAGCTGGTAAGGTAGGGGGTTTCCGACCGACCCTCCGAGGTGGATCGAGTACACAAGTCGCTGAAGAGGAGATGGGAGGTGGGGAGCTGCCGAGAGCTATAGTGGTACAATTGCACAGATATCTGGGCAGGGAGAAGATTCTGCAGAGGGCAAAGGAGACATGGAAGTGCACCTGGGAAGGGATGTGATTTGAGTCTATCTAGATCTGGGCGCGGAACTAGATAAGTGCTTTGCTGGGTTCAACAGGATCAAAGCGGTCCTGTTCAAGGAAGGAGTGAAGTTTAGAGTGCTGTACGCAGCCTAGTTGTGGGTCACATACCAGAGTCAGGAGTTCTACATGGACATGGTTTTTGTGAGATCATGGACTTGCCACAGTCTAAAGATGTGCAGGTTAGATGGATTGGCCATACTAAAATGCCCCTTAGTGTCCAAAGATGTGTAGGTTAGGTCACAGGGCTGCGGGGGTGGGGCAGGGGACTGGGACTAAGTGGAGTGCTCTTTCGGAGGGTCATGTTGACTTAATGGGCCAAATGGCCTCCTTCTGCACTGTAGGGATTCTATGTACATATCTAAAGGTCCCAAATCCATTTACGAGTGTTCTTTATAAAAGCTAATGCAGGCTCAATGGGTTGAATGTGATGTACTATGTTGCCATGACAGTATTTGAAGAAATGCTTTTACTGGCATGCTGACAAATATTTATCTCTCGAACAAAGTTCCTAAAATAGGTTGTCCGTTCATTTATCTCATGATCTTTGTGGGATCTTGCTGTGTGACTGCTATGCCTCCCTACATGCAGCAGAGGTTACAGGTACAACGTATTTAATTGGTTTGGGATTTTCTGAGAATTGCAAGTTCGCCATCCATTCTTGCGGTTGCTTTTTCAAAGAATTCTCTAAATTTGGTCACGTTGGTGGATTAATGAGTGTTTCTCCAAGATGAGACCTTAACTTTAACACCTATCTGAAATATAAAGATTCAGAGTGCTCTAGCCAGTGATTCTTGGCACAGAATGCTTCAAGCTGCCTTCAGGGGAGGATTTGAGAGGAACATTAAACATGTCCCTATCTGTACTCACTGCCTGTGCTAAATGGTCTGCAAAGTGTATCCGGAAATTTAAGGCATGTTTAGTTTCTTAAAATGACCTTGGGAGTTGCACAATGTATATACATTACATCCACAGCAGGGAGCTGCTGTTTGTTCTGCTTTGCATTTGTCCCAAATGCATTAATGAGTGAGCTAATTAACTGCTCAATTTTTCAAAGATGACTTTTACTATTCCCAATTCAAATAGTAAACAATATCCTCCAATATTATTTTGTACAATGTTGTATTATTAGGTGACTGTTAGTGTAATTGTCATTAGTGGTAAGAATATTACATTGTTACAGCTTAGTCAGTGTAACTGCTACTGGCTTACAGTAATATTATAATTTCTGTGCTGGTGCAGACTTCGAATAAACCATAGGAAGCAACAAGAGTTTTTACTTTAAATTTCTCCACATAAAATTCTGACTATTGTTTTGCTGGGGTAATTTTGACCGCTTGTTTAGACAGCCTGTTTTATATCTTCCCTTTAAAACAAGCTTCCAATTTACTGTCATCCATTTCACATGATTGTACAAAGTCAAGATCTAGCCCATCAATGGGCTAAAAATTGGTTGATCCCATTTTCCAGGCATGCGGATTGTGATTTGTGACCTGTCTGGCTGTGCTGGTCCTGTTGGATGTGTGCAGCATGTAAAAGCATCTGGTGCAGCCAGCCTTCTGCTCTTAAAGGCAGCCTGTCTCTCTGACAGGGAGGCTGTACTGAAGGATATGGCTGCAATTTAAAACACGGAAAAAAACCCCACCAGAGCAGAGGGAATGTTGCACGGTGATGGATGTAACATAGAGGTAGATGTGAGCTCTAGGAGGTGTCACAACACCCTGGGCTAGTGCACGGTAAATTATAGCCCCACTCGACCCGGAGTTGCAACACAGGTGAAATTAGATTTTATTTAAAATACCCAAGGTCTTTAGTTGCTTGGTACCTAAAATACAAATTATGCCTTGGAAAATTTTGTACATATAATAGTTAGTATCCTGGTCAGATTGTACTTCTAAGAGTAGACCATAGCGTCTGATTAACTACATCAGCCTTTCCATGATTACCTTAACTATAATTATTCTTAAAGTTATAGCTTCTGGAAATTGGGTGGTCATATCATGACCATAAGAATGTACTGATGCTCTGCCTTTATTTTAGGAAATGGTCCTACACAATCTATCAATACCCGACTAAGTGGTTCTTCAAATGCTGATACGGGTATCAAAGGTACTGGTCTAATCACATGTCATGGTTTGCCTATTACCCAATAGGTATGACAGGTTCAATAAACTGCACTACGTCCTTATGCAGTCCTGGCCAGGAAAAATGCCTGTTGACTGGTGCCTGAGTTGGCCAAATTCCTACATGCCTGCCATTGGTATCTCATGTGCCACCCACAGTATGTCCCGACAGTATTTTGGAAATTCCACTGTCTGATCAACAACTGTCCATTCCTCGACCGGTCTATGAGGAAGTCTCTACTTCATCGTTAGTGCTCTGTTCTTAATGTAATAGCACTCTCGAACCCCCTCATGCTCAACTTCTGCGAGAGCTGACTGTGCTAATCTATGTAACTCTGGGTCTGCCTCAAGTGCCTCAATGTATTAAGTCCTATCAAACATTTCATAGAATTTAACATAGAATTTACAGTGCAGAAGGAGGCCATTCGGCCCATCGAGACTGCACCGGCTCTTGGAAAGAGCACCCTACCGAAGGTCAACACCTCCACCCGATCCCCATAACCCAGTAATGCCACCCAACATTAAGGGCAACTTTGGACACTAAGGGCAATTTAGCATGGCCAATCCACCTAACCTGCACATCTTTGGACTGTGGGAGGAAACCGGAGCACCCGGAGGAAACCCACACACAACCGGGGAGGATGTGCAGACTCCGCACAGACAGTGACCCAAGCCAGGAATCAAACCTGGGATCCTGGAGCTGTTTAAGCAATTGTGCTATCCACAATGCTACCGTGCTGCCTCGGAATTCCTCGGAATTGTCCTCCTCTTCATGGATAGTTTGGGTTATTCTACCATCCAATGACTGTGTCACTTTAATCTTTGGTGGTTGACTTTGGTTAGCCATTGCCCTGGTCACCACACATAATTAAATAATATCCGGAAACTGTTCCTGTAACTGTTCTGTCTCTTTATATTCCCTCAAACTCTTTACAATCATGGGTGAAGCTACAATCTTCACTCCTGCCAAATCATTCCCCAAAAGTAAGTCTCCTCCATCTATTGGTAACTTCTTAAGCCCTCTGACGACGGCTGGACCTATTAATAAATCACACTCTATTGTACTTTATACAAGGGAACATAGATATAATCTCCATTTCTCCCATTCACCTTAGCTTTCATTGCACTCTCCGGGGGAAAACCAAATTCCTCTCTAGTAAGAGAGTTTGCATAGTCCCTTAAAATAGTTATGGGTGTGGTTACATCATTGGATGAAAATGGGGTGATCTTCCCCTTTAACAAAAACCCTATATATCTCCCATCTACCTCATTTGCCACACCTGCCCCCATAGCGCCTCCTACCTAGTTCTAGCTAGAGCTACAGTCGGCCCTATAGTATTCTTCACTTTCGTTCCCTTTTCAGAATCCTCCTTATGAACCCCAGCAAGTCCAATGGGCTTTCATCGCAACTTCCGACATGCTGAATAAGCATGTCCCACTTTATTGCAATGGTAACACTTAGGCCTCAGGTTAGTCTCACCTCCACCCTCAGTACCTTCCTTCCTGGTCTGAGGAGGGATCTCGGAGCATTCCAAGTTATCCATTCCTTACTTGGCTACCTGCCTTCCTTTCCCTCACCCACTTCCTCTCCTTTTCAAAGTTATGGGGGTGGGGAGAGTGGGTGGCGGCATAAAGGTTTACATTTATGGATGCTTCTGATGCTACACTACCTGGATTACTTGCTGGTGGGCTCACCTGTGCTTCTAACAGACCCAAGCATTCAACTAATACATCATTTTTTCCTGCTTTCTTAGCTTTGGGCGGAACCTCTACTTTTAATTCACTTGCAAATTCAGTTAACTTGTTTTTTCGAAGTCCTTGTAAATAAACCAAAAACAAGTCCTTCACCTGAAGAAAGGTTTCAGCAGCTATTAGAAACCTGCTGCCTCTTTAATATATGCTATCCCTCAAATCGTCACTGTCTACTGTTCCAAAGATCCCACAATGAGCCCCCAAATCATGCCATGACACCTTGGGCTAGTGCGTGGTCAATTCCAGCCCCACTTGACCCAGAGTCATAACAGGAGAATATAGATTTTATTTAAAATACTCGAGGACCTTGGTTGAACCCAATAACTACAGTCACCAGCTTTATAACTTTAAAACACATGTAACCTTTTATTATGTGCATTATTATAATTAAACGTACAGAAAATGTAACTGACTATCTACTACTACCACTTTCCAAACCCCCTCCCCTTTCTAACTTGCCTCACTCTCTACCCACACACAGACAAGAGGGGAAAGTGGTGGAAAGGGAAAGAAAATTCAGTCCAAAGATGTGCAGGTTAGATGGATTGGCCATGATAAATTGCCCTTAGTGTTGGGTGGGGTTACTGGGTTATGGGGATAGGGTGGAGGTGTGGGCTTGGGTAGGGTGCTCTTTCCAAGAACCGGTGCAGACTCGATGGGCCGAATGGCCTCCTTCTGCACTGTAAATTCTATGATAAAAAAATAAATCTTTGAAAATATCAATAAAAATAAAATGATAAGGATCTTTATGCAATGGGATGACTTGCAGTCAATATCTTTCTGAAGTTCAGGCTTTTGTTTTCGTACTTCTTCCTTCGAGGCTTGAGATGGTTTTTCTCCAGCTATTCAACTATGGTAAACACCTCACCCAAACACAATGCTACAGGATCTCTGGCATTCCGACCTCTCTTTTGCAGGACGAGGTGGGTCATAAGAGAGCAGAGCAGAACTGATGTGGAACAAGGACACGTACCTCTCCTGAAACTACGGAGGAGATGGCCCTTATCATCATGCGGCCAAGGGCTACAGAGTTCAAGTTATTTGACGCTGGTGAGGATATTGAGGGTGATGGTACTTTCCTACCTTACACCACATCTCAGTTCACAGCTCCCTCTCATTCTGAGATCCGACATGATGTGCAATCTGCTGATAATATGACCATTGACCTCTTGATATCCATCCCACCACCACTTCCCTCACTGTAACATTCCGCTTCTGATTTTTTTGTTATCCGGCAACCAAGAATGGCCAGCTGGCTAGAGAGTGCAGCTGAATGAGGAAGATAGAGAGATAATACATATCTCTGAGAAAGTTGCAATATCATTTGATCTGATACTCGCAGCCACCAGCTCAGGTACTGGCACTGCACAAACCTTGAAAGCTACTATAGCATTGGCACCAGCATGCGCTAAGTCACTGGGCATGGATGGACTTAGGCAAGTTGAGCTAAAGGATGGTTTGTTCATGGTTCGTTCATTTGCTCACTGGAGAGCAAAGTTGCAGATAGGGACTCAGATGAGGAAACTGACGGACATGCACATTGAGACGCCGGGTGAATTAGTTACCCTGTCAGACAGCTTCTTTAGTTTGTCAAGGGGAATGGAGCAGACTAGCTTCAACTTGGCAGATGACGTTATGCAGAACTTACCCATACTGCAGCCTCTGCAGTTCTCCAAATCCAGAAGACCCATTGCTGTAGCCCTATACCTGTTGCAGCTTTTGTATGGATTGATCATCTACTCCTCTGCCCTCCCTTTGCAGATGCAGAAATTAACACTCCCTGCCAAGTCCAGGAACTCAATGCACAACATCTCCAACAACACTCCGTAGTACTCTTATTTGTAGAGTGACACACAAAGTCCGACATTACATTAGCCCTCCCAAGAGGGGGCATCAGATGGCCATGCCAGAAGCAGTTGATGGTACAACACATAACCCCAGAAGGGGTTACGTTATGCCACCTCAAATGGTATTACGGAAATCAAATTTGCCCCCAACAAAATTTATGTCCCCTCTTATTTTGGAGTTTTTGTACATGACCTGCCTATTTGAATGTATGCGGCAGGATATTCCATCCCGTTGCACCAGATTTCTGGTGCGGCGCACCCCCAGGATTCTCCATCTCGCCAGCCGACCAATGGGCTTTCCCATTGTGGGCAGCCCCACGCCGGTGGGAAATCACTGGGTTGCCAGCGCAACGGAGAATCCCGACAGTGGAGAATCCAGCCCAGGGCAGAATTCTTTGGCTGTTCACTTGCAGCAGGATTCTATGATCCTATCAGCAGTGCACCCCTGCCCACAGGTTTCCCAGTGGTGTGCGGTGGCTTCAGTGGGAAATCCCATTGACAGTGGCGGGAGCAGGGAATCCAGCGAAAAATGCATTGCCTCCCGTCACTGAGAAACATGTAGCTGGGAAGCTGGAGAATCCCGCTCATACCCTCTCCCCACTTATTTAAATCTACAATTCTTAGATTCTGGTCATACAGCCAAGGGTAGGTGTGCCTAAATAAGAGCAGGCGTTTAACTAGTTAAAAGCACATATTGTACCAATGCAGAATTTGTCCCACTTAGAATTCTATATTCATTTGGTTAGTATTTTACGATTAACTATGTTGTGCCAAATCTAGGTACATGCAGACTATGTAAATCAGTGTTGATCAAACTTTCATTCCCGGGACTAACCAGCTGAACTTGGAGATCCACACTGGCCAACCTTGGTTACACATGCCATCTTTGATTACCTTCAATGCTTGGTCCTCACGATCTCACTCCAATCAGGTTCACAGGAGGAGAGGGCAATGCACATATCAAGTGTAACTTTCAGCCAGTTCCTTTGTGCAGTCTTTATCTTTGCGAGAATGGAAAATCAAACCTCACACATGTAGGTCGTCGTGAAGGGCAATGGCAACAAAATGCTTGCTTTACTCAGCACTGGATAGTCCTGGGAGATGCTACTCCAGTCTCAGGGACTTTTGGCATGTTTTTAATGTGCTGTCACAGGTCAGGTACACAGCGTAGTCTTTTCATTTGGAGTCAGCTGTAAGTTAATAACAGACTCTGGGGTCTCAACATCAAAATAATTTTTTTTAACCACTTCTCTTTCAAAATCTGAAACTTCTCTCATTTTCCAGTGCTTCCTTGCATATGAAACATGGGCTTTGCATCCTTATTTGCATTGGCATAATTGACAAAACAATACCTCAAGAAGTCATCTTCATTCTGCTTTGTTCCGAGTTAAGTTTCTTCTTTGTGGGTTGTTCACCAGAGGCCCTGGTCCTCTGTACAGAGCCAGCACATTCACTGCTCTGTCCTGAGCAGCTCTCTCCAGCAGATTCAGATGTCAGATCCTGACCGGTAGGTATTTGTATTTCAAGAACATGTTTCCTTGCAACAAAATTATCCATCTTCACAATCCCCTTGCCTTTCTTGCTGGCAGCTAGAAAATGGAAGAAGCTTACCAAAAGCACATACATACAGGACGCTTGACGTCAAGTGTACATGCATGGCATGTGACCTGCTCACTGCTGCCACTTGTGGTCAGAAGACTTCACACAGCCTCATTTCATTCTTACAAAGCCACCATTCGCAATTTAAATTCCGGCACCCGAAAGCCGGCGCGCCACAGCCGGCACGAGTAGTCGCATGCACGCCACGGCTGGCGGGAGTTCGGGCATTCGTGTGGGTTCCCGTCTCCGGACCGGCCCCAGGCAATATGGCGGAGCCCTACAAGGACCCGGCACAGAGGAACATAGGCACCCACGGAACTAGCCCGCCCGCCGATTGGTAGGCCCCAAATGCGGGCCTGGCCACCGTGGAGGCTCCCCCGGGGTCGGATCGCCCCGCCCCACCCCCCCCACCAGGATGGCCTCCGCAGACAGAACTCCGAGGTCCTGCTGGGTGGGACCATACATGACCTATGCTGGTGGGACTCGCCCGAACTCGGTAGGCACCCGGCCCGTCGAGGCCCGGGGAATCGCCAGGGGGGGGGGGCGCTTTCAACGACCCCCGAACGGCACGGCGGCGATCCCGCGGGCACCCGAGAATCGACGCCGGAGAATCGGTGAGCCGGCGTCGGGGCGGCATGGCGGGATTCTCGCCTGGCGATTCCCCCCCCCCGGCGATTCTCCGACCCGGCACAGGGACGGAGAATCCCGGCCTTCCAGTCAGACTGAAGTTAATGGACCTTTGCATCGCCTCCACTGCAGTGAAATGGCCACAGTAGGGCCGGAAAATCCCACCTCATTATTACAAAAAGGATAGAAATATTGCGGCAAAAGGAAAAAAGAAAGATTGAGAAGAATAATGCCAGAACTAAGGGTAAAAATATTGATTGATCCAAGTTCTATTCTTTAGAAAAGGGAAGACTGAGAGATGATCTGTCAGAGGTCCTTAAAATTATGAAGGGGTTCAATAAAGTAGTTGTGGAGTTTTGGAGTTGTAGGATTATGGTGCGGGGGAGGGTGCTGTCGAAGTCCAAGACTAGTGGTCATCAATATAAGATAGTCATTAATAAATCCCAGGGAAACTGCTTTACATAGAAAAGGATGCAAATATGGAACTCATTATCTCACGGGCAGCATCATTATTTACGTGCAGCACGGTAGCACAATAGTTAGCACAGTTGCTTCACTGCTCTCGGGTCCCAGGTTCAATTTCCGGCTTGGGTCACTGTCTGTGCGGAGTCTGCACATCCTTCCCGTGTGTGCGTGGGTTTCCTCCGGGTGCTCCGATTTCCTCCCACAGTCCAAAGATGTGCAGGTTAGGTGGATTGGCCATGCTAAATTGCCCTTAGTGTCCAAAAATGTTGGGTGGGGCTACTGGGTTACAGGGATAGGGTGGAGAGCATGGGTAGGGTGCTCTTTCCAAGTGCAGGTGCAGACTCAATGGACTGAATGGCCTTCTGCACTGTAAATTCTATGAAATCTATGAAATCATAGAGTGGTGAAAGTTGCCATAGTCCTTGAGGACCGTAGGCTGCTCTCCCCTTTTGAGGGGGAGAGCACGGGTTCCATTCCCGTACAGGTTGAGGTTATCCATGAAGGCCTTGCCTATTGCCACTCGGTGTGGTGTCCCTCAGGTTAAATCACCACCAGTCAGCTCTGAGGCCCTTTGAGCCTGCTCATTAGGATCATGGCTGATCACTCAACTCAATAGCCTAATCCTGCCTTCCTGTGGTAGTCACCACTGTTGTATTATATTGTATATATGGGTATTACGGTAAGGCCCCTGTACTACAGGTACGGGGGTAGATCCTGCCTGCTGGCTCCGCCCAGTAGGCGGAGTATAAATGTGTGTGCTCTCCGAACAGCAGCCATTTCGTAAGCTGCTGCAGGAGGCCACACATCTTTGTGTAATAAAGCCTTGATTACATTCCACTCTCGCCTCGTCATAATTGATAGTGCATCAATTTATTACAGAGATGTTCAGAGATGGACCTCCGCATCCAGGCCGGCATCCTCAAGCAGATAACGCCAAAAGGACTTCCAACAGTGGCTTGCTTGATTTGAAGCATACATCGGGTCTGCGCCAGACCCAATCTCAGAAGCACAGAAGCTCCAGATTCTGTACACGCGGCTGAGTTCCCAACGTTTTTCCCCTCATCCAGGACGCGCCTACCGACACAGAGGCCATGGCGCTACTGAAGGAGAATTACGCTCAGCAGACCAACAAGATCTACGCCAGGCACCTCCTATCCACGCGGCACCAACTTCCCGGTGAGTCTGTGGAAGATTACTGGCGTGCCCTGCTCACCCTGGTGAGAGGCTGTGACTGCCAGGCCATTTCGGCCACTGAACATTCAAACCTGCCAATGAGAGACAATGAGTTGCGGGCATAGGGTCGGCCTACATCCGCCAGCGCCTCTTAGAAGGGGCCACGCTTGACCTCGCGCCGACCAAGAAACTAGGGACATTTCACTGCAGTGTGCCATGCCCACTCGATCGCCGCTATTGTCCCGGAACCCCCCACTTGTGACCCGTGGGTGCCGCCATCTTGCTTGCCTCAGAACCAATGGGCTCCGCCATCTTGCCTGCCCCAGGACATACGCGGCCCGATGGCTCCACCATCTTGCCTGCCCAGGACACGTGCGGCTCATGGCCGCTGCTATCTTACCCGCCTCAGGTCCCCTGCCTGTCGGGCACCTCATCGGACCGCTCATCGCCTGCAACCGCGTCTCGCCTTGGTCACGATCGACCAGTCTCGACCGCACAACCTCGCGACCGCTTCGACAAAGGTGAAGGTCGACAGGCTCGAGATATCCTGCCTTCTGGACTCCGGAAGCACTGAGAGCTTCATCTATCCGATACGGTAAGGCGCTGATCCCTCGCGGTACACCCCGCTAACCAAAGAATCTCCCTGGCCTCCGGATCCCACTCTGTGGCGATCCGGGGGTACTACATCGCCACCCTCACCGTCCAGGGCATAGAGTTCAGCGGCTTCCGGCTCTACGTCCTCCCCAACCTCTGCGCTGCCTTGCTACTCGGCCTGGACTTCCAGTGCAACCTCCAGAGCCTAACCCTGAAATTTGGCGAGCCCCTACCACCCCGTACTGTTTGCGGCCTCGCGACCCTTAAGATCGACCCGCCTTCCCTGTTTGCAAACCTCACCCCGGATTGCAAACCTGTCGCCACCAGGGGCAGACGGTACAGCGCCCAGGACAGGACCTTCATCAGGTCTGAGGTCCAGCGGCTGCTGCGGGAAGGTATCATCGAGGCCAGCAACAGCCCCTGTAGAGCCCAAGTGGTAGTGGTGAAAAACGGGGAGAAAAACAGGATGGTCATTGACTACAGACCATCAATCGGTTCACGCAGCTCGATGCGCACCCCCTCCCTCGCATATCTGATATGGTCAGTCAGATTGCACAGTACCGGGTCTTCTCGACAGTGGACCTGAAATCTGCCTGCCACCAGCACCCCAACCGTAAGGCGGACCGGCCACACACTGCGTTTGAAGCAGACGGTCGCCTTTACCATTTCCTTAGGGTTCACCAACGGGGTCTCGATCTTCCAACGGGAGATGGACCGAATGGTTGACCGGTACGGGCTGCGGGCCACTTTCCCGTACCTGGACAACGTCACCATCTGCGGCCACGACCAGCAGGACCACAACGCTAACCTTTCCAAATTTGTCCACACCGCCACACTCCTCAACCTAACTTACAACAAGGAGAAGTGTGTGTTCAACATGAACCAATTAGCCATCCTCGGCTATGTGGTTCAGAACGGAGTTCTAGGGCCCGACTCCGATCGCATGCGCCCCCTCATGGAACTCCCCCTCCCCCACTGCCCCAAGGCCCTCAAACGATGCCTGGGGTTCTTTTCGTAATACGCCCAGTGGATCCCAAACTATGCGGACAAGGCCCGCCCCACTCATTCAATCCACCGCTTTCCCACTGACGGCCGAGGCTCACCAGGCCTTCAACCGTATCAAGGCCGACATTGCCAAGGCTGCGATGCACGCGGTCGACGAGACGCTCCCCTTCGAAGTCGAGAGCGATGCATCAGACGTTGCTCTGGCCGCCACCCTCAACCAGGCAGGCAGGCCCGTGGCATTCTTTTCCCGCACCCTCCATGCCTCCGAAATTCGGCACTCCTCCGTCGAATTAGAGGCCCAAGCGATCGTTGAAGCTGTGTGACATTGGAGGCATTACCTGGCGGCAGGAGATTCACTCTCCTCACAAACCAACGGCCGGTTGCCTTCATAGCGGGGTAAGATCAAAAATGATAAAATCTTGAGGTGGAGGATCGAGCTCTCCACTTACAATTCGGAGATCCCGATAAGCTCAACGAGCCCCCCGATACCCTGTCCCGAGGTACATGTGCCAGCGCACAGGTGGACCGACTCCGGACCCTGCACAACGATCTCTGTCACCCGGTAGTCACCCGTTTTTACCACTTCATTAAGGCCCGCAATCTGCCCTACTCCTTCGAGGAAGTCAGGGCTATCACCAAAGACTGCCAGGCGGAGTGTAAACTGCACTTCTATCGGCCAGACCTTGCGTGCCTGGTGAAGGCCCCCCGCCCCTTTGAACGCCTCAGCGTGGACTTCATTTCACCGACCGCAACACGTACTTTCTTAATGTGGCCGACGAGTATTCCCGATTCCCCTTCGCCGTCCCATGCCCCGATATGACGTCTGCACCATCATCAAAGCCCTCAGCACCATCTTCACTCTGTTCGGTTTCCCTGCCTACGTCCAACGCGACCGGGGATTCTCATTTATGAGCGAGGAGCTGCGCCAGTACCTGCTCAACAGGGGCATTGCCTTTAGCAGGACGACCAGCTACAACCCCAGGGGAAATGGGCAGGTGGAGCGGGAGAATGGGACGGTCTGGAGGGCCGTCCAGCTGGCCCTATGGTCCAGAAATCTCCCGGCCTCCCGCTGGCAGGAGGTCCTCCCCGACGTACTTCACTCCATTTTGTCGCTCCTGTGCACCGCGACCAACGAAACCCCCCATGAACGTCTCTTTGCCTTCCCCAGGATGTCCACCTCCGGGGTTTCGCTTCCAACGTGGCTGGCAGCTCCAGGACCCGTTCTCCTCCACAAGCACATGCGAACCCGCAGTACGCCTACGTAGCGTACCCTGACGGCCGCCAAGACACAGTCTCCCTCAAGGATCTGGCACCAGCTGGGTTCCCCCCCCCCCCCCACCCCCCCCCCGCCCCCCTCCCCTCCCTTGACGCACCCACCGCAGCCCCCGCTCCAGGATAATCCATCCTCCCCTTGTTCCCACCCGGGGATGAAGAGGATTTTGACACGTTCCCCGAGTCATCGAAGACCAAGCCGACGCCTGAGTCGCCACCAGCACTGCGGCGCTCTCAACGACAGATCAAGGTGCCCGATCGTCTAAACTTGTAACCTTCTCTGCAATTTTAAAACCAATCTGTATGTATATAGTTTTCCACCACCCCCGCTGGACTCATTTTTAACAGTGGGTGAATGTGGTAGTAACCACGTTGTATTATATTGTATATGGGTATTACGGTAAGGCTCCTGTAATACAGGTAGGGGGGGTAGATCCCTGCCTGCTGGCTCCGCCCAGTAGGTGGAGTATAAATGTGTGTGCTCTCCAAGCAGCAGTCATTTTGTAAACTGCTGTAGGAGGCCACACATCTTTGTGTAATGAAGCCTCGATTACATTCTACTCTCGTCTCGTCGTAATTGACAATGCATCACTTCCCCCATCCCCTTTGATATAGAAACAGAAGGTGATGAGGTGGTAAGATGAATAGTATATATGCGTTTAAGAGAAACAAAGATAAGATCGTGTGGGAGCAAAGAATGGTATGAGATGCTGATAGGATGAGGTGAGTTAAGGGGGAGTAAACATTGGAAGAGATGTTTTGGGCTGAATAGTCTGTAAAGGTCAGCCATGATCATTTTGAATTGCGGAGCAGATTGAAGGGTTGAATGTCCTGCTCCTACTTAGCTCTTATGTTCTTCAACTCTATGTAATTAACGATGCAATTAACGGTGCAATCAGTGGTTTAAAGACCTTCTGTTGATTGCCAAGGAAAATAAATCTCATACAAAGTCCATTTTTTGTCCACACACTCCCAAAATATCTAGCTTTGAAAGCATGAAGTTGAATTATTTGGACATGTGTGCTGTCATTGTAAACAGATTAAAGTGTTCTTTGTCTCTACTCAAGGTCATCCTAAAGGGTGTGCCCAAGCTGCTTATTGCCATTCAGGCACCAATTCGAATCAATATTCTATGATATTCTATGATATTCAGAACAGATTTATTTTGTAGCCTCCAATCCAGCCATTTTCAAACTCAGGGTCGCGACCCAAAGGTGGTCACAGGCAGGTGTTGGGAGGGTCACATGGCCATCGGTCGCAGCGTTCCCAATTGCGGGAAGAAGTGCCCAATGGCCATGACCGGCTTTCAGAATGTCAGCCATCCCGCGCACACATGCCCCCTCAGAGGTGCATCGGCCCGGAGCCCAGCGAGGCAGACCGCGTCCTCCTAAAGTCAGCGCACTGACCCAGGAGCAGGTTCTTTTTAAAAATTGATGGAGTCTTCTCTCCAGAAGCGGCGGCAGAGAGCAGGTTACGTGCCCCATTCACTGACGTCATGTGCTCTGGGTGAGAGAGAGATTCCTCCATTTTGTAGCTGATAGCAGTGCGAGCTCCAGGGCCTCTGGTCAACAGCTCATGAAGAAGAAGCTGAAATCAAGAACAAAGCAGCATAAAGATGATTTCTTGAGGTATGGGTTTATTAATTGTGCCAATGCAAATCAGGATGCAAAGCACTTGTGCATTAAATGTAGGGATGTTCTGGCATATGAAAGATTAAAACTCTCAAAACCTCCAAGTCATTTGAAGACTAAGAATGGTGAGTTCGAGGACAAACCTCTGGATTTTGTTTTCAACAAATGCAGTGAGAACTTAAATCACCAGCTGAAGTTCTTAGCTGAAATATAACCTTGAATGACGAAGCAAGTGAGGTTGTGAGAACGAAGCAGGCTCAACTGTCACATTAAAAGTAAGCGAAAGTGGTGGGTTATGAAGTTTGAGCAGAGTGGGTCATGAACGTTGGCCAGCGTGGGTCATTAAGGTCAGCCGGCATGGGTCCCGAAGGATGGCCAGTTGGTAAAAATGGGTCCCGGGCAAGAATGTTTGAAAAACACTGCTTCAATCAATCGCTTGAGTTCTACTCTTGAGCTGTCCAAACTAATAATTCTCCTCTGAAATATAATCCATGGAGAAGTTACTGATCAACCTCTAATCCAACTCCACCAACGACACAATTACATTCATGAAAAGAAGGACCACAACACCTTTAGAAAAATGTTCAATACTGTGGTCTGAAATTTTATGAAAATGGAAAGTTGCACGAAAATGCCATCAGAGGCCCGAATTTTGCCCGGAACCTCACCTCCACCATTTTCATATGAGGAGGGGGCATGTTGGGTGTGAGAAATTGGTGTGGGTTATAAATCTCACATCATAGTTCCTGGAGGCAGCGACACTTATAAATCAGCAGCTGCCTCCATGTGTTAAAATTTGGCGAAATAGGTGTCTGAAAGCTGAAACATTGGAGCATGCCTGAATCTGTGGTTTGCTGGAAATAGCCACCGTAACCTTTCGGATTGGTAAGGTCCCCTTTTGGATATGGTCCGGAACACCTTTGGAACAGATTACGTGCCCTTTTCAGAGGTAACGCACTCTTTGGGGTAGATCAGGTGTCTTTTGGGATTGTTAAATGTAGATATGGTTGTGCACAAAAAGTGCATAAACTCACTGGAACTGTGAAGCTGTCAAAGAATTGAGAATCTGTCAAAGAACTATCAAGCTGCCAAAGAACTGACAAGCTGTTGAATACATTTTGGTGTTTCCAAATAATGTTAAAGTTGTCAGAGAAATGTCAAAGCGGTCTGAGAGTTGTCAAAGAATTGTCAAGGTGTCAAATAACCTGAAGCTGTCAAAGAACTGTCAAAATTCATTGGAACTACCAAAAACTAATTGGAATTGTCAAAACTGTCAATTGAGATTTAACTCTGCTCGGATTTTAATTTAAAAACAAGTGAGGAGTTTTTTTAAAAAAATAGTGCTTGATATTTCATTATCTGCTGACACAGGCCTGCGGGTTGTGATTATAGAATTTGTGCTGCATGACTGATTTTACAACCTAACATTGTGACAGTAAAGTGCCTATTAACTGAACAGCTTGATTGATAGCTCCAAGTGGTTATAGACTAGAAATGTTTGAACATAGGAACAAGGAGCAGGAGTAGGCCATTCAGCCTCTTGAACTTGCTCTGTATTTAGTAAGATCATGGTGGTCTGGTAGCAGTCTCAAAACTGCATCCCGCCTACCCCATATAACTTATCATACCTTGCTAACCAAGAATTTATCCATCTCTGCTTTAAAAAAATTCAACAACCCTGTTTTCATCACCTTTTCAGGACGAGAGTTCCAAAGTCTCATGACCCTCTGAGAGAAAAATAATTCCCTCAACTCTGTGCTAAATGGGCAACTGCTTGTTTTTAAACAGTGACCATAGTTCTACATTCTCCCACAAGAGGAAACAGCCTCTCCATATCCACCCTGTAAAGACCCCTTAGGATTTTCAATCAAGTTGCCTCTTCCTCTTCTAAACTTCAGCAGATACAAGCCTAAACTGCTCAATCTCTCATCATAAGCCAACCAGCCCATTCCAGGTTTTAGTCTGATAAACATTCTTTGAATTGCTTCCAACAAATTTACAACCTTCCTTAAATAAGGTAACGAATACCATACACAGTACTCCAAATGTGGTCTCATTAGTGTCCTGTACAACTGAAGCATAACCTCCCTGTATTCAATTCCTCTCTCAATACATGATACCATTCTATTAACTTTCCTAATTACTTGTTGTACCTGTATACCACCTTTTGTGATTCATGCATTAGGAAACTTAGATCTCTCCATATCTCAGAGCTCCGCAATTACGCCCATTTAGATAATATGCTTCTTTTTTATTCTTTCTGCCAAAATGGACCATTTCACATTCTCCTCCATTTGCCCGCTCTTTGTCCATTCCTATCTACCTTTTTGTAGCCTCCTTATGTTCTCTTCACAGCTTACTATCCTACCTATCTTTGTGTCATCAACAAATTTAGCAACCACCCCTTCAATCCCTTCATCCAAGTCATTTATATAAATGAGAACATAGAACATTACAGCGCAGTACAGGCCCTTCGGCCCTCGATGTTGCGCCGACCTGTGAAACCACTCTAAAGCCCATCTACACTATTCCCTTATCGTCCATATGTCTATCCAATGACCATTTGAATGCCCTTAGTGTTGGCGAGTCCACTACTGTTGCAGTGGACTCGCCAACACTAAGGGCATTCAATTATAAACAGTTGCGGTCTCAGCACTGATGCCTGTGGCACACCACTCACTACATCTTGCCAACCCGAAAAAGATCCATTTATGTCAACTATCTGCTTCCTGTTAGGCAGCCAATCTTCTATCCATGCCAATACATTATTCCCTATGCCACAAGCGTTTATTTTCCGCAATAACCTTTGATGTGCCACTTTATCAATTGCCTTCTGGAAATCTAAGTACAGTATATCCACTGGTTTCCCTTCATCTGCAGCACATGTTACTTCCTCAAGAACTCCATTTGTTTTTGTGAAGGAATTTCAATGTATTGAATGTTTGTATAATCAATGAGATTATTTTTAAACTAGTGACATCATCAATAGACACAACTTTATGTTATGTCTCACGGGATTTACTCATAGTGGATACTAGCTAAGTTGACATGGAAGGGGGAAGGGCGAAGGGTGGTGGGTGAGGGGAAAGAGCTGGCACGAAATAAGCATCAAGGCTAAAAGGGCCATTGGATGAGTGGAAAGTATAAGTTGACATATGTGGTATGAGGGCAAATAGGGTGTAGGTAGAGTGGCATAGGATGCCAGTGGGGTTATGAGGGGCCATGGGGATGGGTAGAGGAGCATGGAGTAGCATTGGGGTCATGTGGGCCATGCTAGTGGGTGGAGAGGGTATGCTGTGACGTGGGTTGGCATGGATGGGGCATGGAAAGTGTGTAGAGAGTTAGGAAGTCGGTGGAGGGGGAGGTGTGGTTGAGGGCTGGGAAACGGTTTTCTGTTTTGTTCATTTTTTAAATGAACTCACCAAAGTGTCAGTGCACAGGGGCAGACCTTCTGGCCAGCCTGCCTCCGCACCCAGCAGCCTTGGACTCATTTTGACTTCTAGCGTAGCCTGTACCATACCCACGTACAAAACAAAAAGCTGACCTTTCATGCCTCTTTTTCCTGGGTGGGAAATGTCCCATCTCTGCGCTCCCAGCCCAGGAGTAAAAATTCGGGCCCTCCCTTGCAGTGCCATCCAACTTCTCGATGAAAAAGACCTTCGGCAGCAGCAAGAGACATTACCTCATTAATCTTTTTGCACAAGGAGGACTCAGTGCTTTCAAACAAATCTGAGAAGCAAATTCTATATACAGTCCAATATTTGTCACAGACTTCCAAAACATCCAATATTCTTCAATATTCATTTAGTTAAAATCAACAAAAGAAATTAAAATGTATTTCCTATGTATCATTACCATACAGTGCTTTGTAAAATTGTAAAATTTAAAAAATCCAAGCTAAGAGTTGAATGGAAATCATTGATAAACTGCCCTGGCAGAGAACGCACATTGAAAGAGACAATACAAACAACAGAGAGAATTAAACTGCTGCATATGTCATTGAAATGTCCTCATTACAGCCTCTCCACGGGAAAGATTTATGAAAAATTTACAGTGTATAATAAACGATATGCTGTGCTGTTAGTATACACAAGGTTCGCAACTGCTTTTGGAAGTAGCACAAATGTGACTTGGTTGCCCGCTTTCCGTTCAACATATCTACTCAGGCTGTTAAGTTCACACTTATGATGCAACAAAAGTTCTAAGCTTTGAAAATTATTTTACACACATCATTAGAAAATATTGGGGTTGACATTTCCAAGGTTGGAAAATAAAAAGATAAAGGATGTACTACCATTATTTTTAGCACTAAGGATATCATTTTGTCGTGTCAACTGTGAAAGCAGAGATTTCATTAGGAGCAACAAAGAAGTAGTAGTCAATCATGAGGTGCCTGCACCAATGATCTTTTACGCTTCTGAAGCAACTAATGAGCCATTTGACTCACATAAATTGGAAAAAGTCAGTTTTCCAGCTCTGGGGCGAAATTCTCCGTTATCGGCGGAAAGTCCGCCGATCGGCGCAAAAAACGGCGCAAATCCCACTTGCGTCACGTCATAAAAATGGGCCGATAGTCTGCGGCCCGAAATGGGCTAGCAGCGACGTAACGGGATCCGCGCTTGCGCAGTGGTTCACGCCGTGCAGCGTCATACGCGCTGCACGGCGTGACGGCTCATAAGGCCGCGCAGCTCCCCCCCACCCGACCGGAACAGCCGACCGCAACACCCGACTTGATGGCTGGCCGTCGCTCAGCCCCGAGGTTCGAGTCACGCGATGTGGAGGCGCTCCTGGATGCGGTGGAGCAGAGGAGGGACGCCCTGTATCCCGGGCACGGCCGCAGAGTTGCCCCACGCCACAGCCGGCGTCTGTGGAGGGAGGTGGCAGAGGCCGTCACCGCTGTGGCCCTGACACCACGGACAGGCACCCAGTGCCACAAGAAGGTGAACGACCTCGTCAGAGCAGGCAGGGTGAGCGTCCCCCATATCCCCCATATCCCCTCTCCCCCAAATCCCCCCCTCCCCCATATCCCCCCCTCCCCCATATCCCCCCCTCCCCCATATCCCCCATATCCCCCATATCCCCCCCTCCCCCATATCCCCCATATCCCCCATATTCCCCCCTCCCCCATATCCCCCATATCCCCCCTCCCCCATATCCCCCCTCCCCCATATCCCCCCCTCCCCCATATCCCCCATATCCCCCATATCCCCCCTCCCCCATATCCCCCCCCTCCCCCATATCCCCCCCTCCCCCATATCCCCCATATCCCCCATATCCCCCCTCCCCCATATCCCCCCCTCCCCCATATCCCCCATATCCCCCATATCCCCCATATTCCCCCCTCCCCCATATCCCCCCCTCCCCCATATCCCCCATATCCCCCATATCCCCCCTCCCCCATATCCCCCATATCCCCCTCCCCCATATCCCCCCTCCCCCATATCCCCCATATCCCCAAGTGAATCCAGCCCTAACCTTAACCTCTGCAATGCACGCGCAACCGATGGCGTGCATTCATATACCTGCCTAACACTGTTGCCTTTTACCCCTGCCACCCCCCCCCCCCCCCCCCCCAGGAGAAGCGCGCACACAACAATAGGGAGCATGTGAGGACTGGAGGAGGGCCCGCTGATGAGAGGCCACTGACCGTACACGAGGAAAGGGCCCTGGAACTGGCTGGCGGACCTGACGACCGGGAGGTTGCTGATGCAGAGGTCGGGGCCCCACGAGCAAGTGAGCCACCAACAGCCCGTCCCCATATCCCCCCTCCCCTACATCCCCCTCTCCCGTATCACCTGATCACTGCCTGATGTCTAACCATGCATGCTTCATTGTGCATCGCAGGACCAAACGTCCAGGCACCCATCCCCGCAGATGCAGACCGCCCGCAGGATGCCCCTCGGAGACCACGGGAGACGGAGAGACCCGGAGCAACAGGGAGACGACACCCCCGTCACGTGCGGGAGCGACCACCCAGCGATGAGGGGGGCAGCCACAGGCCCCCGTCACATCCGAGCCAGGACACCACTACCCAGGACACCACTATCCAGGACACCCCTACCCGGGACACCACTACCCAGGACACCCCTACCCGGGACAGCACTACCCGGGACAGCACTACCCAGGACACCCCTACCCGGGAAGACGAAATACCGGACAGTGACTCAGAGTGGATGGGTGGAGACGAACCCCCACCCCAAAGTGCCATGGACTCAGAGTGGGACGAAGAGCACGACACAACGCCACTGCTGTCACCAACACCCTCCACCATCGCAGAAACACTCACCACGGTTGGGCACTTTAGTGATGAGGCGTCTGGTACACTCACTGGTGCGCACAACACAGCCGTCCCGGTACAGCAGGTGGAGGTAGGAGCAGCAGAGGGACCGGGCGGTCGGAGGGCAGCCCAGGCCAAGCGAACATCTGCCGCCCAGATGGATCCCGGGTTCCTGCAGTTACCACACCCACACATAGATCCGATGCAACCACCGACACGGAGACGAGCGAATAGGGTGACGGGTGGCTTGCGGCGGCTGCGGTCGCAGGTGGAGGAGTCCACCCGCGTCCAGGAGCTGGGAGTGGTCCCGGTCATGCGTGCCACCCAGGCTGACACCGCACGGGTGGCGTCCGCGGTGGAGGCAATGGGTGCGACGGTGTCAGACATGGGGAACGGTTTGCGAGGCCTGGGGCCTTCCGTGCAGGCGGCGTCTGTGGCCCAGGAAATGGCTGCCCTCTCACAGGAGGCAATGAGCCAGTGCCAGCGCCAGATGGCAGAGGCGCTCAACGCCATAGCCCAGTCTCAGCAGGCCATGGCCCAGTCTCAGCAGGCCATAGCCCAGTCTCTGCAGGCCATGGCCCAGTCTCTGCAGGCCATGGCCCAGTCTCAGCAGGCCATGGCCCAGTCTCTGCAGGCCATGGCCCAGTCTCAGCAGGCCATCGCTGAGGGCATCGGCGCCAGTGGCCATGTGCGAGCTGGCGTCGCACTGTCGCAGACAGGGTTCGACAACCCCCTGGGCTCCATGGCTGCAAACCTGCAGACCCCTGTCGATACCAGCACGGGCCTCCAGGACTGGCAGCGCCAGATGTCGGGGGCGCGTCGGATGGCCAGTCCGTTCGCATCCCCCACCCATGTAGAGGCCTGGGGGCCATCGGGCACCCCGAGGGAGGAGGAGGTGGTGTGGTCCGTCCCGGCTCCCTCTGTAGGGGAGGTCCCGGTACACCGCGACACCTCGGACTCCCCCCCTTCCGTCCCAGGTGCATCGGGTGGGCAACGGGCAGGACAGGCTGGCAGCTCGCCATCCCAGTCGCCCGGGCCGCAGCCTGGCACATCTAGGCCAGGACGCCCCAGGAAACGGCCGCCAAAGGGATCCAGTGTCAGAGGGCAGGAATCACAGGAGTCCACCTCCAGTTCTGCTGTACCGTCTGGGGAACCACGTAGACGTAGTCAAAGGGCCCGTAAGGCCAAACAATTAGACACTGAGTAAGTTGGCACGGGTGCAGGGCACAGATGAGTTTTAGGCGCTAGGGCACGTGCATGAACTCCTTTGGTTATTAAAGTCAATGTTACACCTACCGAAGCTGCCTTTGTGCTCTGTCCAAAGTGTGCGGGGGTGTCATGTACGTTGAGCGCAAGTGTGTGTGTGAGGGGTGGTCTTACCTCAGCCCCAGGTGAGTCTGCCCCCTTCCCCCTGGGCCGCCATCAACATCCCCCGGGCAGAGGACGGGACCGTGCGCTGCAGTGTCACAGCCGCATGCAGGGATGGTCCG
This sequence comes from Scyliorhinus torazame, assembly GCF_047496885.1. Taxonomy (NCBI): domain Eukaryota; kingdom Metazoa; phylum Chordata; class Chondrichthyes; order Carcharhiniformes; family Scyliorhinidae; genus Scyliorhinus; species Scyliorhinus torazame. The sequence goes on from NC_092710.1 coordinate 237,994,965, forward strand.
GGTGGATGGTGGTACTGTGGCCATGGGTCAGACATAGTCCAACGATGTAGAGCCAGGAGCTCATCGGAGGCGGGCTGTCATCATTCTCCATGGCCTGCGATAGACACGCGTCCACCCGCAACTGGGTGAGCCCGGCCCGTTGTGCCGCCGGTGGATCGGCAATTGGGAGTGGGGGGGTGGTGTGCATGCGGGTGGGGTGTGTGGGGTTGGGGAGGGGGGTGATGGTGCTGGGTGGATGGATGGGTGGGGGGTGTGGGTGGTCGGCTGTTGTCATGGTGTGCGGTCTGTGGCCATACTACCCGATTCCCACGCCCATCTAGTCAGTGAAGCGGGCGTCTATCAGTCTGTCCCGTGCCCGCTGGGCCAGCCGGTAACGGTGGACAGCCACCCGTCTGTGTCTACCCCGTCTGCCCTGACCATTGCCCCCATCCCCCTCATCTGGGGAGGACTGGGCCTCTTCCTGCTGCTCCTCCACTCCGCCCTCCTCTGCCTGCGGCACATCGCCCCTCTGCTGGGCTATGTTGTGCAGGACGCAGCACACCACAATGATGCGGCCGACCCTATCTGACCGATACTGGAGGGCGCCCCCAGAGAGGTCCAGGCACCTGAAACGCATCTTCAGCACGCCAAAGCACCTCTCGATCACTCCCCTTGTCGCTACATGGGCATCATTGTAGCGGTTCTCCGCCTCATTGCGTGGCCTCCGTATAGGCGTCATCAGCCACGATCGCAATGGGTAGCCCCTGTCGCCCAGCAACCAGCCCCTCAGCCGGGGATGGCGTCCCTCGTACATGCCGGGGATGGATGACCGCGACAACACGAATGAGTCGTGTACACTGCCTGGGTAACGGGCGCAGACGTGCAGGATCATCATGCGGTGGTCGCAGACCACCTGTACGTTCATCGAATAGGTCCCCTTCCTATTAGTGAACACGGCCCTGTTATCTGCAGGTGGCCGCACGGCGACGTGCATCCCATCGATCGCGCCCTGGACCATGGGGAACCCGGCAATGGCAGAGAAGCCCACGGCCCGGGCATCTTGGCTGGCCCGGTCCACGGGGAAGCGGATGTAGCGGTGCGCCATGGCATAAAGGGCATCTGTCACTGCCCGGATGCACCGATGCACCGATGTCTGCGATATGCCAGACAGGTCCCCACTCGGTGCCTGGAATGACCCCGTTGCATAAAAGTTCAGGGCCACCGTAACCTTGACGGACACGGGGAGAGGGTGTCCCCCGCCAGTGCCACGCGGTGACAGGTGTGCCAGCAGGTGGCAGATGTGTGCCACGGTTTCCCGGCTCATCCGGAGTCTCCTCCTGCATTCCCGGTCCGTGAGGTCCTGGTATGACTGCCGGGGCCGGTACACACGGGGCGCCCTCGGGTGCCTCCGTTGCCGTGGGGCCGCGACGTCCTCCTCCCCCTCCTCGTCCTGTCGGTCAGGTGTCCCTCCAGCCTGGGCGGCTGCCGCCTGCCCCTCTGCGGCAGCCTGCGCCGCCTCTCTGGCACGCTCCTCCTCCTCCTCCTCCTCCTCCTCCTCCTCATCCAGGGCAACATAGACATGAGCGGCTGCCACCACGGCGGCCAACATCGCTGGATGATCTGAAAACATGACGACCTGGTGGGGGGGAGGGGAACGACGACATGTCATCATTGCCCATATCCCCTCCTCCCCCCAGCCAGGTGGCATGGACCGCATGGGTCCAACTGTTGGAGGCTGGCACCTGGCCAGGTGGACCAACTCATTTGCCCTCCCATCACCCACCCCGGCACGGACCCCCCCCCCGCCCCAACCTCCACCCCAGCACGGACCCCCTCCCCAACCCCCAACCTCCACCCCGGCACGGAACCCCTCCCCAACCCCCAACCTCCACCCCAGCACGGACCCCCTCCCCAACCCCCAACCTCCACCCCGGCACGGACCCCCTCCACAACCCCCAACCTCCACCCCGGCACGGACCCCCTCCCCAACCTCCACCCCGGCACGGAACCCCTCCCCAACCCCCAACCTCCACCCCGGCACGGACCCCCTCCACAACCCCCAACCTCCACCCCGGCACGGACCCCCTCCCGGCACTCCCCCGGAGCCCAGCCTACTCTAACCACCCCCCCCCCCCCCCGCCGCACACACACACAAGCCGAGACACACCTCTCCTCAGGCAATCAGTCTGCGGCCACGCATTTCCTGCCCAGAGCCAACCCCCCAGGCCGTCACTCACCTCCTCGCTGGTCGGCGTGAGCCTGGAGCACCGGGTCACGCCGATGAAAAGGAGGTTTGATTGACGTCGACGTGAACGGTCATCACGTCGACGGGACTTCGGCCCATCCGGTAGGGAGAATATCGGCAGGCCGAAAATCGGCTGCCTTGCGCAGGCCCGTGACATTCTCCGCGGCAGCGGCGCCATTAACGCCCCGCCGACTTTTCTCCCTTCGGAGACTTCGGCGGGGGCGGGGGCGGGATTCACGGCGGCCAACGGCCATTCTCCGACCCGGCGGGGGGTCGGAGAATGACGCCCCTGGTATGTGCAATTGCAGTCATAAATGGCTAAACAATAGCATCATAAAGCTGTTTCATGGGCAGACTCCATGGGGTTCGAGTAAAAGAGCATTGCAGCAAAATGTGAACAAATGTTTGGTGGGAAAGGTTATTCCTGTATGTGCACACCCAATATTGTGTCACTATGAGTAAACACTGTCACAGTGACACAGGGCTGGTGGCATGTTAGAAAAACAATGGGCGGGATTCTCCATCCTTGTGACTCCCAGGACGCTTACCCGATGGGACGGAGAATCGGGCGTTGGTGTAAAATCGGGGGGCGAAATTCTCCGTTATCGGCGGAAACTCCGCCGATCGGCGCAAAAAACGGCGCAAATCCCACTTGCGTCACGTCATAAAAATGGGCCGATAGTCTGCGGCCCGAAATGGGCTAGCAGCGACGTAACGGGATCCGCGCTTGCGCAGTGGTTCACGCCGTGCAGCGTCATACGCGCTGCACGGCGTGACGGCTCATAAGGCCGCGCAGCTCCCCCCCCACCCGACCGGAACAGCCGACCGCAACACCCGACTTGATGGCTGGCCGTCGCTCAGCCCCGAGGTTCGAGTCACGCGATGTGGAGGCGCTCCTGGATGCGGTGGAGCAGAGGAGGGACGCCCTGTATCCCGGGCACGGCCGCAGAGTTGCCCCACGCCACAGCCGGCGTCTGTGGAGGGAGGTGGCAGAGGCCGTCACCGCTGTGGCCCTGACACCACGGACAGGCACCCAGTGCCACAAGAAGGTGAACGACCTCGTCAGAGCAGGCAGGGTGAGCGTCCCCCATATCCCCCATATCCCCTCTCCCCCAAATCCCCCCCTCCCCCATATCCCCCATATCCCCCCTCCCCCATATCCCCCATATTCCCCCCTCCCCCATATCCCCCCCTCCCCCATATCCCCCATATTCCCCCCTCCCCCATATCCCCATATCCCCCCTCCCCCATATCCCCCCTCCCCCATATCCCCCCCTCCCACATATCCACCCTCCCCCATATCCCCCCTCCCCCATATCCCCCATATCCCCCCTCCCCCATATCCCCCCCTCCCCCATATCCCCCCTCCCCCATATCCCCCATATTCCCCCCTCCCCCATATCCCCCCTCCCCCATATCCCCCCTCCCCCATATCCCCCATATCCCCCCTCCCCCATATCCCCCCTCCCACATATCCCCCATATCCCCCCTCCCCCATATCCCCCATATCCCCCCTCCCCCATATCCCCCCTCCCCCATATCCCCCCTCCCACATATCCCCCATATTCCCCCCTCCCCCATATCCCCCCTCCCCCATATCCCCCATATCCCCCCTCCCCCATATCCCCCATATCCCCCCTCCCCCATATCCCCCATATCCCCCCTCCCCCATATCCCCCCTCCCCCATATCCCCCATATCCCCAAGTGAATCCAGCCCTAACCTTAACCTCTGCAATGCACGCGCAACCGATGGCGTGCATTCATATACCTGCCTAACACTGTTGCCTTTTACCCCTGCCACCACCCCCCCCCCCCCCCCCCCCAGGAGAAGCGCGCACACAACAATAGGGAGCATGTGAGGACTGGAGGAGGGCCCGCTGATGAGAGGCCACTGACCGTACACGAGGAAAGGGCCCTGGAACTGGCTGGCGGACCTGACGACCGGGAGGTTGCTGATGCAGAGGTCGGGGCCCCACGAGCAAGTGAGCCACCAACAGCCCGTCCCCATATCCCCCCTCCCCTATATCCCCCTCTCCCGTATCACCTGATCACTGCCTGATGTCTAACCATGCATGCTTCATTGTGTATCGCAGGACCAAACGTCCAGGCACCCATCCCCGCAGATGCAGACCGCCCGCAGGATGCCCCTCGGAGACCACGGGAGACGGAGAGACCCGAACCCTCCAGCATGCGACGCCCGCAGGATGCCCCTCGGAGACCACGGGAGACGGAGAGACCCGAACCCTCCAGCATGCGACGCCCGCAGGATGCCCCTCGGAGACCACGGGAGACGGAGAGACCCGAACCCTCCAGCATGCGACGCCCGCAGGATGCCCCTCGGAGACCACGGGAGACGGAGAGACCCGAACCCTCCAGCATGCGACGCCCGCAGGATGCCCCTCGGAGACCACGGGAGACGGAGAGACCTGGAGCAACAGGGAGACGACACCCCCGTCACGTGCGGGAGCGACCACCCAGCGATGAGGGGGGCAGCCACAGGCCCCCGTCACATCCGAGCCAGGACACCACTACCCAGGACACCACTATCCAGGACACCCCTACCCGGGACACCACTACCCAGGACACCCCTACCCGGGACAGCACTACCCGGGACAGCACTACCCAGGACACCCCTACCCGGGAAGACGAAATACCGGACAGTGACTCAGAGTGGATGGGTGGAGACGAACCCCCACCCCAAAGTGCCATGGACTCAGAGTGGGACGAAGAGCACGACACAACGCCACTGCTGTCACCAACACCCTCCACCATCGCAGAAACACTCACCACGGTTGGGCACTTTAGTGATGAGGCGTCTGGTACACTCACTGGTGCGCACAACACAGCCGTCCCGGTACAGCAGGTGGAGGTAGGAGCAGCAGAGGGACCGGGCGGTCGGAGGGCAGCCCAGGCCAAGCGAACATCTGCCGCCCAGATGGATCCCGGGTTCCTGCAGTTACCACACCCACACATAGATCCGATGCAACCACCGACACGGAGACGAGCGAATAGGGTGACGGGTGGCTTGCGGCGGCTGCGGTCGCAGGTGGAGGAGTCCACCCGCGTCCAGGAGCTGGGAGTGGTCCCGGTCATGCGTGCCACCCAGGCTGACACCGCACGGGTGGCGTCCGCGGTGGAGGCAATGGGTGCGACGGTGTCAGACATGGGGAACGGTTTGCGAGGCCTGGGGCCTTCCGTGCAGGCGGCGTCTGTGGCCCAGGAAATGGCTGCCCTCTCACAGGAGGCCATGAGCCAGTGCCAGCGCCAGATGGCAGAGGCGCTCAACGCCATAGCCCAGTCTCAGCAGGCCATGGCCCAGTCTCAGCAGGCCATAGCCCAGTCTCTGCAGGCCATGGCCCAGTCTCTGCAGGCCATGGCCCAGTCTCAGCAGGCCATCGCTGAGGGCATCGGCGCCAGTGGCCATGTGCGAGCTGGCGTCGCACTGTCGCAGACAGGGTTCGACAACCCCCTGGGCTCCATGGCTGCAAACCTGCAGACCCCTGTCGATACCAGCACGGGCCTCCAGGACTGGCAGCGCCAGATGTCGGGGGCGCGTCGGATGGCCAGTCCGTTCGCATCCCCCACCCATGTAGAGGCCTGGGGGCCATCGGGCACCCCGAGGGAGGAGGAGGTGGTGTGGTCCATCCCGGCTCCCTCTGTAGGGGAGGTCCCGGTACACCGCGACACCTCGGACTCCCCCCCTTCCGTCCCAGGTGCATCGGGTGGGCAACGGGCAGGACAGGCTGGCAGCTCGCCATCCCAGTCGCCCGGGCCGCAGCCTGGCCCATCTAGGCCAGGACGCCCCAGGAAACGGCCGCCAAAGGGATCCAGTGTCAGAGGGCAGGAATCACAGGAGTCCACCTCCAGTTCTGCTGTACCGTCTGGGGAACCACGTAGACGTAGTCAAAGGGCCCGTAAGGCCAAACAATTAGACACTGAGTAAGTTGGCACGGGTGCAGGGCACAGATGAGTTTTAGGCGCTAGGGCACGTGCATGAACTCCTTTGGTTATTAAAGTCAATGTTACACCTACCGAAGCTGCCTTTATGCTCTGTCCAAAGTGTGCGGGGGTGTCATGTACGTTGAGCGCAAGTGTGTGTGTGAGGGGTGGTCTTACCTCAGCCCCAGGTGAGTCTGCCCCCTTCCCCCTGGGCCGCCATCAACATCCCCCGGGCAGAGGACGGGACCGTGCGCTGCAGTATCACAGCCGCATGCAGGGATGGTCCGGGTGGATGGTGGTACTGTGGCCATGGGTCAGACATAGTCCAACGATGTAGAGCCAGGAGCTCATCGGAGGCGGGCTGTCATCATTCTCCATGGCCTGCGATAGACACGCGTCCACCCGCAACTGGGTGAGCCCGGCCCGTTGTGCCGCCGGTGGATCGGCAATTGGGAGTGGGGGGGTGGTGTGCATGCGGGTGGGGTGTGTGGGGTTGGGGAGGGGGGTGATGGTGCTGGGTGGATGGATGGGTGGGGGGTGTGGGTGGTCGGCTGTTGTCATGGTGTGCGGTCTGTGGCCATACTACCCGATTCCCACGCCCATCTAGTCAGTGAAGCGGGCGTCTATCAGTCTGTCCCGTGCCCGCTGGGCCAGCCGGTAACGGTGGACAGCCACCCGTCTGTGTCTACCCCGTCTGCCCTGACCATTGCCCCCATCCCCCTCATCTGGGGAGGACTGGGCCTCTTCCTGCTGCTCCTCCACTCCGCCCTCCTCTGCCTGCGGCACATCGCCCCTCTGCTGGGCTATGTTGTGCAGGACGCAGCACACCACAATGATGCGGCCGACCCTATCTGACCGATACTGGAGGGCGCCCCCAGAGAGGTCCAGGCACCTGAAACGCATCTTCAGCACGCCAAAGCACCTCTCGATCACTCCCCTTGTCGCTACATGGGCATCATTGTAGCGGTTCTCCGCCTCATTGCGTGGCCTCCGTATAGGCGTCATCAGCCACGATCGCAATGGGTAGCCCCTGTCGCCCAGCAACCAGCCCCTCAGCCGGGGATGGCGTCCCTCGTACATGCCGGGGATGGATGACCGCGACAACACGAATGAGTCGTGTACACTGCCTGGGTAACGGGCGCAGACGTGCAGGATCATCATGCGGTGGTCGCAGACCACCTGTACGTTCATCGAATAGGTCCCCTTCCTATTAGTGAACACGGCCCTGTTATCTGCAGGTGGCCGCACGGCGACGTGCATCCCATCGATCGCGCCCTGGACCATGGGGAACCCGGCAATGGCAGAGAAGCCCACGGCCCGGGCATCTTGGCTGGCCCGGTCCACGGGGAAGCGGATGTAGCGGTGCGCCATGGCATAAAGGGCATCTGTCACTGCCCGGATGCACCGATGCACCGATGTCTGCGATATGCCGGACAGGTCCCCACTCGGTGCCTGGAATGACCCCGTTGCATAAAAGTTCAGGGCCACCGTAACCTTGACGGACACGGGGAGAGGGTGTCCCCCGCCAGTGCCACGCGGTGACAGGTGTGCCAGCAGGTGGCAGATGTGTGCCACGGTTTCCCGGCTCATCCGGAGTCTCCTCCTGCATTCCCGGTCCGTGAGGTCCTGGTATGACTGCCGGGGCCGGTACACACGGGGCGCCCTCGGGTGCCTCCGTTGCCGTGGGGCCGCGACGTCCTCCTCCCCCTCCTCGTCCTGTCGGTCAGGTGTCCCTCCAGCCTGGGCGGCTGCCGCCTGCCCCTCTGCGGCAGCCTGCGCCGCCTCTCTGGCACGCTCCTCCTCCTCCTCCTCCTCCTCCTCCTCCTCATCCAGGGCAACATAGACATGAGCGGCTGCCACCACGGCGGCCAACATCGCTGGATGATCTGAAAACATGACGACCTGGTGGGGGGGAGGGGAACGACGACATGTCATCATTGCCCATATCCCCTCCTCCCCCCAGCCAGGTGGCATGGACCGCATGGGTCCAACTGTTGGAGGCTGGCACCTGGCCAGGTGGACCAACTCATTTGCCCTCCCATCACCCACCCCGGCACGGACCCCCCCCCGCCCCAACCTCCACCCCAGCACGGACCCCCCCCCAACCTCCACCCCGGCACGGACCCCCTCCACAACCCCCAACCTCCACCCCGGCACGGACCCCCTCCACAACCTCCACCCCGGCACGGACCCCCTCCACAACCCCCAACCTCCACCCCAGCACGGACCCCCCCCCCCCAACCTCCACCCCGGCACGGACCCCCTCCACAACCCCCAACCTCCACCCCGGCACGGACCCCCTCCACAACCCCCAACCTCCACCCCAGCACGGACCCCCCCCCCCCAACCTCCACCCCGGCACGGACCCCCTCCACAACCCCCAACCTCCACCCCGGCACGGACCCCCTCCCCAACCCCCAACCTCCACCCCAGCACGGACCCCCCCCCCCCAACCTCCACCCCGGCACGGACCCCCTCCACAACCCCCAACCTCCACCCCGGCACGGACCCCCTCCACAACCTCCACCCCGGCACGGACCCCCTCCACAACCCCCAACCTCCACCCCAGCACGGACCCCCCCCCCCCAACCTCCACCCCGGCACGGACCCCCTCCACAACCCCCAACCTCCACCCCGGCACGGACCCCCTCCACAACCCCCAACCTCCACCCCAGCACGGACCCCCCCCCCCCAACCTCCACCCCGGCACGGACCCCCTCCACAACCCCCAACCTCCACCCCGGCACGGACCCCCTCCCCAACCCCCAACCTCCACCCCAGCACGGACCCCCCCCCCCCAACCTCCACCCCGGCACGGACCCCCTCCACAACCCCCAACCTCCACCCCGGCACGGACCCCCTCCCCAACCCCCAACCTCCACCCCAGCACGGACCCCCCCCCCCCAACCTCCACCCCGGCACGGACCCCCTCCACAACCCCCAACCTCCACCCCGGCACGGACCCCCCCCCCCAACCTCCACCCCGGCACGGACCCCCTCCACAACCCCCAACCTCCACCCCGGCACGGACCCCCTCCACAACCTCCACCCCGGCACGGACCCCCTCCACAACCCCCAACCTCCACCCCAGCACGGACCCCCCCCCCCCAACCTCCACCCCGGCACGGACCCCCCCCCCCCAACCTCCACCCCGGCACGGACCCCCTCCACAACCCCCAACCTCCACCCCGGCACGGACCCCCTCCACAACCTCCACCCCGGCACGGACCCCCTCCACAACCCCCAACCTCCACCCCAGCACGGACCCCCCCCCCCCAACCTCCACCCCGGCACGGACCCCCTCCACAACCCCCAACCTCCACCCCGGCACGGACCCCCTCCACAACCCCCAACCTCCACCCCGGCACGGACCCCCTCCCCAACCCCCAACCTCCACCCCGGCACGGACCCCCTCCCCAACCCCCAACCTCCACCCCAGCACGGACCCCCCCCCCCCAACCTCCACCCCGGCACGGACCCCCTCCACAACCCCCAACCTCCACCCCGGCACGGACCCCCTCCACAACCTCCACCCCGGCACGGACCCCCTCCCGGCACTCCCCCGGAGCCCAGCCTACTCTAACCACCCCCCCCCCCCCCCGCCGCACACACACACAAGCCGAGACACACCTCTTCTCAGGCAATCAGTCTGCGGCCACGCCATTTCCTGCCCAGAGCCAACCCCCCAGGCCGTCACTCACCTCCTCGCTGGTCGGCGTGAGCCTGGAGCACCGGGTCACGCCGATGAAAAGGAGGTTTGATTGACGTCGACGTGAACGGTCATCACGTCGACGGGACTTCGGCCCATCCGGAAGGGAGAATATCGGCAGGCCGAAAATCGGCTGCCTTGCGCAGGCCCGTGACATTCTCCGCGGCAGCGGCGCCATTAACGCCCCGCCGACTTTTCTCCCTTCGGAGACTTCGGCGGGGGCGGGGGCGGGATTCACGGCGGCCAACGGCCATTCTCCGACCCGGCGGGGGGTCGGAGAATGACGCCCGGGATCTGTGCCGGGCACCGACCCAATTGCCATGCTCCGACCCTTTGCTGGGAGCATGAACGAATTCTAAGCCGCATGTCAGCGGGACCATGGAAATAAATACAAATGGTCATAATGACCCATTAGCATCTAGTTAGTGGGCCTGGCACCCTATGCTCCGCCCTGCCGTGATTCTATGGTCCCCGGGGCCATGAAACACATGAGTGAGGTTCACTTGCGGTCTCTACAGTCTTGGCCCTGACGTGACGGAACACGTGGTGGGCCAATGGGACATGCCAGGGCCACAGTTGTTGAGACAATCTGTGGTCATCCCCCACACCTCAAATCAGTCCTGACCACCCGCCCCCCCCCCACCCCCGTCCCCTGCACTGCCCAACAACCCACAACTTCCAGATTGTCTGGGTGCCCCCCACCCCCAAGTTTGGGGGTGACCTGATCCTAACCCCACAGTTACCCCCATATAGGGGGACTCCCACAGGGACCCCTATAATAGGGGGACTACCCCCAGAGACCCCTATAATAGAAGGACGCCCAGCCTAAAGGAGCCTCCTCCACAGACCCCCCACACACAGACCCCACACACATAGACCTCCTCCCCACACACAGACCCCTCCCCATACACAGGTCACCCCACAAATATGACCCTATCCCAGAAATACACCTCTATCTGGAAAGTAGAGAGCAGTCCAGACAGGGGCAGTGGGAAACATTATAGTTGTAATACTTACCTTGCAGATCCAGGTGTCCATTTCTTGAAGGTGAGAAGCTGTGCCTGCATCTGGTTTCCACAGATTCACTGTCTGCAACCCATTTGTGGCTTTAGAGTAGTGGATTTTTTTTTAAGGGGCAATTTAGTGTGGCTAATCCACCTAACCTGCACATCTTTGTGTTGTGGGGCTGAGATTCATGCAGACACGGGGAGAATGTGCAAACTCCGCACAGACAGTGTCCCGGGTCCTCAGCGCCGTAGGCAGAGAATAGTGGTTTGTGTCTGACAGCGCGTCAAAACCATCTGCAGCTTTGATCCATTCATATCAAAAATCTTAGAATAATATCATAGAATTCCTTCACGCTTCAATGACTTAAGTGTTGAAACCCCAATATTTCTAAACATTGCCCACATCAAAGAGATGTAAGTTGCACTAAGTGTATTCCAATCACTCAAGCGTGTAATTTCACTGCATTTATGAATATGAATGGTTCAAAGTGGCAGATGGTCTTTACACGTGCAGGGGGAGGGGAGAAGCGGATGATCCCCCTACTTGGAGGTGGGAGGGGCACCCACACAATCCACGGGTGGGGGGCTGCCGTGCGGTGTGGGGCCGTTTTGAGGTGCGGGCAGGGGAGATGGCACAATATCGGGATTCCCAAAAAATCCCCTAGTATTCCACACCATGCATAAATTTGCATGGCAAGGAATACAGAAGTGCATCCTGCTTTATGACCACAAGGGGATCGTAAAACTAGTGCAATTCAGTTCTGGCGGGAGAACACGTGGCGGGATTCTCCATCACGCCAGCCGGCCAATGGGCTTTCCCATTGTGCGCCCCCTGCATCCATGGCGCCTTGCCATCCTTCCTATAATGTGGGGTCCAGGATCAGACACAGGCCTAGCCAGTGATTTGTACAGATTTTGCAGAACAACGTGGGGAAATCCCCGGGCTGCCGGTGCAATGGAGAATCCCGACAGTGGAGAATCCAGTCCATAGTCTACCAAACGGAGATTCTTGGCCAATATGTTTTCAAAAGGCGAATCATGCACATTACTGTCAAGCACAACACAGAGAGCCACATGAGGGAAAGGTGTAGGCGTAAGAGATAATTGAAAAGAATGCTGTTGCAACATAGAGAAATGTCAGGAAGGATACAGCAATTAAAAAATTTGAAGAGGATGCACTCAGGAAATCATTTTCATAGTCAACTCATTCCCACCACTCTTCCATTGAAGGACAGACACTAGTTAAACACTAGGCAAGAAAAGCAGATAACAGATGACACCTAAAGATACCAATTATAAAATAAAATGGTGGAATCTTTAGGGAAGGTGGGTTTATGTCTGCAGGGCCTTGAGATTCATAATAATGTCTCATTAAGTATCTGACTTATCAAACATAGCACAATTTGTACAAGATGGATGATATACATTTTTCTGCCAATGTGGAGATTAATGTACTTTATGTGCACATCAGTAATTCAGGGTACAGAAGTCTATGGGTTCCACAGGTGAATCACAAAGCACTGGTGAGGAAAATGTAGCAGTGATCGGGGGTGATGAGTTGCTATCAGACATGTGATAGTGGCCCAACATATTTGCTCCCTTTCTGAGCTGTAAGGGGGTACTTATCTTCTAGGGACTTTTAGAGCATTAGTTGTCGAGGGTTTTGCCATCTTGAACATAAAGAAGGAAGATAGTTTGGGAAAATGAAAGCGTTTAAACATACAGGTTTTCACTGCCAAGAGCAGTACCTGAGTCTTTGATATCAGATGCACTTCTGAATCCTCTCATCCTCCACAACATAACTGACATGACAACCTCAGCAATGCAGTTAGGTCAACTAACTCCAATACCATTTGCTGCTTTTCTGTTACGAAGAGCTCTTCATATTCATTAGCTGATTTATGCCTGATAGATCTCAACTTGGGTTAAAGATGTTTCTTCCAATGTCACAAAGCCCTCATCACCTTAGCAATGGAATGGAGTGCAAGTTCTGGAGAATGACCTTGGGAAGGTCTTAAACTTTCTTGGTTCACTATTTCTTAGCTTTAAATATCTTTTTTGAGGAGTAAAAATGCTTGGACCTACACTAAACATGGACAAATAACCATTGTCACTTTCTTCTAAAGTTTCACAACTCTTCTCTCACGTCTAGATTTTTATTAAATTTGCCAATCAGCAATGTCAGGGGTGAAGTAAGAAATGTGGGGTTAAGCGACTGTAGATGTGAAGGTAGGCATTTTCACATTGTGCATGCTGATTATTGGTGTCCCGACCCCTCCGCCCTGGTTAAAACATTGGGGTGGGAAATGTACATCCATGAACCCAACAGCTGGGAACAGTTTGAATTGCTTTCAGACAAGACTTCCTGCCCCTTTGCCGGCAGGACGTCACATCTTCGCGTGCTGCCAGTCAATTGAATTGGCCAGAAGCTCTGTAATCCCATTCATGCAGCCAGGAGTGGTGGCCACTGCTGGGATGACAGGTAGTGCTGAGGAGCCAAGACTGATAGATATGCCCAGGGTGGGGTGTCTCAGCGAAGTGGTGAGGGGGTATAATTGACCATTCATTGACCACTTAAGGGTCTCAGTAGGCCCAAGGGTGGGCTCGCTGTCTATGCTCCCCTGCCCTGCATAAAATTTCAGATAGGTTGGATAGGTGGTGGGAAAGACACCTGCTGGATTTACCTGCTGGCAGGGGAGCATAAAATCCGTAAGATACAGATTTAAATTTTCACTTAACTAGAGTGAGAGTGCATTGTTGAAGTGCTTGTCATTGCTTTAAGAGATTGCAGAGTATGGGCATTAAAGGAAAGGTGGGAGTGTTCTGTGATGGGGAGGAAGCTGGCATTCAGTGCAATGTGCGACATTTCTACGGATGCTTGGGGCTTGGAGATTTGAGTGAGCAGAGTTGTGCCTTCTTCTTCTTCTGACTTGATGTCACATCCTGCTGTCCCAGGGCCAAGGTGGTTTCTGCAAAGTTATAATTCTACACAAGTATAATAACGATATTGCTAAGACATGAAGGTATAAGAGGGTGAAATGCAAGAGTCAATCATTGCTTTCTTACTTATTTTTCTCCCTGTCTGTTGTCGAAGAGTGTCATTAAAGGTTGCACAGTCCAGCTGCTCACATCCATTTTTGCACCAATGCCTGGTGAACTGGGAAACAAATAAATAGACCCAACAAGTTCCATTGCAGCTCCTTCTGCAAGACATCTGCAGATGTATATTTTTAGATTGTGTAATTCACTTCAAGGAAATTCGAGGCCAAAAAAGTATTTTGGAAGAAATAACGCATTTGAATTTCTGAAATGTGGGCGGGATTCTCCGATAATGGGGCTAAGTGTTGAGGCTGTCGTAAACGCCGGGTGTCATCTGGCCGTTAGGAGCAGCGATTCTGCGCCGCATGGTGAGCCAGCACGGCACTGGAGCCCTTCACGCAGCTCCAGCTGCCGATACGGGCGCCAGCACAGGCGGCGCGGTTCCGTGCTTGCGCATGGGTTACCGTCTCCGCGCCGGTCCCCGGGCAACATGGCAGAACCCTACAGGGGTCCGGCACGGAGAAACATAGGCCTCCTCGGAATTAACCCGCCCGCCGATCGGTAGTCTCCGATCGCGGGCCTGGCCATCGCGGAGGCCCCCCCTGGAGTCGGACCACCCCCCCCCCCCACCCCCCCCACCAGGACAGACCCCGCAGCCGGAACACCGAGGTCCCACCGGGGGGGGGGGGCGCGTTGAGCAGCTCCTGACCGGCACCGCAGCGACTGTGCCGGCGCCATTGCTGCCAATTCTCCGGCGTCGGAACGGCGTCGCGGGATTCTCACCCCTCCTTGCGATTCTCCGACCTGCCGCCGGATCGGAGAATGCCTCCCATTGTCTTGGCCTTCAGGAACTTATGGCAAATATTTACCCAGATTATTTTTCAACCAGGGCTTCCATTTTCAGAATGAAGGATACAATTTTAGTAGTAAAACTCAGCCTGAATGAAATATTTCTGAATTTTGTGCTCGTCGAGATGGTGTTTACTCTGCTCCTTGTGAAGTGCTTTGTGTTTTGCTTGGAGGATTGCTGCTGAAACTCAACATATCCACAGCAGATTAATGTGCATGTTGTGCAGATCTGGGACTCAAACTCAGTACCATATGGCCTGGAAGTTAAAACTGTTAATGAAGGGTACCAGAGAACAGCCACAATTAGCACTTCTGTTATTAAAGGTCACACATTAGTAAATTAGAGACCACACATATAGAAATCTTCGCAGAGAATTTCCCTCTCTTTAAGAAGTGCATAAAATGGCTGATTTTCATCTAAATTTATCATAAACTCATAGTTTAGTTGGAATGAAAAGGTAGCGTTTAATCACATTTTAATTGTATTTGTAATAATGATGCTTCAACTATCATAAGCAAGATACTCAAAGGGTATAATTGTTGAAAAACCTGTCTACTGTACAATTACTTGTACAAATTTGGCCAATGCCGAATTTAAATGGATAGAGGAGGGACAGGAATGGTTGTTGCAGGTTCCGGGATTTAGGTGTTTCACTAAGCTCAGGGAAGATGGGAAAAGAGGGGGAGGTGTGGCATTGTTAGTCAAGTATTACGGTGGCAGAAAGGACGTTTGATGAGGACTCGCCTACTGAGGTAGGATGGGCTGAGGTTAGAAACAGGAAAGGAGAGGCCACCCTGTTGGGAATTTTCTATAGGCCTCCGAAACGTTCCAGAGATGTAGAGGATAGGATTGCAAAGATGATTCTGGATAGGAGCGTAAGTAACAAGGTAGTTGTTATGGAGGACTTGAACTTTCCAAATATTGACTGGATCCGCTATAGTTCGAATACTTTAGATGGGTCAGTTTTTGTCCAATGTGTGCAGGAGGGTTTCCTGACACAGTATGTAGATAGGCCAACAAGAGGCGAGGCCACATTGGATTTGGTACTGGGTAATGAACCAGACCAGGTGTTAGATTTAGAGGTAGGTGAGCACTTTGGTGATAGTGACCACAATTCGGTTACGTTTACTTTAGCGATGGAAAGGGATAGGGATATACCGCAGGGCAGGAGTTATAGCTGGGGGAAAGGCAATTATGATGCGATTAGGCAAGACGTAGGATGCATAGGATGGGGAAGGAAACTGCAGGGGATGGGCACAATTGAAATGTGGAGCTTGTTCAAGGAACAGCTATTGCGTGTCCTTGATAAGTATGTACCTGTCAGGCAGGGAGGAAGTGGTCGAGTGAGGGAACCATGGTTTACTAAAGTAGTTGAATCACTTGTCAAGAGGAAGAAGGAGACTTATGTAAAGATGAGACGTGAAGGTTCGGTTAGGGCACTTGAGAGTTCCAAGTTAGCCAGGAAGGACCTAAAGAGAGAGTTAAGAAGAGCCAGGAGGGGACATGAGTAGTCCTTGGCAGGTAGGATCAAGGAAAACCCTAAAGCTTTTCATAGGTATGTCAGGAACGAAAGAATGACTAGGGTAAGAGTAGGGCCAGTCAAGGACAGGAGTGGGAAGTTGTGCTTGGAGTCCGAGGAGATAGGAGAGGCGCTAAATGAATATTTTTCACCAGTATTCACACAGGAAAAAGACAATGTTGTCGTGGAGAATACTGAGATACAGGCTACTAGACTAGACAGGATTGAGGTCCATAAGGAGGAGGTGTTAGCAATTCTGGAAAGTGTGAAAATAGATAAGTCCCCTGGGCTGGATGGGATTTATCCTAGGATTCTCTGGGAAGCTAGGGAGGAGATTGCATCATTGCATCTTTGGCTTTGATCTTTATGTCATCATTGTCTACAGGAATAGTGCCAGAAGACTGGAGGATAGCAAATGTTGTCCCCTTGTTCAAGAAGGTGAGTAGAGACAACCCCGGTAACTGTAGATCAGTGAGTCTTACTTCTGTTGTGGGCAAAGTCTTGGAAAGGTTTATAAGAGATAGGATGTATAATCATCTAGAAAGGAATAATTTGATTAGACATAGTCAAAACGGTTTTGTGAAGGGTAGGTCGTGCCTCACAAACCTTATTGAGCTCTTTGTGAAAGTGACCAAACAGGTGGACGAGGGTAAAGCAGTTGATGTGGTGTATATGGATTTCAGTAAAGCGTTTGATAAGGTTCCCCACGGTAAGCTACTGCAGAAAATATGGAGGCATGGATTCAGGGTGATTTAGCAGTTTGGATCAGAAATTGGCCAGCTGTAAGAAGACAGAGGGTGGTGGTTGATGGGAAATGTTCAGCCTGGAGTTCAGTTACTAGTGGTGTACCACAGGGATCTGTTTTGGGGCCACTGCTGTTTGTTATTTTTATAAATGACCTGGAGGAAAGCGTAAAAGGATGGGTGAGTAAATTTGCGGATGACACTACAGTCGGTGGAGTTGTGGACAGTGCGGAAGCATGTTGCAGGTTACAGAGGGACATAGATAAGCTGCAGAGCTGGGCTGAGAAGTGGCAAATGGAGTTTCATGCAGAAAAGTGTGAGGTGATTCATTTTTGGAAGGAGTAACAGGAATACAGAGTTCTGGGCTAATGGTAAGATTCTTGGTAGTGTGGATGAGCAGAGAGATCTTGGTGTCCATGTACATAGATCCCTAAAAGTTGCCATCCAGGTTGATAGGGTTGTTAAGAAGACGTACGGTGTGTTAGCTTTTATTGGTAGAGGGATTGAGTTTCGGAGCCATGAGGTCATGTTGCAGCTGTACAAAACTCTGGTGCATCCACATTTGGAGTATTGCGTGCAGTTCTGGTTGCCGCATTATAGGAAGGATGTGGAAGCATTGGAAAGGGTGCAGAGGAGATTTACCAGGATGTTGCCTGGTAATGGAGGGATGATCTCATGAGGAAAGGCTGAGGGACTTGAGGCTCTTTTCGTTAGAGAGAAGAAGGTTAAGAGGTGACTTAATTGAGGCATACAAGATGATCAGAGGATTAGATAGGGTGGACAGTGAGAGCCTTTTTCCTCGGATGGTGATGGCTAGCACGAGGGGACATAGCTTTAAATTGAGGGGAGATAGATATAAGACAGATGTCAGAGGTAGGTTCTTTACTCAGAGAGTAGTAGGGGCGTGGAATGCCCTGCCTGCAACAGTAGTGGACTCGCCAACATTAAGGGCATTTAAATGGCCATTGAATAAACATATGGACGATAAGGGAATAGTGTAGATGGGCTTTAGAGTGGTTTCACAGGTCGACGCAACATCGAGGGCCGAAGGGCCTGTACTGCGCTGTAATGTTCTAAAAAATTCTAATTCTAAATTAAATGGCAAATTGTGAGGAATATGTGTCAGAATTTCCGACATTATGCTTGATTATCCTATTTTATAGGACCTGAATAAGCATGGTAGGAGGATAGGAGTGGGGAGCTGAAAAATTGGAAGAGAGGGTGGCGGGTGATTGCCCTTCATTTTCCTTTGCCATGTTATCCAGTTGATGAGTCTTCCGCCCCCTAGGGAGGTCTCTTAAATGGCCAATTAAAGGCCTCTTCTCGCTGCTACTGCCATTTTACCAATGACAGGTTGGCCCTCTGTTGCCAGGGGAGGCCACCTGGCAAACATTGGTGGCTTCCCTGTGGGCCTGGAAGACTTTCCCAGTCGGACACTTTGACCCACAGAGGATGGCTCAGCAGCAATAGCTGTATCCAGGGCACTATCCCCTCTCCGGCTCCCAACAACCACCACCAAACCACCATCACTCCTGTTAAAACCTGCCTGACTGGCCTTGGTGATCCAGGTCCAATTTACTTAGTCGAGCACATCTTATTAGTACAAGGCAGAATGTTTAACTTGGCGTATTTGATAAGCGAGATCATTTGGAGCAGTGAGCGAAATGGTGCTGTTTTGGCCTTTACAGAAGAAATAATTTTTGGCTACGATAGTTAAACTACTTAATATAACCACAAATAATCATGGAGTGCGATTTCTAACATTGAACTCCAATTAATTAAATAAACATCAATTAAGGTGGCAGGGTAGGTGATATGTTTTAGCTACAGTATGTGGGTGCTGGTGTACATTAATGTGATCCACATGAACGATATCGGCAGTCAGTATCTGCAGCTTGAAGAATTTCTACTCAGAATTGATGAGCTGGAGTCTGAGCTTCGAACATTGTGATATATGGGGGAGGGGAAAAGTTACCTGAACACTTCCAAGAGGTTAGATACTTCAGATTTGGCCCATATTCTGGGACATGTGGGTGTGATTGCAAATGAGACAGGTATGAGGATTCAGAAGGTAGACTAATGGAGGAACAATGCAATTCTCCAACATGTTTGATAGTCTTGCAGCTTATTTGGACGAGAGCAGGGATTGCAGGGAGGATGAGTAAACTGACCACAGCACTTTGGTGCAAGGGGGTCTTCAAGTGGCGGGACGAAAAAGGAATGTCGTTTTTAGAAGCGACAGTATGATTACGGAATACAGATCTCTGCGGCTGAGAGTATGAGTTCCAAAGATTGTGTTGCCTGCGGTGTCAGTTTTAAGACATCTCCTCAGGGTTGGAGAAGAACTAGAAGTGGGAGGGGAACGGTCCAATTGTTATGGTCCATGTGGCTATCAATGACAGAGATAGGACTGAGAAAGAGGTCCTGTTGAGGAAATATGAGTAGGGGCTAAATTAAACAAGCAGAACCACAAAGGTAATGATCTCTGGATTGCGATGTGAACATCAAGCATTTTGGCATAGGGTCAATAAGATCAGAGAGTTGATTACGTGGCTCAAAGATCGGTGGGGGAGAAATCGTTTTGATTTATGGGGCATTAGCACCAGTACGGTGGGGGGGGGGGGGGGGGGGGGGGGGGGGGGGGGGGGGGGGGAGGGCGGTGAAGGATCTGTACTAGAGGGATGGCCTTCACCTCAACTGCGCTGCGATCAGTGTCCTGGAGAATCATATAATTTGAGTTGCAAAGAACGTTTTAAACTAAATAATGGAGTGGGGGAGCATTCATGTGAGGTAAGATTTGGAAATTTTAAGAAAGGACAAGGTCAATTATGGAGGGTAGCAATACAGGGAAGATAATCAGGGTATGACAGGAAGGGACAGAGCATACAAACGTAGGAAGGCACCAGCAAATAATGTCAGAGTTATCATCAGATGTCCATCGATTCAAGGATATATCTACTCAGCGTCATGTGTTTCTGCTGTGGGTCTTTGTCTGACTGAACAAGCTGATTTTCAACCCGCAGATCCTTGGGCACATGGGGCAGGTTTTCCCACAAGTTAGAGGAATTCAGGGTGCAGGATTGGGCTTCCTTTTCTAAGCTGCGCCACCACTCTGCATCATCATTAAGACATTGTGACTCAGGGCATGATGGGCAAATTTTCACCATTCTAAACGACTGGTGTTAAGCTCCTTCCAGTCATTGATGCCAATGCTGCTGCATTTCAAGAACAGTTTCAGAGCGTCTTTGAAATGGTTTCTTTGCTTTTCTCTGGAATGTTGGCCATTTGAGAGTTGCAAAAACAGGGGCTGGTGGAGCAGACGGTTTTCAGCCACTGGGTTATGGGTGTGAATAATATGGCCCCAAATTGCGAGCCTTCCCCACCAGTGTTGATGTATTATTGGGCGTGATAACGGGTTGTGTTTCCCTGTCATTATGCCAATTGTGTATCATACAGCAGGCGGATGGGTTTAATTGGGAGCCTGCCCACATTATCAAATTTTATTTAAGCAGGTTGTTAATGACCGAACTGACTGCAATAATAGGTTGTGTCAGCAATAATACACTTTCAGGATCTGTTTTATGACATGCGAGGTTCCTAAATTTTTATGCGAAAGCTTGTTAAGGCAGGGTTAAAAGGTTCATCTGAGCTCGGTGTCTCACCCGAGCAGTTTGGAGTTCTGTAACTGCTGGAAAAGTTTTGCTCAGGGAGCAGAGTTTCCATTTAAAATTTATATTCATTAGAGGCCTTTTATCTACCTGCTGATTTCATGTCATTCACCCATGGCATTAAAGTAGCGAGGAAAATGGGCATCGTGGTCTCGGTGGGAAACACGACCTTGAGTCAGGAGGAGAGGAAGATGAGGAGGAGGAGGAAAAGAGTGAGAGGAAGAAGGGCAGAGCAGGAAATCCAGGATCTCCTGGTGATGCATAAAGGGGCCAGAGCTGCGCCAGAGCCTAAAGGTCATAAAGACATCAAACATCCTCCCTGGAGTCATAGGATGTCTTAAGCAGTCCCTCGAATGTACAGGCAGATGTCAGAGACACAACGTAAGAGAAGGCTCATGCGATCAAGAGCTACATTCACATTATTCTCTGGCATGCTTTCGGGGGAGACCTCCGCCAACTGCGTTGGGAGCCATCCGTTGACTGTAGTTCTGAAGGTCACTGCCACGTTCAACTTCTTTGTGACAGGCTCCTTTTAGGCAGCATGTGAATACCTCAGTGGCATATCAGAGCACACTGCACACTGCACACATTGATGCTCTGTTTTGAAGGGCAGGGAATTACATCTCATCCACACTGGATGACCGGTGTCAATCGAATAGAACAGAGGGTTTGTGGCGATTACAGGTTTCACCAAACTGCAAGGAGCTATTGATTGTGCTCACGTCATCATGAATGCTCTTGCTAAACAGCCCTGCACCTTCATCAGTAGGACGTGCTTCCACTCGTTGAGCATCTAGCTGGTCTGTGATTATGATCAACGGGTCATGTAGGTTTGCGCCAGGTACCTGGGCAGCAGCTACCACGCCTTCATTCTATGAAACTCGCAGGTGCTAGATCCATTCAGCAGCCCTGAGGTGTGAATCAATGTCCTCTTGGTGAGAAAGGGTATCCATCGAGCAGATGTCTAATGACGTCTGTGAGGATACCCAGAACAGAAGTAAAGAGGAAATGCAATGACAGCGAGTGAAGCAGCAAGGCCATGTAGAGCAGACCATCAAATTCTTGAAAATGAGATTCATTGCCTTGTCAGATCTTGAGGAACATTACAATACGCTTCCTGACATGGCCCTGATAGTCGTGGTGTGTTGTGCCCTTCATAAACTCACTATCAAAAGTGAGAATGCTTTGGCAGATGAGGCCAAGACAGATAAGGGTCATGCCCTCATGGACGACTGTGACACCAGGGATGTCTTAATAAGGCAAAGATTTCAATAGTCTCAAAGGTCCCAGCCTCAGAGATGTGGATGCTCCGTGTCCAAACCTCTGTCTATGTGCAAAGTCAAACTCATGTCACCATCCTATATCTTTTCCAAGCATTAACACAGGAGGCATCCTGCTCTGCATCAATATTATCAATATTAGCAAGCAGGATTTTCCAGCCTTCACCATCAAAGGAATCTTCTGGTTGCACCGAAGTCGACCCTGAGAGGCTGGGCTCCCTGGCAGCGGGGCGGGTGAGCCATGCAAAAGCCCATAGACAATGTGGCACTGGAAGATCCCACTGGAGGCTAATAGCTCACCACATTCTTCATGGGAAACCCCACCAGGGGATGGTGGAAAATCCCACAGCCACAGCATGGTATAAAACCATCATGAGGGAATATGAAGTCTGGATTTATTTACAAATGTACAATCATTATTTACATTCACAAGAATAAGCTACATACCCACGTGTCCTTATTAGTGAGGACTGTGGAGTTTTTTTGATGCGTTTACAAGTTTTGGGGCACAGTGCCCCCCCGGCCTCTCCCCTCCCACCTCACTTGCTGCTGCACTGGAGAGAAGTTGCTGATCTGCCACCAACTTGCCCTGGATGAATTTGGTGAGTATCCTCTGTGTATCTGTGGACCTGAGCAGCCTTCCACATCAGAAGACTCCTGCTGAGAGGCAGGAGGATCTTCAGTCACCTTGTCACTGCACAAGGACTGTGTCAGTGGCAGATGGGAGCAGGAGATGCTGTCCGCTTCATAAATACCCTGAGAGATGCTTCCAGATGGCAGCAGCTGCTCGTCATCTTCCACCACTGCCAAATGGTGAGTTTCCAGGATCTGGTCTGTGCCCAATCGGCCATTCCCCTTGCTTCCCTGGCTCTGGGCTCCTGGGCTCAGGGCCAGGGCGATGGTATGCAGATCAGAATGCATATTGATGATTGCATCTGCAACACGCTCACTTTGCCACTCCAGTCTGTCCATGGAGGAAGCTTGGCATTCATTGAGTGTGTTTGTGTGTGTGATCTGTATTTCATTTTATCTGCCTATTTAGTTTTTTAACTTTACCAGCTTCAATGCACAGAATACATATGGATGACGGTGAAGTTAGTTATCTGTGTTTGGGCTACTCCACTGAAGGAAGTGGGACAAAACAAATGTGCTAGTTTTGTGACACCAAAGTCTCAATTGCACTGTAGGGTTACATACCTGATCTGGTTGAACAGACTGTGTATAAAATGTTTTATCATTGGTACCCACCTCGATTAACAGGAACAATGTTGAAGCAGTATTTTGCCACTCAAAGGGCAGAAGGGAGGTGCTGCAAGAGGAGGGGAGTGCAATAAAAAGGTTGTTTTGCAATCTTTGCTCCAAGTGAAGATATTGATTTTTTCCAAGAAAATGGCATAGAGTTTTCTTGGATAGGCTGATATATAGCTTTATGATTTTTAAAAAAAAATCATTCCTGGGCTGTGCGCATTGCTGGTTGGGCCCAGCATTTGTTGTTGATCCCTAATTGCCCATGGACTGAGTGGCTTGCTAGGCCATATCAGTTGGGGGAGGGGGACAGTTACGAGTCAACCGCATCGCTGTGTGGGTCTGGAGTCACATATAGTCCAGACTGGGTAAGGACTGCAGATTTCTTTCCCTGAAAGACATCAGTGAACCAGATGGGTTTTTACGACAATTGGTAATGGTTTAATTGTCATCATTAGACTTTTGATTCCAGATTTTTATTGAATTCAAACTTCACCATCTGCCGTGGTGGGATTCAAATCTGGGACCTCAGAGTATTATTACCCTGGGTTTATGGATTACTAGTCCAGCGACAATGCCATTACGCCACCGTCTCCCCCCATGGTCATCAGGAAGGCAGCAGGGAGACTATGGGTCAGAATCTCTTTGGAGTCAGACCCCCATTCAATGCACTGGCAATTTTTATCAAAAACATTCATAATGAGGCATCTGTGGACTGTAACACAAATATGTCCAGATATTTGGTTCTCCAGATGAACTTATTATGAATATTTGGCTGAGCACCAAGACTTATTAATAGATTAGCTCAGGAGAGAATCTTTTCAGAGGCAGAGGAGGAGTGTTTGGTTTAATTGATTAAATTCTTTGTGAGGTTATAAGATAATATTTATTTAAACTGCTTCTTTAAATGCCTGTATACTTATTTAGGCAAGATTAATGTGAGGTAAAGCTTCAGTTATTGATGCTATAGTGGCTCTGTTAAATGATAGTTTTAGATTATCAGGTAAAGTTTGTTTTTAAGACAGGTTTTTGAAGGGTGCTTTTTTAAATGCACTTCAAGACTTGCCACTTTTATTATATGTTTCATTGGTTCTGTTGTTTATATTGGGTGATTGGGCCTGGAGGATGTGGGGGCGGGGGGGGGGGGGGGGGGACGACACACATATAAGGGGCTTTAGGAGCATAGAAGGTGTGGGAGAACGTAGATGGCACAGAGAGTGGACAGGAGGGCCAACAGTGTTTAATTGAACTGGGATGAAGTCCCAGAGTACCAAAGTAGGCCTTTCAGCCAGGCCTAGATCAATAACTGAGGCTCATTAACATGTCAATTACTGTCTTCCCAACCCAAGGTTGGAAGCAAGTGACTGACGAGCCATTAAAATTGTGCAGCTTTCATTTCAACTTTTTTCTGGGGCTCCACAGCAAAGGTCCACAGCAACATGAGCTCAGGAAGAGAGATCATGATTGGTGAGGTGGGGAGGGGAGTGTGGGGTGAGGATATGTACAGAAAAGATGGGGCCCTAGTTTCTTTGTTGGGCCATAGGAACATTCATGCTTCTCCTGGTCCACAAGAAACCTTACAAAAATTGAGAAAACACATCTCACTGAGTCTCCTCTATCCTGATTGCCAGCAGGTTTCACCAGGAAAAATGTTCCCATTGCTCCCCATTCTCAGTCTTGGGATAGAAATAGCAGTCCAGTGGGCCTATTAAATGTAATTGCGTACTCGAGGGGATTGTGTCGGGAAAGGGCAGCAGCAACCTGCATATTGTGGAACCACTCCTATTCAGTGGAGGAGCAGACTCAAGGGGCCAAATGACCGACTCCTGCTCCTAATTCATAAATTGATACGTTCTTGAAGCACTTACAAAAGATCACTTCAAGGATCACCAGTTAGGCCACATGCAGACCAGATTTTCCTGAATGCTTTCCGTCTGATTTCAGCTGAATTCAGGTCAATTTGGTATTTCAGAGGACACCTCACAGAGACATTAAGCTCCTTATTTGAATATGCCTCTTTCAGACACGGAGCCTGAAAGGCCATTTTTCTGTCGATACCAGTATTGAGAATGATGTGCTTCCCAGCTTCTAGTAAGCGTCTGCTTTCTACCCACCACACTGGAGATCCACATCAAAGGATATTTAATGCACAAAAAAGAATGCTATGTGGTCAAACTTCCAGGCTGTTGTCCCCATTGTGACCTAATTTTGATGCGGGCAATGAGCATTGCTTTCCCTTATTACATGCTACCTAAAGATGTCATGGATACAGATGTGAGTATTTTAAAAACGGACTTTGTTGTAAACAAGGTCTGACATTCAGAGCTTTCAATGCAGTTTGAACGAGAACATTGTAACACCAATTGCAGGGACTACTAGCCAAGAGGTCACAAACCCACAGCACCAAATTTCCTGTCCAGAAATCTGCCACCGTTGACCCATAATATCTCAGTCAGTTCTCCTTGAGAGTACCATTCTGCGGCAGGATTGCCCAACCACACAATCAGCCCTGTCGTATTTTAATTTTCCCCTTTCTCCTTCTTAATAAAACAAAACTTCACTGTGTAATTTTAGAGCAGACTGAACATTTGATGTGAAATTTGCTCTTGTTCACTGGTAGATTATACTGTCAGAAGTAGTTTGGCTCAATTTGAGTGACACCGACAAACTGGCTAACAGACCAGAGTCATTGTAGACAATGTGTACCTTGCCTTTCTATTTCCAGAACTGATGTTTGTCATTTTTCTTTAAGTTTGAGGCCCACCAAATGCTCCCAGCTCTGTCTTCTCAGGGTTGCATTGTCCAAATGGAGCAAGGGATTGAGAATAAATACAACAAAGGGGAAGGCAGTCTAAAATTGTGACTCCAGTGGTGGAGGGACAGATTAAAGACAGAAAGAAGATAAACTAAGAAGCAGATAATGAAGGAAAGAACAAGATAGAAAAGAAGGGCAAATTGTACTGAGTATAAAAGTTGGGATTGATGTATATGTGTGTGAGTGCTCAAAGCATTTGAGACACAGCTGAGAATAGCCATAGAGGGATAAGAAAGTCTTTGGAAACATAGAAGGTGGGATTTTCTGTCGGAGAATTGGTTCCGACGCCAAAATCGTAACAGGCGCCAGTTTCACGCTAAATCGCAAACCTCTGTTGCGTCAACAGCGGTGTCAATGTGTTCCAGAACGCACATATAGTAAATGCCGTTAGCTTATCATTAGCGGGCCTGACCCAGCATTCTCATTCTCCTCCACGATTCTCCGCCTCCAATGAGCCAAAGTCCCAAAGGCAAAGTTGCTTTTAAGAATTGTGAAACCGGTGCAGTGGCTGATGAGGTAGAGGCAGGAGGTAGGGCACGGAGAGGCGCGACCATGGGCTGCGGTCCTGGCACTGGCCAGGCTGACTAGGGGAGTGATGGGGGAATGGGCCATGTGGCCGGGGTGACCCCCCATGGGACTGATGCGGTGGCCAGTTAAGGTCTAAGGGAAGGCCGTGAAAAATCACCAGGACCACCTATGAAGTGGGAACCCACTCCAGCAGAGATGATTTCAGCAGACTCGACCTCTTTCATGCCCGTTGCGACACCCTCTGGCAAGGGACCCAAGTGTTGTTCTCCCCAATGATGAAGATTCAGAGTCTAAAATGGAAACTGAACAGATTGATGCTCCGCCGGAGGTCAGCACAAAAGACAAGTTTCCTTCTATGGCTCTTTGGTGCTCAACAATGAAGCAACAATCCCCAGTCCGCTTCACGACCCCAAACCCCCCGCCCGCCCCGATCCAGCTCCACCTGCTGCCGACTCATGACCTTTTGCCAAGCGATGCAAGAGGCTTCATTGCCGTGGGAGTGAGGGGGTGATTCAGACTTGAGGGGGGAGGAACGTGATAACCCTCAAGAACGACAGGCGGAACCGCTGACTGATCTCCCATGGACTTTGTAGAACATGAGTTCCCGTGGTGAGTGGGTGGAGGCTAGCCCAGCTGGAGCCTGTTTGCGTGACGTTTAAATGTATTTCCCAGACCTGGATCGGCGGTTCCTGCCTATTGATGGGACGTTTGTTTTGTGTCACACGGTGTGGCTTTATTTTCAGATGAATATAAACCAGTTAGACCTTTCACTCCGCGTGTCCTGGAATTACTGTAACAAATTGAGAAGATGAATTGCAAAATTCATATGAACGCACAAACAAATGAATTAGGATCAGGAATGGGCCATTCTGCCTTTTGAACTTATTCTGCCCTTTAGTAAGATGATGGTTGCTAGGATTGTGGTCTCAATGTCACTTTGCTGCCTACCCGCGATAGGATTTGACTCCCATATTTGTCAAGAATCTATCAAACTCGACGTTAAAAGTTTTCAATGACCCTACCTCTGCCGCCCTATGGAGGAGAGAGTTCCACCGATTTACAACCCTCTAAGAGAAAATAATTCTCCTAATTTCGGTCTTAAATTTGTGACTCCTTGGGTTGGATTCTCCACTGTCGTGATTTTCCGTTGCGCCGGCAGTGCACCCACGCCCGTGGATTTCCTGATGGCGTGTGGCTGCTCACGAAGGGAAATGCCATTGGCCGGTTGGCGGGACGGTGAATCCTGCTGCCGGCAGGGGGTTGGGGGGACGGGGGGACGGAAACCAGCCCCTTATTTTTAAACTGCTTACCTCAGTTCTGGTCCCTCCTACAAGGAGAAACCAGTCCTCTACAGTAGCATCTCCATGGTCCCATTTTCTTTTGATATAACTGAGAAGAGCGCATTTAAAATCATGGTGCGATACCTGTGTTTTAGCAATTATATATGGATCCAGACAGTCATACCGCTGCAATTATTCACTTCACGCTTGACAAAATGATTCCTGTCCTTTCTTGATGAATATTTATAAGAGTTGGTTAAGCAGTGTACTTCTCCCTTCAGGCAAGCCCATTTGGAGTTCATCAATATGTATTACCAAGGACATATGTAAAAGAAACATCAAAGGAAAGTCACCAGGTATTCTTTTATCTATACTCTGTTTGCCTGATTCTTGCTTTTTTTGTGACAAGTACCAATCAATTATGTTTTGATGATGGAAAAAAATCCAATCTTATTTGGGACATGTTTTACTTCTTGTACACTGCATCTGTGCCTTATCTAAGTCACAGACATGCATGTCTAGGTTATGGTATGAAGTAGATAACTTGCACGTAATACAGGAAGGTTAATGTGTGTCTTTGTTTACAGTGCTAAATGTTTGGATGGCATCAGAGAGCAATACATACATAAGAACAGAAGAACTAGGAGCAGGAGTAGGCCATCTGGCCCCTCGAGCCTGCTCCACCATTCAATGAGAACATGGCTGATCTTTTGTGGACTCAGCTCCACTTTCCGGCCCGAACACCAGAACCCTTAATCCCTTTATTCTTCAAAAAACTATCTATCTTTATCTTAAAAACATTTAATGAAGGAGCCTCTACTGCTTCACTGGGCAAGGAATTCCATAGATTTACAACCCTTTGGGTGAAGAAGTTTCTCCTAAACTCAGTCCTAAATCTACTTCCCCTTATTTTGAGGCTATGCCCCCTAGGTCTGCTTTCACCCACCAGTGGAAACAACCTGCCCGCATCTATCCTGTCTGTTCCCTACATAATCTTATATGTTTCTATAAGATCCCCTCTCATCCTTCTAAATTCCAACGAGTACAGTCCCAGTCTACTCAACCTCTCCTCGTAATCCAACCCCTTCAGCTCTGGGATTAACCTAGTGAATCTCCTCTGCACACCCTCCAGTGCCAGTACGTCCTTTCTCAAGTAAGGAGACCAAAACTGAACACAATACTCCAGATGTGGCCTCACTAACACCTTATACAATTGCAGCAGAACCTCCCTAGTCTTAAACTCCATCCCTCTAGCAATGAAGGACAAAATTCCATTTGCCTTCTTAATCACCTGTTGCACCTGTAAACCAACTTTTTGCGACTCATGCACTAGCACACCCAGGTCTCTCTGCACAGCAGCATGTTTTAATATTTTATCATTCAAATAATAATCTCTTTTGCTGTTATTCCTACCAAAATGGATAACCTCAGATTTGTCAACATTGTATTCCATCTGCCAGACCCTAGCCCATTCACTTAGCCTATCCAAATCCCTCTGCAGACTTCCAGTATCCTCTGCACTTTTTGCTTTACCACTTATCTTAGTGTCGTCTGCAAACTTGGACATATTGCCCTTGGTCCCGAACTCCAAATCATCTATGTAAATTGTGAACAGTTGTGGGCCCAACACTGATCCCTGAGGGACACCACTAGCTACTGATTGCCAACCAGAGAAACACCAATGAATCCCCACTCTTTGCTTTCTATTAATTAACCAATCCTCTATCCATGCTACTACTTTCCCCTTAATGCCATGCATCTTTATCTAATGCAGCAACCTTTTGTGTGGCAGCTTGTCAAAGGCTTTCTGGAAATCCAGATATACCACATCCATTGGCTCCCCATTATCTACCGCACTGTTAACGTCCTCAAAAAATTCCACTAAATTAGTTAGGCATGACCTGCCCTTTATGAACCCATGCTGCGTCTGCCCAATGGGACAATTTCCATCCAGATGCCTCGCTATTTCTTCCTTGATGATAGATTCCAGCATCTTCCCTACTACCTGTCATAGCCTCATTTCCATCAGTCACTGGCATGTTATTTGTGTCTTCCACTGTGAAGACCGACCCAAAAATCCTGTTCAGTTCCTCAGCCATTTCCTCATCTCCCATTATTAAATCTCCCCTCTCATCCTCTAAAGGACCAATATTTACCTTAGCCACTCTTTTTTGTTTTATGTATTTGTAGAAACTTTCATTATCTGTTTTTATATTCTGAGCAAGTTTACTCTCATAATCTATCTTACTCTTCTTTATAGCTTTTTTAGTAGCTTTCTGTTGCCCCCTAAAGATTTCCCAGTCCTCTAGTCTCCCACTGGTCTTTGCTACTTTGTATGTTTTTTCCTTCAATTTGATACTCTCCCTTATTTCCTTAGATATCCACGGTTGATTTTCCCTCTTTTTACCGTCCTTCCTTTTTGTTGGTATAAACCTTTGCTGAGCACTGTGAAAAATCACTTGGAAGGTTCTCCACTGTTCCTCAACTGTTTCACCATAAGGCTCCCAGTCTACCTTAGCTCGTTCTTCTCTCATCCCATTGTAATCTCCTTTGTTTAAGCACAAAACACTAGTGCTTGATTTTACCTTCTCACCCTCCACCTGTATTTTAAATTCCACCATATTGTGATCGCTCCTTCCGAGAGGATCCCTAACTATGAAATCCTGAATCAATCCTGTCTCATTACACAGGACCAGATCTAGGACCGCTTGTTCCCTTGTAGGTTCCATTACATACTGTTCTCGGAAACTATCGCGGATACATTCTATAAACTGCTCCTCAAGGCTGCCTTGACCGACCTGGTTAAACCAATCGACATGTAGATTAAAATCCCCCATGATAACTGCTGTACCATTTCTACACGCATCAGTTATTTCTTTGTTTATTGCCTGCCCCACCATAATGTTACTATTTGGTGGCCTATAGATTACTCCTATCAGTGACTTTTCCTCCTTACTATTCCTGATTTCCACCCAAATGGATTCAACCTTATCCTCCATAGCATCGATGTCATCCCTTACTGTTGCCCGGATGTCATCCTTAAATAACAGAGCTACACCACCTCCCTTACCATCCACTCTGTCCTTCCGAAAAGTTTGATACCCTCGGATATTTAACTCCCAGTCGTGACCATCCTTTAACCATGTTTCAGTAATGGCCACTAAATCATAGTCATTCACGATGATTTGCGCCATCAACTCATTTACCTTATTCCGAATACTACGAGCATTCAGGTAAAGTACACTTATGTTGGCTTTTTTACCTCTGTTCTGAATCTTAACACCTCGATCAGTAACCTCTCCTAAGTTATATTTCCTCTTAACCTTTCTCCTAATTTTCCTTGTCGTCGAACCCACATCTTCCTGTAACAACCTGCCGCATCGCTTACCATTAATGCTTTCACTTCCCGTTTTATTTCTTTTAGTATTCCTGGTCCTATTCACTGAGCTCCCCTCAGTCACTGTACCTTGTACTATCGCCCTTTTTGATTTTTGACTATGGCTTCTCTGCCTTACACTTTCCCCCTTACTGCCTTTTATTTCTGTCCCTGTTTTACTACCTTCCAACTTCCTGCATCGGTTCCCATCCCCCTGCCACATTAGTTTAAACTCTCCCCAACAGCTCTGGCATCTTACTTTAGAATTTATAAAAATATATATGTATATATATTACTGGATTTTATATTTCCAACACTTCCTACACTCACAAATAGGCTATGTTATTGAATAAAATTTTAAATACAATATTTGATGACCATAGTAGTTTTTCTGATCATCTCTGCCCTTCCATTCACCTCAGAGTTCAGAACATTCTGCTGCTGCATGACACTCTGCCTCAGTTACAGTCCAAAAAATAGCCAAACTTACCTGCGGAGTGGAATCAAATAGGAAAAAGTCACAAGTTAGTCTACTCTAATGAATGAAAATCAGGATCCAGCACTCCATTGCTTATCTTCTTGGCTGGCCCAGAGAAAAGATTGAAGCTTTGTCTTGT
This sequence comes from Scyliorhinus torazame, assembly GCF_047496885.1. NCBI lineage: Eukaryota > Metazoa > Chordata > Chondrichthyes > Carcharhiniformes > Scyliorhinidae > Scyliorhinus > Scyliorhinus torazame. The sequence continues at coordinate 238,026,805 of NC_092710.1, forward strand.
TTAAGTACAGCAGCAGCACAAAATACACACTTCTGGGGTCAGGTATCGTCAATCACTATCAGACCTGTCAAATCTCATTGATTTGAAGTGGCACTGACAATTTATTTTTTTAACGTTCAGCATCTCACGGTGTTTTAATGAGATTCCAATCTGTTTAACTCACGTCCTTATTACATTTTACCCCTGCTATAGATATGCCTTTGCAATCTTGGTGTTGGGTCCACGACACTGTCTCAATAAATCACACGAAAGGTAGCATCGGCACAGCGTAGTACAATGTTGCAACATTTTCACTTTCTCTGCCCTCTTGTCTGAGGTTCATTAAGATGGAACTGCCAAACTAATGACAACCCATTCATGCCAAATTGGTGTTACATGTTTTGACCTACTGACAATGGGTCAGTGTGGCCCAAAGCTATTTATTTTGGGAAATTGCTACCCTTCTGTCTGAAATGAATTTACCTTAGTTCCCAGAGGTATCTGGACATGATTTACAACAATGTAATGTGATAGATGTGTTTTTCTATATATAAATTTCAAGTTTAACGTTCGAGATCAAGGAGATACACAATGAAACATAGGTTTATACAACTGAATTATATTCTTCCAAATAAATTGATAGAGGCAACATCAAAATTGTATCCAAATGATCAATACTACGTACGGTTAATAAGAATATTTTACAACTATCCCAGATGACTAAATTCCACTTTGAATGGATCATTTGAGACATTTCTGAAAAGAAAATGTTTGTTATTCCATTCAAGTTATTTATTTAATCCAAACAGCGCAGCTGGGATTTTACAGAGTAACAATGTCGCCATTGAGAGGCCGGAAAGCCAGGAGTAATCCCACACTCAACAATGTCTGCGAGCCCCAACCAAACGTTTACGTCCATCTGGTGTTTAATGAGCTGCGATTGGGGATTACATCCCTTTAAGAGACCATACCCTGTTTCAAAGAGTTACTGGTCTTTATTTTTATTTGTTCAGGGGGTGTGGGCCTCGCTGGCTGGGCCAATATTTATTGTCCATCCCTAATTGCTCTTGAGCTGAGTGGTTTGCTGGGCCTTTTGAGAGTTAACACATTGCTGTGGGTCTGGTGTCATACATAAGCCAGACCAGATATGAGTGGCAGATTTCCTTCGCCAAAGGGCATTACTGAACCAGATGGGTTTTTATGACAATTGACAATGGTTTTATGGTCATCATTCGATTTCTAATTCCAGATATTTATTGAATTCAAAAGTTTTACCACCTACCATGTTGGAATTCGAACCCAGGTCCCCAGAGCATTACCCTGCGTCTGTGATGCACACTACACTGACCACAGAACCAGATTAAGTCAAAATTGTACAAATGATACCTGAAACAGTGAAAGAGCGCGTGGAGAGCGGCGAGGACACAGGATATAAGAGCGCAAGGAGAGCGGCGGGGACACAGGATATAAGAGCGCGAGGAGAGCGGTGGGGACACAGTGAAAGAGCACGAGGAGAGCGGCAAGGATACAGGATAGCGAGGAGAGCGGCGGAGCCACAGTGAAAGAATGTGAGGAGAGCGGCGGGGACACAGTGAAAGAGCGCGAGGAGAGCGGCGGGGACACAGTGAAAGAGCACGAGGAGAGCAGCAAGGATACAGGATAAAAGAGCGCGAGGAGAACGGTGGGTTCACAGTGAAAGAGCGCGAGGAGAGCGGCGGGGACACAGTGAAAGAGCGCGAGGAGAGCGGCAGGTACACAGTGAAAGAGCGCGAGGAGAGTGGCGGTGACACAGGATAAAAGAGCGCGAGGAGAATGGCGGGGACACAGTGAAAGAGCGCGAGGAGAGCGGCGGGGACACAGTGAAAGAGTGCGAGGAGAGCGGCGGGGACACAGTGAAAGAGCACGGCGAGGAGAGCAGCGGGGACACAGGATAAAAGAGCACGAGGAGAGTGGCGGGGACACAGAGAAAGAGTGCGAGGAGAGCGGCGGGGGCACAGGATAAAAGAGCGCGAGGAGAATGACGGGGACACAGTGAAAGAGCACGAGGAGAGCAGCAGGGACACAGGATAAAAGAGCGTGAGGAGAGCGGTGGGGACACAATGAAAGAGTGCGAGGTGAGCGGCGGGGACACAAGATAAAAGAGCACGAGGAGAGCAGTGGCGACACAGTGAAAGAGCGCGCGGAGAGTGGCGGGGACACAGTGAAAGAGCACAAGGAGAATAGTGGTGACACAGGATAAAAGAGCGCGAGGAGAGCAGTGGGGACACAGTGAAAGAGCGCGAGGAGAGCGCCGGGGACACAGTGAAAGAGCGCGAGGAGAGCGCCGGGGACACAGTGAAAGAGCGCGAGGAGAGCGACGGGGACACAGTGAAAGAGCGCGAGGAGAGCGGCGGGGACACAGGATAAAATAGCGCGAGGAGAGCGGCGGGGACACAGTGAAAGAGCGCGAGGAGAGCAGCAGGGACACAGGATAAAATAGCACGAGGAGAGCGGCGGGGACACAGCTGCTGGAGAAGCGGCCTTCAGATATTCGGCGGGAGCAGTGGCCAGGGGTCCGTCCGGAAGGTAAGTTTACCTCTTCAAAAACTTACCTTGCAGGAGAAGCGGCGATCAGATTTTCGGTGGGGGCAGTGGCCAGGGGTCTGTCGGGAAGGTAAGTATACCTCTTTAAAAACTTACCTTGAAGAGTGACATCACAGGAAAGCAGTGACCTGTTTGGCTGGGAAGGAAAGTGCCCCAATTAGCAGTAGCTGGGAGAAATTTAACTCTTCGTGTGTTGGTAAGTATTGTGATTGGTAAGTAAAATCTTTATCCCTTTCACTTATTCATTATTTGATATTATATTTGTAATCAGTTAAGGTAAAGTGTAAAAATGGCAGGAGATCCCAGACCCGTGTTATGCACCTCGTGCTCAATGTGGGAGTTCAGGGACGCGGCCGATGCCCCTGACTCCTTCATGAGTGGGAAGTGTCTCCAGCTGCAGCTCGTGTTATACCGCATGACGGCTCTGGAGCTGCGGATGGACTCACTTTGGAGCATCCGCGATGCTGAGGAGGTCGTGGATAGCACGTTCAGTGAGTTGGTCACACCGCAGATTAGGATTGGTGAGGGAGACAGGGAATGGGTGACCAAAAGGCAGAGAAAGAGCAAGAAGGCAGTGCAGGTGTCCCATGCGGTCATCTCCCTCCAAAACAGGTATACCGTTTTGGATACTGTTGGGGGAGATGACTCACCAGGGGAAGGCAGTAGTAGCCAGGCTCATGGCACCATGGCTGGCTCTGCTGCACAGAAGGGCAGGAAAAAGACTGGCAGGGCTATTGTCATAGGGGATTCAATCATAAGGGGAGTAGACAGGCGTTTCTGTGGTAAAAAACGAGACTCACGAATGGTATGTTGCCTCCCGGGTGCACGGGTCAGGGATGTCTCAGATTGGCTGCAGGACATACTGAAGGGGAGGGTGAACAGCCAGTTGTCGTGATGCATATAGGCACCAATGATATAGGTAAAAAACGGGATGAGGTCCTCCAATCAGAATTTAGGGAGTTAGGAGATAAGTTAAAAAGTACGATCTCAAAGGTAGTAATCTCAGGATTGCTACCAGTGCCACGAGACAGTCAGAGTAGAAATTCAAGAATAGTCAGAATGAATACATGCCTTGAGAGATGGTGCAGGAGGGAGGGGTTCAGATGTTTGGGACATTGGAACCGGTTCTGGGGGCAGTGGGACCATTACAAATCGGACAGTCTACACCTGAGCAGGACTGGAACCAATGTCCTAGGGGGTGCTTTTGCTAACACTATTGGGGAGGTTTTAAACTAATGTGGCAGGGGGATGGGAACCAGATTAGAACTTAGAGGTCAGTAAAGAGGCAGCAACTAAAGCCAGTAAGGTACTAGATAATAAATTCAATGTGACTAAGGGGAAGAGTAGACAGGGAAGAGATGATGAATGCAAAGGGACAGGAGGTCTGAGGTGCATTTCTTTTAATGCGAGAAGTGTAGCAGGAAAGGCAGATGAATTTAGGGCTTAGATTAGTACCTGGGAATATGATGTTATTCGAATTACTGAGACTTGGTTGAGGGAAGGGCAAGACTGGCAACTAAATATCCCAGCGTATATTTGCTTCAGGAGAGATAGAGAGGGAGGTAAAAAGGGTGGAGGAGTTTGATTACTGGCCAGAGATGATATAACAGCTGTGATTAAGGAGGGCATGATGGAGGATTCGAGCCCTGAGGCAAAATGGGTAGAGCTAAGAAATAGGAAGGGTGCAGTAACATTGTTGGGACTTTACTACAGGCCTCCCAAAAGCGAGCATGAAGTAGAGGTACAAATATGTAGACAGATTATAGAAAAATGTAGGAGCAATAGGGTGGTCGTGATGGGAGATTTTAACTTCTCCAACATTGATTGGGAATCCTGTGGTGTTGGAGGCGTAGATGGAGCAGAATTTGTAAGGAGCATCCAGGAGAGTTTTTTAGAGCAGTATGTAAATAGTCCAACTCGGGAAGGGTCCATACTGGACTTGGTTTGGGGAACGATCCCGGCCAGGTGGTTGTAGTTTCAGTCGGTGATTACTTTGTGAATAGCGATCACAATTCCGTAAGTTTTAGAATACTCATGGACAAAGACGAGAGTGGTCCTAAAGAAAGCGTGCTAAATTGGGGACAGGCCAAGTATAACAAAATTCGGCAGGAGCTAGGGAACGTGGATTGGGAGCAGCTGTTTAAGGGTAAATCCACATTTGAAATGTGGGAGTCTTTTAAGGAAAGGTTGATGAGAGTGCAGGACAGACATGTCCCTGTGAAATTGAGGGATAGAAATGGCAAGATTAGGGAACCATGGATGACGGGTGAAATTGTGAGACTAGCTAAGATGAAAAAGGAAGCATACATAAGATCTAGGCGACTTAAAACTTATGAAGCTTTGGAGGAATATCGGGAAAGTAGGACAAATCTCAAATACGCAATAAAGAGGGCTAAAAGGGGTCATGAAATATCTTTGGCTAACAGGGTTAAGGAAAATCCCAAAGCCTTTTATTCGTATATAAGGAGCAAGAGGGTAACTAGAGAAAGGATTGACCCACTCAAAGACAAAAGAGGGAATTTATGCGTGGAGTCAGAGGAAATGGGTGAGATTCTAAATGAGTACTTTGCATCGGTATTCACCAAGGATACGGACATGATGGACGTTGAGGCTAGGGATGGATGTTTAAATACTCTTGGTCAAGTTGGCATAAGGAAGGGGGAAGTTTTGGGTATTCTAAAAGGCATTAAGGTGGACAAGTCCCCACGTCCAGATGGGATCTATCCCAGGTTACTGAGGGAAGCGAGGGACGAAATAGCTGGGGTCTTAACAGATATCTTTGCAGCATCCTTGAGCACGGGTGAGGTCCCGGAGGACTGGAGAATTGCTAATGTTGTCCCTTTGTTTAAGAAGGGTAGCAGGGATAATCCAGGGAATTATGGACCTGTGAGTTTGACGTCAGTGGTAGGCAAACTGTTGGAGAAGATATTGAGGGATAGGATCTATTCACATTTGGAATAAAATAGACTTATCAGTGATAGGCAGCATGGTTTTGTGCAGGGAAGGTCATGTCTTACAAACCAAATAGAATTCTTTGAGGAAGTGACAGTTAATTGATAAGGGAAGGGCTGTTGATGTCATATACATGGACTTCAGTAAGGCGTTTGATAAAGTTTCCCATGGCAGGTTGATGGAAAAAGTGAAGTCGTATGGGGTTCAGAGTGTACTAGCTAGATGGATAAAGAATTGGCTGGGCAATAGGAGACAGAGAGTAGTGGTGGAAGAGAGTGTCTCAAAATGGAGAAAGGTGACTAGTGGTGTTCCACAGGGATCCGTGCTTGGACCACTGTTGTTTGTGATATACATCAGTGATCTGGAAGAAGGTATAGGTGGTCTGATTAGCAAGTTTGCAGATGATACTAAGATTGGTGGAGTTGCAGATAGCGAGGAGGACTGTCAGAGAATACAGCAAAATATAGATAGATTGGAGAGTTGGGCAGAGACATGGAAGATGGAGTTCAATCCAGGCAAATGCGAGGTGATGCATTTTGGAAGACCTAATTCAAGGGCGGACTATACGGTCAATGGAAGAGTCCTGGGGAAAATTGATGTACAGAGAGATCTGGGAGTTGAGGTCCATTGTACCCTGAAGCTGGCAACGCAGGTCGATAGAGTGGTCAAGAAGGCAGACAGCATGCTTGCCTTCATCGGATGGGGTATTGAGTACAAGAGTCAGCAGGTCATGTTACAGTTGTACAGGACTTTGGTTAGGCCACATATGGAATACTGCGTGCAGTTCTGGTCGCCACATTACCAGAAGGATGTGAATGCTTTAGAAAGGGTGCAGAGGAGGTTTACAAGGATGTTGCTTGGTATGGAGGGTGCTAGCTGTGAAGAAAGAACATAAGAACATACATAAGAACATAAGAACTAGGAGCAGGAGTAGGCCATCTGGCCCCTCGAGCCTGCTCCGCCATTTAATGAGATCATGGCTGATCTTTGTGGACTCAGCTCCACTCTCTGGCCCGTACACCATATCCCCGAATCCCTTTATTCTTTAGAAAGGCATCTATCTTTTTCTTAAAAACGTTTAAAGAAGGAGCCTCAACTGCTTCACTGGGCAAGGAATTCCATAGATTCACAACCGTTTGGGTGAAGAAGTTCCTCCTACACTCCATCCTAAATCTACCTCCCCTTATTTTGAGGCTATGCCCCCTAGTTCTGCTTTCCCCGACCAGTGGAAACAACCTGCCCGCATCTATCCTATCTATTCCCTTCATAATTTTTCTGTCTCAATAAGATCCCCCTGCATCCTTCTAAACTCCAATGAGTACAGTCCCAGTCTACTCAACCTCTCGTCATAATCTAATCCCCTCACCTCTGGGATCAACCTAGTGAATCTCCTCTGCACTCCCTCCAGTGCCAATATGTCCTTTCTCAGGTAAGGAGACCAAAACTGAACACAATACTCCAGATGCGGCCTCACCAACACCCTATACAATTGCAGCATAACCTCACTAGTCTTGAACTCCATCCCTCTAGCAATGAAAGACGAAACTCGATTAGCCTTCTTAATCACCTGCTGCACCTGCACACCAACTTTTTGCGACTCGTGCACCAGCACACCCAGGTCCCTCTGCACAGCAGCATGTTTTAACATCTTACCATTTAAATAATAATCCATTCTGCTGTTATTCCTCCCAAAATGGATAGCCTCACACTTGGCAACATTGAATTCCATTTGCCAGACCCTAGCCCATTCACCGAACCTATCCAAATCCTTCTGCAGACTTCCGGTATCCTCTGCCCGTTTTACTTTACCACTCATCTTAGTGTCGTCTGCAAACTTTGACACATTGCACTTAGTCCCCAACTCCAAATCGTCCATGTAAATTGTGAACAACTGCGGGCCCAACACTGAACCTTGAGGGACCCCACTAGTTACAGGTTGCCAACCAGAGAAACACCCATTTATCCCCACTCTCTGCTTTCTGTTAGCTAACCAATCCTCTACCCATGCTATCACTTTACCCTCAATGCCATGCATCTTTAGTTTATGCAGCAACCTTTTGTGTAGCACCTTGTCAAAAGCTTTCTGGAAATCCAGATATACCACATCCATTGGCTCCCCGTTATCTACTGCACTGGTAACGTCCTCAAAAAATTCTACCAAATTAGTCAGACACGACCTACCCTTTGTGAACCCATGCTGCGTCTGCCCAATGGGACAATTTCCCTCCAGGTGCCCCTCTATTTCCTCCTTAATGATAGATTCCAGCATTTTCCCTACAACCAAAGTTAAGCTTACTGGCCTATAATTACCCGCTTTCTGCCGACCTTCTTTTTTAAACAGTGGTGTCACGTTTGCTACTTTCCAATCCTCTGGAACCACCCCAGAGTCTAGTGAGTTTTGATAAATTATCACTAGTGCGTTTACAATTTCCCTAGCCATCTCTTTTAACACTCTGGGATGCATCCCATCAGGGCCAGGAGACTTGTCTACCTTTAGCCCCATTAGCTTGCCCAATATTGCCTCCTTAGTGATTACAATCATCTCAAGGTCTTCACCCATCATATCCTTATTTCCATCAGTCACTGGCATGTTATTTGTGTCCTCCACTGTGAAGACTGACCCAAAAAACGTGTTCAGCTCCTCAGCCATTTCCCCGTCTCCTATTATTAAATCTCCCTTCTCATCTTCCAAAGGACCAATATTTACCTTAGCCACTCTTTTTTGTCTTATATATTTGTAGAAGCTTTTACTATCTGCTTTTATATTCTGAGCCAGTTTACTTTCTTGGTCTACCTTACTCTTCTTTATGGCTTTTTTAGTAACTTTCTGTTGTCCCCTAAAGACTTCCCAGTCCTCTAGTCTCCCACTAATTTTTGCCACTTTGTATGTTTTTTCCTTCAGTTTGATACTCGCCCTCACGTCCTTAGATATCCACGGTCGATTTTTCCCCTTTCTACCGTCTTTCTTTTTTGTCGGTGTGAACCTTTTCTGAACACTGTGAAAGATCGCTCGGAAGGTTCTCCACTGTTCCTCAACTGCTTCACCATGAAGTCTTTGCTCCCAGTCTACCTTAGCTAGTTCTTCTCTCATCCCATTGTAATCGCCTTTGTTTAAGCACAAAACAAAAGTGTTTGATTTTACCTTGTCATCCTCCAACTGTATTTTAAATTCCACCATATTGTGGTCGCTCCTTCCAAGAGGACTCAAAAGGTTGAGTAGATTAGGATTGTTTTCGTTGGAAAGATGGAAGTTGAGGGGGGACCTGATTGAGGTCTACAAAATTATGAGAGGTATGGACAGGGTGGATAGCAACAAGCTTTTTCCAAGAGTGGGGGTGTCAATTACAAGGGGTCATGATTTCAAGGTGAGAGGGGAAAATTTAAGGGAGATGTGCGTGGAAAGTTTTTTACGCAGAGGGTGGTGGGTGCCTGAAACACTTTGCCAGCGGAGGTGGTAGAAGCGGGCATGATAGCGTCATTTAAGATGCATCTCGACAGATATATGAACGGACGGGGAACAGAGGGAAGTAGATCCTTGGAAAATAGGCAACAAGTTTAGATAAAGGATCTGGATCGGCGCAGGCTGGGAGGGCCAAAGGGCCTGTTCCTGTGCTGTAATTTTCTTTGTTCTTTGTTCTTTGTTTGTATCATGTAATTATCATTCAGAGTCTCTAATATCCAATGCGATAGAAAAGTAACAAATAGAATTATGAATGAGGCTTAAATAGTTCAAACTACCCTAAACAACAAATGTAATACAAAGAGAATAAATTGTTCTCCAGGATCTTGAGTTGATAAACATAAATTCTTCCTAAAAAACATCATTGGAAAACCTTAGCAAGAGGCCCACAGGCCCACAGAGACAACATAGTGATTGAACGACTATTAGTCTGACCATATTTCAAGATGTATTGACAACAGCACTGCAATTCAACACCAATACCATGTCCTGTGAACGACCTCTGTAAAAATAAAATAATAACCCTACAACTGTGAATAACCATCTTTCAAGTACCCCACTACAGGCTATTTACCACCATGGACTTTTTTCTAAAACGTCCGGAGTGATTCTCCAACTTTAAGGGCACCGCATGACATGGCGGACCCACACAGCGGGCCGGAGCGGAAGAAGATAGGCCCCCCCCGATCACACGCGCCCACCGATCGGTGGCCCCCGATTGCGGGCCTGGCCATTGTGGAGGCCCCTCCCGGAGACTGATCCCCCCGCCCCCCACCAGGACGGCCACCGCAGCCACGACACCGAGCTCCCGCCAGGTGCAACCATACGAGAACGACGTCGGCGGGAACTAGGTCGGTCAACCGCGGAGAATCGCCACGGGGACCTCGACCACTGCCGCGTCAACCACGCGCACGGCTGGCGGCAATTCTCCAGTCGCCAGAGAATCGCACGAAGGCATCGCAGGTCTGACGCCCCAGTCTCTGCCCACGCGCCGGGCGCGATTGCACCATGGGAGCTCGGAGAATCCCGGCCTATATGTTTCAATAATATCAACTCCCATTCTTCTGGACTCCAATGTTTACAGACCCAAATTGTTCAACCTTTCGTCATAAGACAAACCCTTTATTCCAGGCAAAACCTTGTGAGTTTTGTCTGGACTGCCATCAATGCGTATCCTGAGTAAATAAGGAGACAAAATTGTACGCATTTCTCAAGATGTGGGGCGGGATTCTTCGACCCCCCGCCGGGTTGGAGAATCGGCGGGGGGCAGCATGAATCCCGCACCACCGCTCTGACGCCGGCTGCCGAATTCTCTGGCGCCGGTTTTTTGGGGAGGGCGGGGATCGCGCCACGCCAGTTGGGGACCATTGGCAGTGGCCCCCCCTGCGATTCTCCGGTCCCCGATGGGCCGAGCGGCCGCCCATTTTCGGCCAGTCCCGTCGGCGTGAATTACACAAGGTGTGTACCAGCGGGACCTGGCTTGGAGGGCTGCCTGCGGAGTCATCGGGGGAGGTGCGGGGGGATCCTGCCCCAGGGGGGGCCCCCACGGTGGCCTGGAGCATGATAGGGGCCCATCGATCTGCGGGCGGCCAGTGCCGTGGGGGCACTCTTTCCCTCCGCGCCATGGCCGGCGAGGAAAAGAAACCCCCTGCGCATGGGCAGGCATCACGGCAGCGGTTCTGGGAACACGCTCCTGCGCATGCGCCAACTCGTGGCGGCCGGCGGAGGCACTTCGGCGCCGGTTGGCGCGGGGCCAATCACTCCACGATTTTGCACCTTCCGGGCGGCCCAACGCTGGAATGGTTCACGCCACTCTTTGGCGCCGGTATGACCCGCCCGTCGGATACCGGACAATCCCACCCGTGGTCTCGCCTACCCTGCACATCTTTGGGTTGTGGGGGCAAAACTTAAGTAAACATGGGGAGAATGTGCAAACTCCACATGGACAGTGACCCAGAGCCGGGATCGAACCTGGGACCTCGGCGCCGTGAGGCAACAGTGCTAACCACTGCGCCACCATGCTGCCCTGATAATGGCCGATCTGATAATATCCTCAACTCCACTTTCCCGCCTCAACCCCATAACCCTTGATTCCCTCAGTGATTAAAAATCTGTCTATCTCAGCCTTGAACATACCTAACTACCCAGCCTCTACAGCTCTCTGTGGCAAAGAATTCCACAGATTCATCACCCTTTGAGAGAAGAAATTCTTCCATGTCCCTGTCTTAAATGGGTGACACCTCACACTTTTATTATGCCCTCTGGTCCTGGACTCTCCTACAAGAGGAAATATCCTCTCAGCATCTACCCTATCAAGGCCCCTGATAATCCTATATGTTTCAATTAGGTCACCTCTCATTCTTCTCAACTCCAACGAATGTAGGCCCAATCTACACAATCTCTCCATGAATATAGAACTCATTCTCAGTTCTATTGCCTCCGTTATATCCGTTCCAATTATGCCAGTTTCCAAAACCGTGCTATTGACATGTTTTCCGTCTTCATTAATCATAGCTTTACACTTACTGTGGTCGACAGAGCTCTCGACTCTGTCCGACCCATCTCCCCGCAGCTCTGTTCTCACCCCATCTCCTCCCTCCCAGAACCAGATTAGGGTGCCCCTTGTCCTCACTTTTCACCCACTAGCCTCTGCATTCAAAGTCATCCTCCACCAGTTCCACCAACACCAGCACGATGCCATCACCAAACACATCTTCCTATATCTCCCATGTCAGCATTTCACAGGGACCTTTCCCCTGGGATACCTGGGTCCACTCCTCCATCACCCCAACACCGCACCCTCTTCCCACGGCACCTTCCTATGCAATTGCAGAAGGTGTAATACCTGCCCCTTTACTTCCTCCTTGCTCACCATCTCAGGCCCTAAACACTCTTTTCAGGTGAGGCAGCGCTTCATGGCACCTCCTTCAATCCCAATGCGGCCTGCTCTACATTGGCGAGACTAAACGCAGACTGGGTGGCCGCTTTGCAGAACACCTCTTGGTCTGTCCACAAGCAGGACCCAGACCTTCCTATCATTTGCCATTTTAACCATCCTGCTCTCACGTCCACATTTCTGTCCTTTTTAATTGCTTCCATTGATTCAATTTTCCACCCTCCTTTTCATCCCACTTGTAGCACCGTCAATATGACGCGAGGCAGGTTGAGGTAATGTCAATTGAAGGCTTTATTAAGCAGAACTTTATCCCCAGCAGCGTGGTTACAGAATACAACTGCTGAGGGAAATGGAGGGAAAAACTGGGTTCTTATACCGGCATTTCTGGGTGGAGTCCAGTAGGTGGCAGATCCTATCAGGACCTGGCATCCCTCCACCAATAGCCTGTCGACACGTGGTGTACCGTATTACCCCTAATACATACTACATACCACCACACCACTTCCATCTTGTTTTTCCTGCATCACCCCACTCCCTTGTCCAGGATGACCTTTGACACACTGCTTACCTTTGTACTTCCATTAACATATTCTGACCTCTTAATGTGCCATTATCACCACCCTTCTTAGCCAAGATCACCACCATTTACATTCCCTTTTTTTGTCCACAATATCTTTATTAATCTCTCCCTCGCCTCCACCTATTGCTGCCCATCTATCCAGACCTTACTGCTCCTCACCCACCCCCACAACAATATAAATCTCATCCTATTTCCTGTTCTTTTTAGCTTTGATGAAGAGTCATCCAGACTCGAAATGTTAGCTCCGTTCTCTCTCCACAAATGCTGACAGGCCTGCTGAAATTTTCTAGCATTTTCTATTTTTGTATCACTGTGATAGAACCTGTCATTAAGGCCAAGAGATCCACTTTCATTCATTACAAGAGAAATGCAAGCAAGAAACATCTAAAGAGATGCACTGCACGTTCTCCCTGTGTCTGCGTGGGTTTCCTCTCACATGTCCTGAAAGACGTGCTGTTAGATAATTTGGACATTCTAAATTCTCCCTCAGTGTACCCGGACAGGTGTCGGAATGTGGTGACTGGGGGCTTTTCACAGTAATTTCATTGCAGTGTTAATCTAAGCCTACTTGTGACAATAAAGATTATTATTAATTAATTAGGAAACCTATTAGCATTGTCTCTGCAATGAAACAATAGCTTCTTAGCCTTCACATCTTGTCTTTGTACCCCTCTTATGAACACTGGAGCCACATCTGCTCAGGGCTTAGTGGTCCGACATGAGCACAACTCCCTTAACACCAATTCAGAACCATCACATAATGCATCAGTGCAGCTGAAACATCATGCATAAAGGCAACTCATTTAGTAACCTCATTGAATAGCGTTAATCAACAAACAAAAATAAACACCAATGTGAACCCATGTATGCCTAATGGGATTTTTTAACTTGTTTCTGGGTGCTATGTGGGGTGCTTCTCCCTCACTGCCAGCTATGCTGGAGACAGGCCGCTGACCCTTATGCCCTTTTATCTGGGATGACTTTGGCGGGTGTCTACTTGCCTGAGTCCATGAAGGCTCCAGCATGGAGGGAGTCTTCTGCACGGTGACAGGAGGCTCACATGTCACCATGGCGCTCGGAGCCATTTGCGTCAATGGCAGAGGTATGGAGGAAAAACTACCCCTATCAGAAGCACCCTGAGAGGTTCCCCATGATGACAGCAGCAGCTGCTCATTCGCTGCTGTGAGCTCCATTTGACCCCCTTTGCTTTCCTGAGAGGGATAAGGACCCGGATGTGGCTCCAGGCTTCTCATCCCTGTTTTGCCCTGGATCTGGGTATTGGAACTCAGAGATAAGGCAATGGAGTGCAGATCAGCACTCATATCCTGTATCCCATTGGTGAGCTGCTAGATTGGTCCTCCACAACAGCCTTAGGCCTTTCAGTAGAGAAAACCATACATTCTGTTCAGTGGGTGATCGCAGCACTCACGGCTTGCTTGGATGGACTCCTCCAATGACCGTGCCAGTGCCTGCAACACCTTTGGTACCTCTGCCACTTCTGCACATACCTCATGCTGCACGTCCAGCACCTGTTGCCTGAAGGACAAATCCAGAGGTTCAGCACCCTGGTCATCTCCAACACTCCTCTGAATACCCGAGGCCTCCTCCATCAGCTGCTGTTATGAGTTTTATGTGCTCTCAGCAGTGTGTTGATTCCTTACAGCCGAAATGTGCACACTCAATGAGGTGTCTGTATCTGCGCTGGCACCAGGTGTGGAGTAAGGATGTGATGCTGCACCCTCTGAGGCTTCCTTCTGCTCCTCAGAGGTGAGCAAGTACCCCTCAGGGCTTGTGGCAGCTTCTGCTGACGTGTGCCCTGTTGTGAAAACAAGAACAGGGAGACTGAAGAGCACCATCTTCATTTGAGGTGAGTTGAAAGAAACACATGTCCTCAGAACCCACACTTGCACCATTGGGAGATGATAGGTAGTTTTGAACCTTGGAGTCTTCCATATTCAGACAGACCCGCCTCCCCAAATTGTACAAGCCTCCACAGTCAAAAAAACATTAATGCCACATTTTCAACAGCCTCCCCAGTTTTCAAGATAGTTGCCCCAATCATTGCCCTAACACCCCTTTCCCCCCACCCCCCCTTAATGTCACTGGCAGCAGAGACTTCCTACAAACAAGGTTCTCACCTACTTGATTCAATCGTACCGAGTGACATCAAATGAGATGAAGCTGAAGGACCTTCGGATGGATAGTGGTGGACAGGGAAGATGTCCAGAACAGGCCCATCAGAAGAAGGCATCAAATTTTCTTTTAAAGCAAAATCAAAATTGGTCACTTTAAGATGCATCCACAGGACCACTTGTACGCACCTGCTTCAAGCACAGTGAAGCTGCCTGGCGCTGGTTCTACGGACTTAGTTGGGATCAACATAATTGTCGGGATTACATTTCTTAGATTTTTCTGGCCAAAATCTTATAGCAACACCATCTTTTATAATATGTCTGACTAACCTTTTCAAGATGATTTAATTTATCTACAGGGTATATAACGCACACTGAGGGAAGCTTAGTGTTTGAAACATATTGGTTATTAATTATGAAAATTTGCGAGGGCACTTTGTTAGCCACCTGCTGCATTTTTAACTTCCTGAGGGGAGGAAGCAGATGGTCGGCCGGGATAAAAGGGCACCACATAAGGGAGAGTCGACCAGAAGATCTTTGAATTCAGCCTGGGAGGGAGAACAGCTTCATGTTGCGATGTAGATGACATTAAAATAAAGGATTGCCATAGATGAGAAATAAAAGAGCACTTAGATGGCAAAGAAAACTTCAAGCAGTTGATAAATGGTATAGGCAAATAAGTAATTTGCATTTTCTTCACGCAAGTACAGCACTGCCCATACTCATAATTCACTTGCAAGTTCTTTGAATTATGGAATTTTTTAATGCTTGCGACTCATATGGGAAATTTAAATGTAGCTTTCCATTCATTTGAATTTCCCACATGAATTGTGAGCACTAGTGAACTGCAAGTGTCAGCAATAATGAATTTAACAACATTATTATCACATTTTGGCTATCTATATTATACATGGGAACAGTACAGCTATAATTTGAAACAGTAGCGTTGGCAAGATAGTAACATTTAGCTTCATAAGTACCTTGTGAAGCGTGACAACTTGAAGAAAAATAGATTGGAATGTAATATCAGGTGCGTATTCACAGAGAAAATTTTCAACCTTTCACCAAGGTTTGAAATGAGCTGGGTAAATTCCATGATTTAATAGACTGTGTACACTCTGTCACCTGAACTGCCAGCTGACCAAGGAGAGATTGAGAGTAGGCCACTGCTAGTATCACAACAGGCCTCAGGTGAGTGAGATGCGGAGCAGAGGGTTGGGATTGGAAGCAGGAGTCTGGAGAGAAGACCAGATGATTTTGGAGGATAGAAGGATAGATGAGACTATGAGAGTGTCATTTGATAGATGGAGCCAGGTGGTTGGGAGAGGCGGTGATTGGGTAGGATATGGGATGTGTCTTGAGGCCATGTCCCTTTATTTTTTACAATATGATTTTCAACTTTCAACTGACTGGAAATTTTGCAACTTGAAATGAGACAAAACAAACTCAATAAAAATACAAGGCCATCTTCCAAGATGGAGGTGAAAAGTAAACAAATCATCCTCAGAGGAGAGTCATGTGAGAGTACCTTTAAGAAATGGATGTTTAAGCAATGTACCTTTAAGAAATGGAGCTGATCATATTACTGAAGTGATGTAAGAGGGTGGGGGAGCTGAGCTCACTTCTGCTTTTGGGTTCAGTTTGTGGAGAAAGCTGGGAGTGTCTGTGTGTTTTGCTGAGAGCTGCAGGAAGAAAACACAGGGCTGGTTGGTGGATGTCTGCAAATCCAAAGACTATAAATATATTGAATATAACCTCATGTCTGTTTTTGAAGGTTTTGAAGTCATTTGGATGTTTAACGGAACAGTTTGAAGGATTATTTAATGTTTTAGTCTTTTGGGGTTATCTTTGAAGTAATGGGTGTTAAGATATTCAATGTTTGTTTTTAAAATTTTAAATTGAGTCCATAGAATAAACATTGTTTTGTTTAAAAAAAACATTTATCCATAATTGCTGTATCACACCTGCAGAGTACGCTGTGTGCTCCCCATACCACAATCTATTAAAAGTTGTGGGTAGGTTGAACTCCATGAAACACTTTGGGGTTCTGTAAACCCGGACCCATAACAATTGGGGGCTCAAGGGGGATAAAAGTCTATCAATTGGATTGGATTAGTGAACTTAAAGACAGTGAGGGGTGAGCATATTGTGGTTTCATTTCAGGTGTGTTGTTTTAGTTTGAGTGTGGAGTGTGTGATGGACAATGGCTCTTTCAGAGGCTCAGAAGTTTTTGGGGGTGGAGACGGTCATTTACGGACAGAGACTAAAAGTAGACTGTTAGATTTGGCAAAAAGACTGCAGTTAACATTACCTGACAAAATGCGAAAAGATGAGGTAATTATGGCGGTGGTTAAGCATTTAGAGTTGCCTGAGATACCATTTGCTTCATTGGAAACGGCAAAAATACAGTTGCCAATTAAACAAATGGAACATGAGAAAGATTTAAAGCAGCTTGAATACGAAAGAGAGAGAGAGAGGAAAAAGAAAAGGAGAGAGAAGAAAGGAGAAAAGAAAGGATAGCCCTAGCAGAACAAAAAGAAAAAGAAAGGGAGATACAGATTAGGGAAAAAGATAAAGAGAGAGAGTTTGAACTTCAGAAAATGGCCATGAAACATGACAGTCAGGTAAAATTGATAGACGTAAAGGGACACGTACAGTTGGATGATACTGATGAGGATAGTGAGAAAGAGCGTCAAAGTCGAAGGCTTGGTGGGAATCTATTTAAATATGTCCAAGCCTTGCCAAGGTTTGACGAGAAAGAAGTGGAAGCTTTTTTCATTTCATTTGAGAAGGTAGCTAAACAAATGAAATGGCCACAGGACATGTGGGTATTACTGATTCAAACAAAGCTGGTGGTTAGAGCTAGTGAAGTGTTTGCATCATTACCGGAGGAGGTATCTGGAACATATGAGGAGGTGAAAAAATCCATCTGAGGTGCATATGAGCTAGTGCCTGAAGCCTACAGACAAAGGTTTAGAAATTTAAGGAAAGAATTTGGTCAAACATACATGGAGTTTGAAAGGCTCAAACAGGGTAATTTTGATAGGTGGATAAGGGTTTGAAAATAGATCAAACGTATGAAGCTCTCAGAGAAATTATGCTTCTGGAGGAGTTTAAAAATTCAATTCCTGAAGTAGTGAGAACTCATGTTGAAGAGCAGAGGGTTAAAACTGCGAGATTAGCAGCGGAAATGGCAGATAATTATGAATTAGTTCATAAATCAAAGCTTGGTTTCCGACATCAGTTTCAGCCGGTGAGGGATGGAAACTGGGGACATGAGAAATACTCAAATGGTAAAGGTAAAGGTGATCTGATGGGAGATAATAAAGAGAGTGTACCTCAGATAAAAAAAGAGATCCAGGAGGTTGGAAAAGAAATGAAAAGTTTCAAATGTTTTCACTGTAATAAACTAGGCCATGTAAAGTCACAGTGTTGGTGGTTGAAGAAAAGCACTGGGAAGGCTGATGTGGTAAAACAGGATAAGACAGTGGGGTTTGTTAAAGGGGTAAAGGAAAGCCCAAGTGAAGTGAAGGAGGTGCAAAAGATTGTCCAGCCTGATCAAGAGGTGATTGATAAGAAGGTGCCAGATCTCTTCAAAGAATTTACTTGTGTGGGTAAAATATACTAATGTGTATCAGGAGGAGCAGGTAAAGAAGTCACAATTTTAAGAGATAAAGGAGCTAGTCAATCTTTAATGGTAAGAGATGAGGAATTATGTAGTTTGGGAAGAATGTTGCCAGAAAAGGTGGTAGTATATGGAATTCAGGGTGAGAGGAGTAGCGTTCCATTATATAAAGTAAGGTTGGAAAATCCAGTGAAGAGTGATGAAGTGGTAGTAGGAGTAATAGATAAACTATAAATAAAGTGTTGAAGGACGAATATCCTGGGATTTTTCCGGATTGTGTAGTAACAAGGTCACAAAGTCACTGGTTAAGACAAGAGGAGAACTCAAAGAGTGAAGATGAAGTGGAAGTGCAATTATCAGAAACGATTTTTGATCAGATGGTTGAAAAAGAACAAGAACAGGTGGAGGATGAGGCGGATATTTTTAGTTCAGGAAAATTGGCGGAGTTACAACAGAAAGATGTAGAAATAAAACGGATACATCAGAAAGCATATACGGAAGAGGAATCTGAGAGTATACCAGAGTGTTATTACCATAAAAGTGATGTCTTGATGAGAAAATGGAGACCTGTACAGATGCAGGTGGATGAAAAGTGGGCAGAAGTGCATCAAGTAATATTGCCGGTAGGGTATAGAAAGGAGGTGTTGCGAGTGGCACATGAGGTACCAGTGGGAGGTCATTTGGGGTTAAGGAGATCTCAAGCTAAAATCCAGAAACATTTTTATTGGCCTGGACTACATAAAGATGTAATTAAATTTTGTCAATCATGTCACACATGTCAAGTGATAGGGAAACCTCAAGCAGTGATAAAATCAGCGCCCTTAATACCCATTACAGCATTTGAGGAACCTTTTACAAGGGTCCTAATTGATTGTGTAGGACCGCTTCCTAAAACAAAAAGTGAGAATCAATATCCTTTGACTGTAATGGATGTGTCTACTAGGATTCCAGAGGCCATTCCAGTATGTAAGATTACAGCTAAAAAGATTGTGGAAAAGTTACTTAAATTCTCTACGAGATATGGACTACCCACAGAAATTCAATCGGATCAAGGATCAAATTTTACCTCAAAGTTATTCAAAGGCGTTATGGATAGTTTAGGAATAAAACAATTTAAATCAACTGCGTACCATCCAGAATCGCAGGGAGCGTTAGAAAGGTGGCATCAGACATTAAAGACAATGTTGAGGGCGTATTGTCACGATTATCCAGAGGATTGGAATAAAGGAATTCCATTCGTACTGTTTGCAATTAGAGATGCACCTCATGAGTCTACCAAATTTAGTCCTTTTGAACTAATTTTTGGTCATGAGGTAAGAGGACCACTTAAATTGATTAAAGAAAAATTGGCGGGTGAGAAATCAGGGGCGCGATTCTCCACTCCCACGCCAGTTGGGAGAATCGCCTGGGCCGCCAGAATTTCCGGGGATGCCGGTCCGACGCCCTCCCACGATTCTCCCATGCGGCGGGAACGGCCCGGTCGAGTTTCGCGGGCTGCAGGCCGGAGAATCGCCAGAGACACCGAAAATGGCGATTCTCCGGCACCGCCGCTATTCTGAGGCCCTAATGGGCCGAGCGGCCAGGCCAAAACGGCGGGTTCCCCCCCGGCGCAGTCCACACCTGGTCGCTGCAGTCGTGGGCAGTGCGTGAACGCTGGGGGGGCGGCCTGTGGGGGGGAAAGGGGGGATCCTGCACCGGGCTTTACCTGAAATGTGGGGTGGCCCGCGATCGGTGCCCACCGATCGTCGGGCCGTCCTCTCTGAAGGAGGACCTCCTTCCTTCCGCAAGATCCATCCCCCATCTTCTTGCGGGGCGGACTTAGAGAGGACGGCAACCACACATGCGCGGATGACGCCCGTTATGCGGCGCCGGCCGCGTCATATATGCGGCGCCGCTTTTACGTGGGCGACAAGGCCTGGCGCGTGTAGATGACGCGGCCCCGATCCTGGCCCATTGTCAGGGCCTGAATCGGTCGGGACCGGGGCCGTTCCGCGCCGTCGTGAAACTCGACGGCGTTCACGACGGCGCGGCCACTTCAGCGTGGGAGTGGAGAATCCCGCCCCAGAAGTTACACTATTGGATTACTTGTCAAATTTTAGGGAACGATTAAATAGAGCAGGTGAATTGGCTAGACAACATTTGAAAGTTGCACAAAATGTGATGAAACGGGTAGCGGACAAGAAATCCAAAGTTCGTAGTTTTGCCAGTGCAGATAAAGTTTTAGTGTTGATACCAGTGGTAGGTGAATCTTTAAAAGCTAGGTTTTGTGGACCGTATCAGATTGAAAGGAAATTAAGTGAGGTGAATTATGTGGTAAAAACACCAGATAGAAGGAAGACTCACCGAGTGTGTCATGTGAATGTGCTTAAAAGGTACTTTGAAAGGGAAGGAGAGAAAAAGGAGGAGGTTTTAATGATTCTAATTCAAAGTGACGAACCAAATCCACATGATTGTGAATTTGACATACCTCAAATTAAATTGGAAAATGAGGAAAATTGGGCTAAATTGTTGAGTTATCTTCCAGAGGAAGAATGAACTGACCTGAAAGAGTTATTGATATCACATGGGCAAGTTTGTGGAGATAAATTGGGAAATACTAAAATGGCTATACATTATGTAGATGTGGGAAATGCTGTTCCAATCAAACAACATCCATATAGACTTAACCCTTTAAAATTGGCACAGGTTAACAAAGAGATTAAAAAAGTATGCTTAAAAATGGCATAATTGAAGTGGGTTGCAGCTCACCCATAGTGATGGTACCTAAACCAGACGGTACCCAACGGTTGTGTGTGGACTATAGAAAGGTTAATGCAGTTACAAGAACAGACTCTTATCCTATCCCACGTTTGGAGGATTGCATTGAGAAAGTGGGACAATTTGCTTTTATTTCCAAATTGGATTTACTTAAAGGTTACTGGCAGGTACCTTGATCCGAAAGGGCGAAGGAGATTTCAGCTTTTGTGACTCCAGATGGTATATACCAATTCAAAGTTATGCCATTTGGCATGAAAAATGCCCCAGCCACATTTCAACGCTTAACTAATACAGTCGTTTCAGGATTACCCAATTGTGTGGTATATATCGACAATCTGGTAGTTTTCAGCCAGGCATGGAAAGAACATTTAAAACATCTTGTGGAGTTATTCGATCGATTTCAGGAGGCGGGTTTGGTGATATACCTAGCTAAAAATGAATTTGGAAAAGCCCAAGTTACTTTCCTTGGCCATACAATCGGACAGGTTCGATTGGTCCCACGGGATGTGAAAACGAAAGTTATTGGGGAGTTTCTGATACCCTCGACACGACGGGAAATGATGCGATTTCTTGGTATGAGTAGATTTTACCGGAAATTTGTCCTAAAGTTTAGCAGTGTGGTCGCTCCACTGACGGACTTTCTCAAGAAGTGTAACAAATTCCAGTGGACAGAGGAGTGTCAACAGGCATTTGACCGCCTGAAGGCTGTGTTAACCACTGCTCCTGTGTTAGCCATCACAAATTATACGAAACCATTCAAAGTGGCAGTTGATGCGAGTGATGTGGGTGCAGGTGCGGTGCTTCTACAAGAAGACGATGAAGGGCTAGAGCGGCCTATTGGTTATTTTTCAAAGAAATTAAATTCTCACCAGAAAAGATATTCGACGATTGAGGAGACTTTGAGTTTGGTGCTGGCTTTGCAACATTTTCACATTTATGTGACCAGCAATCCATCTGACACCATTATATATAATGATCATAATCCGTTAACGTTTATGGAGCGATTCCGGAATATAAATGCGAGGCTGTTTCGCTGGAGTTTATTGTTACAGCCATTTCATTTAAAAATAGTACATGTTGCACGACGGGAAAATGAGATAGCCGATGCTTTGTCATGAATGTGATGAACGGAAGGATTTCGGTTGGAGGAAGATGAACGAAAAAAAAATGCGCTATATTATTATACCTGTTTGCATGTGTTGTTTTTTTGAACCGGTAAAGTGTTTTTACTGTGTCCATTTCTTAATTGATGGTGCAAAGGTGAAAAATGAAATCATCTTGAAGTTGATGGGGTTTTTTTTTCTTGAGGGAGGCGTCTTGTGAGAGTACCTTTAAGAAATGGATGTTTAAGCAATGTACCTTTAAGAAACGGAGCTGATCATATTACTGAAGTGATGTCAGAGAGTGGGGGGAGCTGAGCTCACTTCTGCTTTTGGTTTCAGTTTGAGGAGAATGCTGGGAGTGTCTCTGTGTTTTGCTGAGAGCTGCAGGAAGAAAACACAGAGCTGGTCTGTGGATGTCTGCAAATCCAAAGACTATAAATATATTGAATGTAACCTCATGTCTGTTTTTGAAGGTTTTGAAGTCTTTTGGATGTTTAAAGGAACAATTTGAAGGATTATTTAGTGTTGTATTCTTTTGGGGTTAAGATATTCAATGTTTGTTTTTTAAAGGTTAAATTGAGTTCAGAGAATAAACATTGTTTTGTTTTAAAACCCATTTGTCCATAATTGCTCTATCACACCTGAAGAGTACACCATGTGCTCCCCATACCACAATCTATTAAAAGTTGTGGGTCGGTTGAACTCCATGAAACACTTTGGGGTTCTGTAAACCCGGACCCAGAACAGGAGTGTGAAGAGAGATTTCTACAATTCAGAGGCCCATTGAAACTCATCACTGAAGGAAACCTGCTATTTCTGATCGGTAATAGGATCAGTAATTAGCCATTTTGTTATAAATATAAAAGCCCAGTTCAAAAATCATTTTAAAATAGATCCCATCAGAAAACTGCAAGAATGATCAAACATAACCTCAGTTTGCAAAAGCACATAGCTTGCAGAAATAAAAGCACAGCATTCGAACTAGAAGCAATGCAACATTTCTACTGAGGGTCAAATTGACATTATAGTTCATATGAACTCTCCATTGTTCAAAAGTAATGAATTGCAGATTTCAGCACATACCAGCTCAATGATAAGAGCAGAGTTTGCATTCCAATACACATTTAAGAATTCCACATGCAACATTTATATTAACTTTAAAGTTCAACGAGATAATGTTGCACATTGAAGATTGACAACCCAATCATCAAATCAAATGTATTGAAAACTCACCCAAACTAATCAGCATGTTACAGGGGTAAGAACAGATTGACTCAGATTGATAACAAATTCTTTAAAAATAGAGATGCGGGCAGACATTTTTCATTCCGGAATCACTCGATATTATATGCTTGACTATCTACGATCTTTATTTCATATTTCTACTCTAACCCTAAGTCTGCTCAAGCTGTTTTGCTTTGAGCAAGAAACCATTACTGTATTTTGAAGTTCAAATCGTTTGTAAGCTACTAAGTTTAATTATATCTCGGAAAAGTCATCTGCTGGCAGGGGCTTTCTTGAGAACATTTCATTTGTAACCACAAGAAGATTTCAAACTCTCAATTATAATCAATAGACACCCAATAAAGAATAAGGGGAAGATTCTCCATGAATCGGCGCAATGGCCCGAACCCGGCGCCAAAAACGGCGTGATTCACTCCGGCGTCGGGCCCCTCGAAACGTCGCGAATTCTCCGGCCAGGAATGGGCTAGTAGCGGTGTGATGCCATTTGCGACGGCGTCACCCGTCACAGACGCGCACGGCATCACTGCACAAAAGACGCCCCCCCCGGAGACCCGGCAAAATCGCCGCCTGCAGCGCAGCGCCAAGTGAGACCGCCCCCACTATCTGCCCCCCTTTCCCCCATGCCCCCTTCCCCCATATCCCCCTTCCCCCATATCCCCCTTCCCCCATATTCCCCCTTCCCCCATAACCCCCATATCCCTCTTCCCCATGTCCCCCTTCACCCATACCCCCCTTCCTGCATATCCCCTTCCCCTATCCCCCATATCCCCCTATTTACCATATTCCCCCCTTCCCCCATATCCCCCCTTCCCCATATCCCCCTTCCCCCATATCCCCCATATCCCCCCTTCCCCCATATCCCCTCTTCCCCCATATCCCCTCTTCCCATTATCCCCCATCCCCCTATTCCCATATCCTCTATCCCCCATATCCCCCTTCCCCTATCCCTCTTCCCCATATCCCCTTCCCCCATCCCACTTATCCCCCTTCCCCCATATCCACCATTCCCCATATACCCCTTCCCCATATCCCCCTTTCCCCATATTCCCCCTTCCCCCATATCCCCCATATTCCCCCTTCCCCCATATCCACCTTCTCCCATATCCCCATTCCCCATATCCCCTATCCCCCATATGCCCCTATCCCCCATATCCCCTTCCCCCATATCCACCTTCTCCCTTTTCCCCATTCCCCATATCCCCTTCACCCTATCCCCCATATCCCCCTATCCCCCATATCCCCTCTTCTCCCATATCCCCCTTCCCCATATCCCTCCTTCCCCATAACCCCCTTCCCCCAATCCCCCATATCCCCCTTCCCCCATTTCTGCCTTCCCCATATCCCCCCTTCCCCAGAACCCACTTCCCCAAATCCCCCATATCCCCCTTCCCACATATCCCCCCTTCCCCCATATCCCCTTTCCCCCATATCCCCCCTTCCCCCATATCCCCTTCCCCTCATATCCTCCTTTCTACCGATATGGGGGAAGGGGTATATGGGGGAAGGTGGATGTGGGGGAAGGGGGGATATGGGGGAGGGGGGATTTGGGGGTATGGGGGTATGGGGGAAGGAGGGACAGACCCGGCCCATCAGGCATACGACGCCCCCCAGGACGTTCCAGGGTGGCCACGAGCCAGGGACAGTCCCGGAGCACCAAGCGGACGCCGCCCACATCTAGTGCGAGTGCGGCGACGCCAACAGGCCACACCCAGCGACGAGGAGGGCAGCCACAGCAACAGGCCCCAGTTGCAGCCGACCCAGGACACTGATGCACAGTACACTGATGCCCAGGACCCGAACACACAGGTCACTGACACACAGGACACCGACGCCCAGGACACTGACGCACACGACACCCACACACAGGGAACGGATGGACAGGAATCACCACTCCAGGGGACCCCGGAATTCGGGTTGGATGAGGAGCACGCCATTACGCCACTGCTATCTCCTACATCCTCCACCATCGCAGAGACACTCACCTCAATTGGGCACTTTAACAATGAAGATCTGGGACACGAACTGGTGCGCACAACACAGCCGTCCGGGTACAGCAGGTGGAAGCAGGAGCAGCCGAGGGGTCGGGCGGTCGGAGCGCAGCCCGGCGCAAGCAAACATCTGCCACCCAGATGGGTCCCAGGTTCCTGGAGTTCCACACCCACCCATAGACCTGAGGCAGGCACGGACCAAGGGACGACAGAAGTGGGTGACGGCCGGCTTGCGGCAGCAGCAGGCGAAGGTGGAGGAGTCCACCCGCGTGCAGGAGCAGGTAGTGGTGCCAGTCATGTATGCCACCCAGGCCGACACCGCACGGGTGGCGTCCGCAGTGGAGGCAATGGGTGCGACGGTGTCAGACATGGGGAACGGTTTGCGAGGCCTGGGGCTTTCCGTGCAGGCGGCATCCGTGCCCCAGGACATGGCTGCCCTCTCACAGGCAGCCATGAGCCAGAGCCAGCAACAGATCGCAGAGGCGCTCAACGCCATGGCCCAGTCTCAGCAGGCACTGGCCCAGTCTCTGCAGGCCATCGCTGAGGGCATCGGCGCCATTGCCCAGGTGCTGGCCGGCGTCGCCCAGACACAGACAGGGATGGCCAACTCCCTGAGCTCCATGGCTGCAAACTTGCAGACCCTTGTTGATACCAGGGCGGACCTCCAGGACTGGCAGCGCCAGGTGTCGGGAGGGCGTCGGGTGCTCGGTCCATTTGCATCCCTGACCCATGTAAGGCCCGGGGGGCCATCAGGCACCCCGAGGGAAGAGGAGGTGCTGAGGCCCGTTCCGGGTCCCCCTGTAGGAGAGATTCCGGAAGCGACACCTCGGACCCCCCCCCCCCCCACCCCCTCCCCCCCTTCCGTCCCTGGTGCATCTGGTGGGCAACGGGCAGGACAGGCTGGCAGCTCGCCATCCCAGTCGCCTGAGCTGCAGCCTGGACCATCTAGGCCGGGCAGTCCCAAGAAACAGACGCCAAAGGGGTCCCTAGTCACAGGGCAGGAATCACAGGAGTCCACCTCCAGTTCTGCTGCACTGTCTGGGGAACCACCGACATGTAGTCAGAGGGTCCAAAGGCCAAAATATTAGTCACTGAGTAAGTTGGCACGGGTGCAGGGCACAGATTAGTTTTCGGGTTAGGGCACGTGTATGCACTGTTTGTTATTAAAATCACTTTCACACCTACAGAAGCTGCCTTTGTGCTCTGTCCGATGCGTGCGGGGGTGTGGTGTGAGGTGAGCGGCAGTGGGTGGGTGAGGGGTGATAGAACGTCGGCCTCAGGTGAGTGTACACCCTCCTCACCCAAGTCGCCCTTGCCATCCCCCGGGCCCACAACGTGACCGTGCGCTGCAGTGTCACGTCCGCATGCACAGACGGTCCGGGTGGAGGGTGGTACTGTGGCCATGGGTCAGACATTGTCCAACAATATAGAGCCCAGAGCTCATCACAGAGCGGGTTGTCATCATCCTCCATGGCCTCCAATAGACACGCTTCCACCGGCGACCGTGTGAGCCCGGCCCGTTTTGCCGCAGGTGGATGTGCAATGGAGGGGTGGTGTGCATGTGGGTGGGTGCGGGTGGTTGGTGTTGGGTGGGTGGGGTGAGGGTGGTTGGTGTTGGGTGGGTGGAGTAAGGGTGGTTGGTGTTGGATGTGTGTGGTGAGGGTGGTTGGTGTTGGGTGGGTGGGGTGAGGGTGATAGGCTGGTGCTGTGGTATGCAGTCTGTGCCCATACTCGCCGATTCCCACGCCCCCCCGAGTCAGTGAACCGGGCAGCTATCAGCCTGTCACGTGCCCACTGGCCCAGCCGGTAATGGTGGGCAGCCTCCCGCCCTGTCCAGCCCGTCTGTCCTGACCATTGCCCCCATCCTCCCCATCTGGGGTGGTCTGCGCCTCGTCTTGCTGTTCCTCCCCTTCCCCCTCCTCTGCCTGCAGCACATCGCCCCTCTGCTGGGCTATGTTGTGCAGGACGCAGCAGACCACAAGGATGCGGTCGACCCTATCTGTCGGGTACTGGAGGGCCCCTCCAGAGCGGTCCCGGCACCTGAAGCGCATCTTTAGCAGCCCAAAGCACCTCTCTATCACACCCCTGGTTGCTGCATGGGCATCGTTGTAGCGGTTCTCTGCGTCAGGTGGGGGGGGGGGGGCGTCCCTCGAACATGGTGGGGATGAAAGATTGTGCCAACACGAATGAGTCATGTACACTGCCCGGGGACCGGGCGCAGACGTGCAGGATCCTCATGTGGTGGTCACAGACCACCTGCATGTTCATGGAATAGGTCCCCTTACTATTCGTGAACACGGCCCTGTTATCCGCAGGTGGCCGCACGGCGACGTGCGTCCCATCGATCGCTCCCTGGACCATGGGCATCCTGGCCTCGGCAGTGAAGCCCACTGCCCGGGCATCCTGGCTGGCCCGGTGCACAGGGAACTGGATGTAGCGGTCTGCAATGGCATATAGGGCGTCTGTCACTGCACGGATGCATCGGTGCACCGATACCTGCGAAATGCCGGACAAATGCCCACTCGGCGCCTGGAATGACCCTGTGGCATAAAGGTTCAGGGCCACCGTAACCTTGACGGCCACGAGGAGAGGATGTCCTCCCCCAGTGCCACGCGGTGCCACGTGTGCCATCAGGTGGCAGATGTGTGCCACGGTTTCCTGGCTCATCCGGAGTCTCCTCCTGCATGTTCGGTCCGTGAGGTCCTGGTACGACGAGCGGGGCCGGTACACATGGGGCCTCAGTGGGCGTCTCCGTGGCCGTGGCACCACCACCACCAACTCCTCCTCCTCCTACTCATCCTGTCATGCGAGTAGCCCTCCAGCCTGGGGGGCTGCCACATGCCTAGCTGCGGCACGCTCCTCTGCGGCAACCTCCGCCGCCTCCCTGGCACGCTCCTGCCCCAGCTCCCCCAGGGCAACATGTAGAAGTGCGGCTCCCGCCACGGCGGCCAACATCGCTGGGTGATGACCAAACATAACGGCCTGGAGGGGGTAAGGAGGATAGACAACAAGTCACCATTGCCCATACCCTCCCCCCCCCCCACCCCCCACACACACACACCTGCAGCCAGGTGCCATGGGCTGTGTGGTAGTATGCATTAGGGGTCATGTGGGACTGTGAAGCCGTGATGTCATTGGCTGACAGATCCCGGGTCCTGGTTGGCTGTTGACCTCTAGCTCCGCCCTGAAGGCGGAGTATAAGAACCAGGAGTTCTCCCCCGCAGGCCAGTCTGCTACTGTACTGCGGGGAACAAGTCACGCTTAATAAAGCCTCATCGACTTCATCTCTATTCGTCTCTCGTTAGTCTTTGTGCGCTACAATTTATTAAGCGTGCTTAAAAGAACTATGGAGCTCAGGATCATCCCGGAATGCCTGAGGATCAGCCCCAACGCAGTGAACTCAGCAGCAGTTTTCAAACACTGGCAGACTTGTTTCGAGGCCTACCTCAGAACGGCCCCCGGCCGGGTCACAGAAGACCAGAAACTACAGGTCCTGCACTCGAGGATAAGCCCGGAAATTTTCCCTCTCATCGAAGACGCAGAGGATTTCCAGAGGGCATTCGCAGCACTAAAAAGCATCTATGTTCGCCCAGTGAACCAGATCTACGCACGCTACCAACTCGCAACGAGACGGCAAAGTCCCGGAGAATCGATAGATGAATTCTACGCCGCGCTACTAATTTTGGGACGGGCCTGCAGCTGCCCGCCGGTAAACGCGATGGAACACACGGACATGTTGATGCGTGATGCTTTTGTGGCTGGTATGAACTCTTCCCAAATCCGCCAAAGACTTTTAGAAAAAGAGTCGCTAGGACTCTCAGAGGCACGGGCCCTTGCAGCCTCACTAGATGTGGCCGCGCGAAACGCCCGCGCCTATGGCCCCGACTGCGCGGCAGCCCCTTGGGCTCCGTGGACCCCCGTCGCGACAAACCCCCCCCTCCCCCCCACCCCACAGGCTTGCGCGGTTCAGACGCCAAGTCGTCCTGGGGGAGCCCGCTGCTATTTCTGCGGCGAGGCGAAACACCCCCGGCAGCGCTGCCCGGCCCGCGCAGCGATTTGTAAGAGCTGCGGGAAAAAGGGCCATTTTGCGGCTTTGTGCCGGTCCCGGGAGGTCGCCGCTGTCCCCGGCGAACAAGGATTCCTGCGCGCTTCTAACACTCCCCAACCCCCCCAGCGCCCCATGTACGACCCGCAGGCGCAACCTGTTTGGGTCCCGGCCACCGCTGTCCAGCGCCCCATGTACGACCCGCAGGCACAACCAGTTTGGGTCCCGGCCACCGCTGTCCCCAGAGAACAAGGCGATCTGCGCGTTCCTGACGCTCCCCAACCCCCCCAGCGCCCCATGTGCGACCCGCAGGCGCCGCCATTTTGGGTCCCGGCCACCACGAGGGGAGGAGGGGCGCCGCCATCTTGGGACCCCCCAGACCTGTGCGACGCATGGGGACGGCCATTTTGTCCACCCCGCCGCCATCTTGTGACCCCCCAGCCATGTGCGATGCATGGGGGTGGCCATTTTGTTCACCCCCGCCGCCATCTTGGACGGCAACAACGGACCCCAGTGTCGACGGCGCCACGGGGTTCGAGGAAGACGCTCAAGCACTACGATCACGTCTGGCCTCAATGATTCTGGACCAAGCACGGCCCCGGACGCTCCAGACGACGACAACAACGGTGCTGATAAACGGGCACGAGACACCATGCCTGGTCGACTCCGGGAGCACGGAAAGCTTCATCCACCCCGACACGGTAAGACGCTGTTTTTTGACCATCCGTCCCAGTGCGCAAAAGATTTCCCTAGCTGCAGGATCCCACTCCGTACAGATTAAAGGCTTCTGCATAGTGACCCTAACGGTGCAAGGGAGGGAGTTTAAAAACTACAGGCTCTACGTCCTTCCCCAACTCTGCGCGCCCACATTACTGGGATTAGATTTCCAGTGCAACCTGCAGAGCCTAACGTTTCAATTTGGCGGCCCAATACCCCCACTCACTATCTGCGGCCTCGCAACCCTCAAGGTTGAGCCCCCATCCTTGTTTGCAAACCTCACCCCGGATTGCAAACCCGTCGCCACTAGGAGCAGACGGTACAGCGCCCAGGACCAGACATTCATTCGGTCCGAAGTCCAGCGGCTACTGAAGGAAGGCATAATCCAGGCCAGCAACAGTCCCTGGAGAGCACAGGTGGTAGTAGTAAAGACAGAGGAGAAGCAAAGGATGGTCATAGACTATAGCCAGACCATCAACAGGTACACACAACTAGACGCGTACCCTCTCCCCCGCATATCCGACATGGTCAATCGGATTGCCCAATATAAGGTCTTCTCCACCGTGGACCTCAAGTCCGCCTAACATCAGCTCCCCATCCGCCCAAGTGACCGCAAGTACACAGCCTTCGAGGCAGACGGGCGATTATACCACTTCCTAAGGGTCCCATTTGGCGTCACAAACGGGGTCTCGGTCTTCCAACGAGAGATGGACCGAATGGTTGATCAACATGGGTTGCAGGCCACGTTCCCGTACCTCGACAACGTAACCATCTGCGGCCACGATAAGCAGGACCACGATGCCAACCTCCAAAAATTCCTCCAGACCGCTAAAGCCTTGAACCTCACATACAACGAGGACAAGTGCGTGTTTAGCACTAACCGGCTAGCCATCTTGGGATATGTAGTGCGCAATGTGATAATAGGCCCCGACCCCGAACGCATGCGCCCCGTCATGGAATTTCCCCTCCCGCACTGCTCAAAAGCCCTAAAACGCTGCCTGGGGTTCTTTTCATATTACGCCCAGTGGGTCCCCCAGTACGCAGACAAGGCCCGCCCCCTAATACAGACCACGACCTTCCCTCTGTCGACAGAGGCTTGCCAGGCCTTCAGCCGCATCAAAGCGGATATCGCAAAGGCCACGATGCGCGCCATCGACGAGTCCCTCCCCTTCCAGGTCGAGAGCGACGCCTCCGATGTAGCTCTAGCGGCCACCCTTAACCAAGCGGGCAGGCCCGTGGCCTTTTTCTCCCGAACTCTCCACGCTTCAGAAATCCGCCACTCCTCAGTGGAAAAGGAAGCCCAAGCCATAGTGGAAGCTGTGCGACATTGGAGGCATTACCTGGCCGGCAGGAGATTCACTCTCCTCATGGACCAACGGTCGGTAGCCTTCATGTTCGATAATGCACAGCGGGGCAAAATTAAGAACGACAAGATCTTAAGGTGGAGGATCGAGCTCTCCACCTTCAACTATGAGATCATGTATCGTCCCGGAAAGCTGAACGAGTCGTCCGATGCCCTATCCCGCGGCACATGTGCCAACGCACAAATTAACCGCCTCCAAACCCTCCATGAGGACCTCTGCCACCCGGGGGTCACTCGGTTCTACCACTTTATAAAGTCCCGCAACCTCCCCTACTCTGTGGAGGAGGTCCGTACAGTCACAAGGAACTGCCACATCTGCGCAGAGTGCAAACCGCACTTTTTCAGGCCGGATGGTGAGCACCTGATCAAGGCTTCCCGTCCCTTTAAACGCCTTAGTCTGGATTTCAAAGGGCCCCTCCCCTCCACCGATCGCAACATATACTTCCTGAACGTGGTGGACGAGTACTCCCGTTTCCCCTTCGCCATCCCCTGCCCTGACATGACAGCGGCCACAGTCATTAAAGCCCTTAACACCATATTCACACTGTTCGGTTGCCCCGCATACGTCCACAGCGACAGGGGGTCCTCCTTTATGAGTGACGAGCTGCGCCAGTTCCTGCTCAGCAACGGTCTTGCCTTGAGCAGGACGACCAGCTACAACCCCCGGGGGAACGGGCAAGTAGAGAGGGGGAACGGCACGGTCTGGAAGACCGTCCTACTGGCCCTACGGTCCAGGGACCTCCCAGTTTCAGGGTGGCAGGAGGCCCTCCCGGACGCTCTCCACTCCATCCGGTCGCTACTGTGTACTAGCACTAACCAAACGGCTCATGAGCGCCTCCTTGTCTTCCCCAGGAAGTCCTCCTCTGGAACGTCGCTGCTGACCTGGCTGGCGGTTCCAGGACCCATCTTGCTCCGAAAACATGTGCGGGCGCACAAGTCGGACCCGTTGGTCGAGAGGGTTCGCCGTCTCCACGCGAACCCGCAGTACGCTTACATGGAGTACCCCGACGGCCGCCAGGACACGGTCTCCCTGCGAGATCTGGCGCCCGCCGGCAACACGCACACCCCCCGACACCAATCACCCCCTCCCTGCCACGGCGCACCCCGCGAGCGCCCCCCTCCCGGGAGGATCGGTCCTCCTCCCAGGTCCGACCAGAAGTGAAGCTGAAGCAGAAACCGTAAGGCTCCCGGAGACGACAACACAAGAACAAGCACCACCACCGGGGCCGAGGCGATCGACGAGGACGACCAGACCACCCGACCGACTCGTGGCATCGATGTAACACTACAATGTTGTGGACTTTAACGAGAACTCTTTCCTTTTCCCCCTTTTACTGTAAATAGTTCAAAACAAAAAAAAAAAAACCTCTGTACATACTGTGATGACATGCAAAGGTTTTCCTCCCAGGACCAGCCTTGTAAACCCTTACCACCATACGAAGCACCACCCCGCCGGGTTCATTTTTAACAAGGGGTGAATGCGGTAGTATGCATTAGGGGTCATGTGGGACTGTGAAGCCGTGATGTCATTGGCTGACAGATCCTGGGTCCTGGTTGGCTGTTGACCTCTAGCTCCGCCCTGAAGGCAGAGTATAAGAACCAGGAGTTCTCCCCCGCAGGCCAGTCTGCTACTGAACTGCGGGGAACAAGTCACGCTTAATAAAGCCTCATCGACTTCATCTCTATTCGTCTCTCGTGAGTCTTTGTGCGCTACAGGCTGCATGGTCCTGACTGTTGCCAGCTGGCACATGGCCAGGCCGACACCACCCCCCCCTCCCCGGCAAGTACCCTCCCGAACCCACCCCTCTCCTCCCCGGCACGCACCCTCCCCAAACCCCACCCCAACTCCTCCCCGGCACACACCCTCTCCATCACGCACCCTCCCCAACACTCCTTCTCCCTCAGCCCCTCCCTCCCAGCCCCTCCCCCATCCAGCCCCTCCCCTCCCAGCACGCACACTCCAACGGCTCCTGCGACACCCCCCCACTACCTGCAGCCGTGCCGTCACTTCTCCGGCGGCCGTCCCACATCGACCCCTACCTCCGCGCTGGCCGGCGTCAACCAGCACGACTGGTTGATGCCGTTAAATAGGTGATTTGATTTACGCCGGCGGGACCCATGGTCACGTCGGTGGGACTTCGGCCCATCCTGCCCGGAGAATTGGGGCGGCCTTGGGGCCCGTTGCATCACGCCGGTCCTCGACATTCTCTGAGGCGCGCGGCCAGGGGGTCGGAGAATCCCGCCCTACATTTCGCACCCGAGACGTGTAGTGCAAATTTCTACTGAGTGAGGTGTATACGAGACTACACTTAACCAAAGGGTAGATTTCAACAGTCACTGTCTCAGGAAAATACAGTAAAATGCAAAAAGTACCGCCTGATATCATTACTGAATGTAGACAACAAACTATTGAACAAGGTTTTGGCCTCACAAATCGAGGACTGCATTCTGGAGGTGATCGGCGATGATCAAAAGGGTTTTGTGAGGGGGAGGCAGTTGACAGCGAATATGAGGTGGCTGCTTCATGCAATCATGATGCCTTTGGAGGGGCAGGAGGTGGAGGTAGTGGTGGCGATGGACGCGGTGAAGGCATTTGTAGATTGGGTCCGGCTGCTATGTAAGGTGCCGTTCGCAAATATGTGGACGAACCGAGTGAGTTCAGGGTATTTTGGGCTGCATTGGGGGATGAGGCAGGGGTGCATCGGAGGCATCATGGGGATTTTTGAGGAATTTGGACAGTTTTCCAGGTACATGTTGAATATTGGAAAGAGTGAGGTGTTGCCAATTGCGACTAGAGGGCAGGAGAGGAGACTAGGGGAATTGCCGTTCAGGGTGGTGGGGGCAAGCTTCAGTCATTTGGGGATCCAGGTGCCGTGGATCTGGTGGCAGCTTCATAAGTTGAATCTGTCTCGGCTGGTGGAGCAGATGAAAGCGGATTTCAAGAGGTGGGATGCACTCCCGCTGTCGCTGGCAGGGCGGGTGCAGGCAGTAAATATGAAAGTGCTACCAAGGTTTTTTTTTGTGTTTCAGAACCTCCAAGCTTCGTCCCTGAGGCATTTTTTAAGAAGGTCAATGCGCTGATCTCTGGGTTTTTCTGGAAGACCCCCGCGGATTTGGAGGGCTTTTCTGGGGCGGGGGCAGGGGAGGAACCTCCGAACATGATGAATTACGACTGGGCGAATGTCACTGTGGTTAGCAAACGGGTTGTTGGGGAGGGGTCGGCGTAAGGTCAGATAGAGGCGGCATCATGTAGGGGACTATATTTGAGGGCTTTGTTGTCAGCACCTCTGCCATTTCTGTTGGCCTGGTACTCCGTGAGCCCAGTGGTGGTATCGGCCCTAAGGGTGTGGGGGCAGAGGAGGCAGCATTTGGGATTGGAGGGTGCCTCTGTGTGGGCACCATAGGTTGTTCCGGGGGGGGGGTGGGGGGGTTGGATGCGAGGTTTTGAGGTTGGCAGCAGTCAGGGTTTGAGCAATTTGGCGATCTGTTCATAGGGGGCAAATTTGCGAAGTTGGAGGTCCTGTAGAAAGAGTACGAGTTGCCCAGGGGGAACGGTTTTAGGTACCTGCAGGTCCGGGACTTTGTGAGGAGAGAGGTGCAGTCTTTTCCTCGGCTGCCGACCTTGGGGTTGCAGGAGAAGGTGCTGGCGAGAGATGCGATAGGGGAGGGGAAGTTGTCCGATGTCTACAAGAAGTTGATGGATTGGGAGGGGGCCCTGGTCGGTGATATAAAGCGCAAATGAGAGGAAGAGCTGGGAGAGAACGTGGGAGCCGAAATGTGGGCAGCGGCCTTGCGGAAGGTGAATGCGTCCTCATCATGTGTGAAGTAAAGCCTAATCCAGTTAAAAATAATACATAGGCCATTGTGGTGATCTTTGTGAGGGGTTTCCAGGTTGGTAGACGTAGTGATCACAAAGATACACAAAGCTCTTTTTAAAGAACAAACTAACTTTATTTTAGCGCTACTAAATGTGAGTTTGACACTTATTCCAAATAACAAACATACATAGAAGAATGAAACTACACTCACTAACACTATCTATATCTATTAATTATAATAATTATATTTTAACTATCTCTGCAATACACTATGAATCTAATCCCCTTGAGCTCCAACCTAATCTCCCCCAGAAGTCCAAGAGCCTGTGCACTGTCCCTTAGCTCCCGCTAATGGCTAGGCTTAACATAACATTAACTCTTTACATGCTGTACATTTGTATAATGTCACATCCCCCTTTCTTTAAAAAAATGTTGTCGATACATTTTCTTGTTTACAATATTATACAGCATGTCAATAAGGATAGAACTAATGTTATTTTACAAATTCACAAATTTAATTTATTTGGAGGTATCCTATGTCTTGTGGACCTTCTTAATGTTACTACAGTGTTCTGTGAATTGTCTGGAATATTTGACAATATAGCTTTTGGAACATTTGTAGGAAATAGGAGTTTTTGACTCGTGGTAGCTGATTCTGTGAATGTAATAGGTTGTTTAAGTTTCAGGAGATCTCTTCTGTTTCTTCTAAAAGTCTTTCCAGATTGTGTTCTGATGACATATGATCTTAGTGTGAGATCATTGAGTAATTTTGCAATGTCGATCAAAAAGAGTGAAAATCAATCGATTCTCTATCCTCCCCCCAAATCAATAGTCAGAAATATAGTAATATCCTTCCCAGAGTCTGACTTCCTGATTATGGAGATACTAGTTCTTTCTTAAAGATTCTTTGATCCAAATTCTTCCAATCTGATTCTTTTCTATCCACTGGAAGTGATACAAATTTTCATTTAATAACACTTGTCTTTACTGAACCAGTGACTCCCAGTGCAGCAAACAAGTTGGCATCAACAAGTTGGGCCAGCTCGCAGATTGATTTTGGGGGGAAGTGAATAAAGTAGCTGGAAGCTGCTTGCATTGTGCTGCAAAGCTGGAAGGATCCTGACTCCACATTTGCGTAGTTCAAAAAGGGAAATTTACTTTCCTTCACCAGCCTCTAACAGCCACATAAGGATGGCTAGTTAAGCAGTTAATGGGCTCAGTGTATCATGAGGATGTGTATAATGGACTGCCTGTGTAATAGGCAGGTTATTTAATGGGCAGGTATGTAGCAGGGTGTGACAGTGAAGTGCAGTTTTGCATGTGGTATATCCGATACTTCCACCCCCGTCACTGCTGAAAGTTACCCCCAAGACATTTTTACCAAACAGATCTATTAGTTTCCTGGACAGCATTCTTGCCCTCATCAAAAGTCCATTAACTTGTTATTCATTCATTTGCTGTGCATAAATTGTTTGCCACATTTTCCATACTTAACAACAGCATCAAAACTTCAAACATTATCTGTGATAAGCTGCTCCCACCAACGTAGGTTATTTCTTTTTTAGCTTTTGTAGAATATTCAATAAGGTCTCTCGGCTCACCATATGGATCCTGATATTGAGTTGAATGCCTGGAAGACAGTTCAGTCCATCTGCATACTTATATTATTTCTGTGCCAGCATTAGAACATTGATGTAATACTATTTGCTAGCGATCTTGCAAGATACAGAGAAATCTAACGACTTTAAAAAATATGTCTTCCACGCATTTTGTGCTCATTAAGCTGAGGAAAGTTGACATTAAGGAATAAAGCACTCAATGTGTCAGCAACAGGAATTCACAGCTGAGGTGTACACATAGCTGAATGCAGTAAAGTTCCTTCTAGTTGTGCCAACACTGTGCCTAAGTGCCTGACTGAGATTGTCAGTTAATCTCCATTTGTGCAGATTGGGGGTCATGCTTCCATCTGTTCTATTTTTGCTTTGAAGAATTGCATCAAGCCTTTCAATCCAAAAAAAAATCTGCATTTTCTCAGATGCTTATCCCACGTTTGAAAGCAACTGAACCTCTGTGCGGATTTTTTTGTGAAGTTATGACGTGATGGAAATTCTCTCTGAACATTAGATGTTAAATGTGAGGAGCAGAGACAAGTGAACATGTTGAAGGACGTAGGTGCAGACTGCATGGTTGGCACTGCTTGTGGGTGGTCATTCAGGTCAGTTTGAAATATAGATCCAGCCCACTGACAGTGTATCATCGCTGGTTGTTACTAGCTGCAGATTGCAAGCTGCAGTGGAACTGCAGCCTGGATTGCACTTCAGCGACATAACAAAGGCAACCAGCAGAAATAGGTTTTGTGTCAAAACATTTGCAACAAAGAAAGCAATAGTAAACTTTAAACAGTGGCCTATGAAATACTTCAGTCAATCATAAAGAGTGAAAATCAATCAATTCTCTATCTTCCCCAAATCAATAGTCAGAAATATAGTAAAATTCTTTCAAATCACATACAGAAATTGTTTTATGTGTTTGATATTTTCAGAAGCATATGGACACTTATTTTAAGTATCCTGCTGATAAAGTATATTTTTGTATCTTGTGCTTTGAAAGTCTTATAAAAAAAAGAACTGACATAAACAATCTTTTTGTAAGTGAACAATTTGCAGCTATTATTGTAAAGATAACAACCAACAAGCAATGTGTATATTTTAGAAAATAAACCTTAAAATTATGATTGATAGTGAAGATTTAGTACAAAAGAGGCTGGAAGTTATGGCCCTCCTGCCAAGTATGTTTTTGGTGAGGGATATAAAATACGACGGGTGGTCAGCACACCCTTTATCGCCCAGTTGTTCCCCCATAATACAGGATACTGAAATCAGCAGAATCCCATATGTAAATAAATAATTAAGGGTCAACTGAATGTGTTTACAAGTAAATTGACCAAGATATTACACAATCCATGCCACAACACGGTTAGTGTGGGCAGGTGGGTGGAATGGGCACCCTGTTCTTTCAAAAACTATTTTTAAAGGGTGAGAAGGAAGTGAGGGGAGTGCTACCTTTGGGGGGGGGGGCAGCCCTCTGTCCATGTGGGGCATCTCCCCTGAAGATAGTAACCCCCCTTTATAATCCCTTTCTACGCTGCAAAATCCACCCCCTCAGCCCCCTCGCCTGATCCATTTTCTGCGCAATATCCGCCTTATCTCTGAGTCCGGCATCCACTGGGGCCTTTATCCTGTGCCTGGTTGCAGTCCCAAAAATGCCCACTACTGCAAGAGCTGCTGGCCAATCAGCAGGCAGGACCTCCTCCTAGTGATGGGCGGAAGTCTTACACTTTCTGTGTTGTTGCCATCTACATTGTTTTATTGCTGTGTTGCAGACTTTCTTTCATTGGTTAATTTTCTCCCATAAAATCAAGCTCAAGGACATGTCGGACTAAACAATTTGAAAATATCGCTAGATCCAAAGCTGTTACGTGTTTAGAAAATATAATCTACAGTCGACGTGTGTACAATTCATCACTTAACCTTCCAGAAATTTTGTTAATGACGATTACAAGGTTTTGTCGAGTGTGCAGCAAAATCCTGAAATAAAATTACGTGGTAATGTTACCAAGGACTGATTTTAGATCCCCAGCTGTTCCGTTTAACAACTCAGTCCCAGTTTCCTTCTACTATCCTCTGTGCACTTTGATTAATATTGTACTTAACATGACTGGATTTGTCATACCCCTTCAGAAGGCATAGACACAAGGCATTAACAAAGTCATACCTCAAATCGACTGATAGTTCTTTATGAACATTGACACTGTACAAGCTGGTTAGAAGAAGGAAAACTTAACTCAATAGATTTTACCTGCAATCTAATTTTCCCCTAATGCCCTGCTATATCGTATTATCACTTTAAAACTAATTTGAGCATCTCTTAGGACTGATAGTCATTTAATAAAGGTAAATGTGGGTGTTCACTCAGCTGGAACAGTGTACCCACTATTCAACTGTAGTACCAGCAGTACACATAAATCTAATTAGGGCAGCTGTTCAAAAGGATGACACACCTAAGGATTTTAACTGTGTTCTACATTTCTTTGATTTAGCACTTCAAGTAGACAATCTGCTTTATAAATGCGTAATGCATTATTTGAGCAGCGAGCAATGTTCAGTATTCGTAATTTTACCATCTGCTTTACCATTTAGAGTCATTAGGAATAATATCATTACTTCAAAATAAAAAATGTTAATGAATGAAATATTTTCTTCACTTTATGCTTAGGGGCTGGTCTAAGAGCATTTATTTAGCTACATTAATGCACAGCAGCCTTCTTTAAATTCTATTTTTATGTTAATTAAGACGGATTTTTTTTTTGCTGACTGACTAACAAACCAAGGCTGTGATTTTTTTTCTCTATTCTTATTGACCCTCTCATTGGTCATAACTTAGTATACTGAAATGCAATAAACAAGTCTGAAAGAATGAAAGATCAAAAGGGAGGAAAATAGGAGGAAATCAATAAATGCACTTGTTTCCGCCATATGTTGCAGCATTTGCTTCACGTTTAATTAACCACCTTCCAGAACAATTGGGTGTCGTTCTTGTTGCGTAGGCACAATTGACCAAAATGGTAGTGTGGCATCATCAAGGGCACTAACAAAGTGGGTGACAGAAAAGCAGGTGTGCTGTCCAGTGTGTTTACTATTTCCTCTTAAAACCCTATGAGCCTTCTTCTGGGTCTTCAAAATCAGCATTTGAGTCTGCTGCAACAGAGCTTGTGTGTGAACTCATTCTCTGGTGAACAAGCACCTGTGTCTTCCTTTTATTCTTTATGGGTTGTGGCATTGCTGGCTGGCCAGTATTTATTGCTGAGTGGATTGCTGGGCCATTTCAGATGACAATTAAGAGCCAACATGTAGGCCAGACCAGGATGGCAGATTTCCTGCCCTGAAGTACATTAGTAAACCAGTTTTTTTTAATAAGAATCGACAATGGTTTCATGATCATCATTAGACTTTTAATTCCAAATTTTTAGTGATTTCAAATTTTGCCATCCGCCATGGTGGGATTCAAACTCAAACCTAGGTCCGAAGAACATTACTCTGGGTCTCTGGATTACTAGTCAGTGAAAATACCAATACGCCACTGCCTCCCCTTTCCCCCTGCCCTACCTCTTGCACATTTAGAGTCAGTTGAAGTCATCGGTAATGTAAATTAGAAGAGATGTGTTGGATAGAGCTGTTTTACCATATTGTCCAAAGACATAATTACCTACACCATGTTTTTTTTGTGTAAATACACATGAAAATGAAAAATGAAAATCGCTTATTGTCACGAGTAGGCTTCAATGAAGTTACTGTGAAAAGCCCCTAGTCACCACATTCCGGCGCCTGTTCGGGGAGGCTGGTACGGGCATTGAACCGTGCTGTTGGCCTGCCTTAAAAGCCAGCGATTTAGCCCAGTGAGCTAAACCAGCCCCTCATCATTAGCTAACCAGCACTGCTGGAACCAGAGCAGCAATGTTGCAAGATTTGAGATACCATGTTATTGAATTTAAGTATGTAAGGGAGGGGGATGAGGATGAGGACGAGGATAATGCGGTGCTGGACCAGCAGGGGCTGGATGATGAGGCCGTGGAAGAACCTGAGGCCCAGCCGGAGGCTGCAGGACAGGCGGCAGTGGTGAGGGTCCCGCAAACCGAAGGGCCAGGGAGGCCCTCATACTCGCCTGCTTCACTTAGGACGAGGCCTGGTCCGACATCGTAACCTTAGCCACTCACCACCCCCACTTCCCACCCTCCCAGGGTATGGGTCACATCATTCCAGGGTGCTGGGACTGTGTTGGCACTGTCAGCGGGTCACTGTCGAGGGCAGGGGGGTGTTAACCCACAGAGAGCTGGGCGCTGGTGCTCCTCAATCGAAGTCATAGTCTGACCCCGGCTCGCTCACAGTCATCACCTGCATGCAGTAATGCGTTGTGAAGAAAGTGACAGAGGCATACTACTGGTTGTGCACAAGGGTGTTAATTGTTCCACTCTCCCAATGGTCCGATCCCACTCCTCACCCCCTTCCTATCTCGTCGTCTCCCAGTGCCCTAAGTGATCCTCGATCTGCTTTTCCTTACTAGCTCTACCACTACATCTACATCTACGTCTAGGTGTCTCCCCAGGATGCACATCTGAGGTGAAGGCAGCCAGCTGCATACCTTGTTCCGTGGCCTTCGATGCCCTGACGGGCATCCTCTAGGGGCTCTGGGGCCGGAGGGCTCCGGCTCACTTGTCGACAGCACATGCGCAGCCGTTCTGCCTTGTCCTTTGTGCTGACCCCAAGTCGCAGCCTCAACAGACGGGTGGAACTCAGGGGAGCTGGTGGCCTCCGCCGCCGCCCCATGGGATGGGTCCGAGTAGGCACCGAGCATTCCTTCCTCCCAGTTGGTGCCCATAGAATGGAGGGGCAGCTGGTTTGAACCCCGGCTGCCCCTGCATCAGCTGGCTCTGCCAGCCCTGGTGGCTCCCCATGGTCCGCACCATGGTGTTGACGCCCTTGGTGGTGCTCCTCAGTGATTGGGCCTTGTTCTGCAGCACCTCGGCAATTCCCACCTGTGTCAGGAACAAGCTCCGCAGCACCTCGCCTCGGCCATGCCGCAGAACCTCATCTAGGTTGGGCTGGTACTGGGTGACATCCCCCAGTGAGGTAGACATTAAGCCAAAGCAGCTTTGTGGCTCACCCTCCAGGACCCCCAGTGGAACAGGACATCCCTCCTGGCGTTCATCGCATCCAGGAGCCTCCCCAGGTCAGCGTCCCCGAATCTTGGGATGGTCTCCTCAGGCCATTGTTGCGAGCTGGCTGGGGTTGGCTGAGCAAGTGCAGCTTAAGTGCTGCTCGACCTTGTTGGCGGGAGGCTGGCACACGCAGTCCCGGTGAATCAGCTGGCAAGCCGTCATATGCAGCGTGAGGCCCGTGAGGCCTCATTAAGGTGGCCCACTGGGCCAATTGCTGGGAACCTGGTGGCAATTCTCACTCGCTACCACACTGAGAAATCTTTCCGGAGAATCTCGCCCTTAATTTTGAGATTTAATTACACTCGTTCAGAATTACCACAATCCTAAGCCCTCAGTAATTGTACAATGTTGCAAATTCCATAGTAATTTTCGGAAAATTGGGTTTGCCTGTAGCTAACTTTGTTGCTGAATTGCGCCAGCTATTTGAACGGTACAGGTCTGGGGCAGTTTTGGAAGACATGCTTCAGGACACACTAGTTTGTGGCAATAACAAGGACAAACAGAGTTTGCTGGGACAAGCCACACTTACTTTTAAGCAGATTCTCGAAATTTCTCAGGGCATGGCTGCCAATAATGCAAAAGATAATCAGCGTACAGGTGGGTAAATTGCATCAGGTAGAAGAAGGAACTACAAGTAAAAAGGCGAAGACAGGCGAAGTGCCAGGGTACTAAAAGCACATCGAAGGCTGAGCAGGGAACTTCAAATGCAAGGAATCCTCTGCCGATGACACATAGAACATAGAACATTACAGCGCAGTACAGGCCCTTCGGCCCTCGATGTTGCGCCGACCTGTGAAACCACTCTAAAGCCCATCTACACTATTCCCTTATCGTCCATATGTCTATCCAATGACCATTTCAATGCCCTTAGTGTTGGTGAGTCCACTACTGTTGCAGGCAGGGCATTCCACACCCTTACCACTCTCTGAGTAAAGAACCTACCTCTGACATCTGTCTTATATCTATCTCCCCTCAATTTAAAGCTATGTCTACTCGTGCTAGACATCACGATCCGAGGAAAAAGGCTCTCACTGTCCACCCTATCCAATCCTCTGATCATCTTGTATGCCCCAATTAAGTCACCTCTTAACGTTCTTCTCTCGAACGAAAACAGCCTCAAGTACCTTAGCCTTTCCTCATAAGATCTTCCCTCCATACCAGGCAACATTCTGGTAAATCTCCTCTGCACCCTTTCCAATGCTTCCACATCCTTCCTATAATGCGGCGACCAGAATTGCACGCAATACTCCAAATGCTGCCGCATTAGAGTTTTGTATAGCTACAACATGACTTCATGGCTCTGAAAATCAACCCCTCTACCAATAAAAGCTAACACACGGTACGCTTTCTTAACAACCCTCTCAACCTGGGTGGTAACTTTCAGGGACCTATGTACATGGACACCGAGATCTCTCTGCTCATCCAGACTGCCAAGAATCTTACCATTAGCCCAGTACTCTGTCTTCCTGTTATTCCTTCCAAAATGAATCACCTCACACTTTTCTGCATTAAACTCCATTTGCCACCTCTCAGCCCAGCGCTGCAGCTTATCTATGTCCCTCTGTAACTTGTAACATCCTTCCGCAATGTCCACAACTCCACCGACTTTAGTGTCATCTGCAAATTTACTCACCCATCCTTCTACACCCTCCTCCAGGTCATTTATAAAAATGACAAACAGCAGTGGCCCCAAAACAGAGCCTTGTGGTACACCACTAGTAACTGGACTCCAGTCCGAACATTTCCCATCAACCACCACCCTTTGTCTTCTTCCAGCTA
This sequence comes from Scyliorhinus torazame, assembly GCF_047496885.1. Lineage (NCBI taxonomy): Eukaryota > Metazoa > Chordata > Chondrichthyes > Carcharhiniformes > Scyliorhinidae > Scyliorhinus > Scyliorhinus torazame. The sequence continues at coordinate 238,070,602 of NC_092710.1, forward strand.
GCCAATTTCTGATCCAAACTGCTAAATCGCCCTGAATCCCATGCCTCCGTATTTTCTGCAGTAGCCTACCGTGGGGAACCTTATCAAACACTTTACTGAAATCCATATCCACCACATCAATTGCTTTACCCTCATCCACCTGTTTGGTCACCTTCTCAAAGAACTCAATAAGCTTTGTGAGGCACCACCTACCCTTCACAAAACCGCATTGACTATCTCTAATCAAATTATTCCTTTCCAGATGATTATACATCCTATCTCTTATAAACCATTCCAAGACTTTGCCCACAACAGAAGTAAGGCTCACTGGTCTATAGTTACCGGGGTTGCCTCTACTCCGCTTCTTGAACAAGGGGACAACAATTGCTATCCTCCAGTCTTCTGGCACTATTCCTGTAGACAAAGGTGACTTAAAGATCAAAGCCAAAGACGCAGCAATCTCCTCCCTAGCTTCCCAGAGAATCCTAGGATAAATCCCATCCGGCCCAGGGGACTTATCTATTTTCACACTTTCCAGAATTGCTAACCCCTCCTCCTTATGAACCTCAAGCCCTTCTAGTCTAGTAGCCTGAATCTCAGTATTCTCCTCGACAACATTGTCTTTTTACTGTGTGAATACTGATGAAAAATATTCTTTTAGCACCTCTCCTATGTCCTCGGAGTCCAAGCACAACTTCCCACTACTGTCCTTGACTGGCCCTACTCTTACCCTAGTCATTTGTTTATTCCTGACATATCTATAGAAACCTTTAGGGTTATCCTTGATCCTACCTGCCAAAGACTTATCATGTCCCCCCCCCCCCCCCCGGCTCTTCTTTGCTACCTCTTTAGGTCCTTCCTGGCTAACTTGTAACTCTCGAGCGTCCTAACTGAACCTTCATGTCTCATCTTTACATAAGCCTCCTTCTTCCTCTTAACAAGTGTTTCGACTGCTTTAGTAAACTACGGTTCCTTTGCTCGACCACTTCCTCCTTGCCTGACAGGTACATACTTATCAAGGACACACAGCAGCTGTTCCTTGAACAAGCTCCACATTTCCATTGTGCCCATCCCCTACAGTTTTCCTCTCCATCCGATCCATCCTAAGTCATGCCTCATCGCATCATAATTGCCTTTCCCCCAGATATAACTCTTGCCCTGTGGTATATACCTATCCCTTTCCATCACTAAAGTAAACGTAATCGAATTGTGGTCACTATCACCAAAGTGCTCACCTACCTCCAAATCTAACACCGTCCTGGTTCATTACCCAGTACCAAATCCAATATGGCCTCGCCCTCGCCTCTCATTGGCCTAGCTACATACTGTGTCAGGAAACCCTCCTGCACACATTGGACAAAAACGGACCCATCTAAAGTACTCGAACTATAGCGTTTCCAGTCAATATTTGGAAAGATAAAGTCCCCCATAACAACTACTCTGTTGCTTTCGCTCCTATCCAGAATCACCTTTGCAATCCTTTCCTCTACATCTCTGGAACTTTTCGGAGGCCTATAGAAAACCCCTAACAGGGTGACCTCTTCTTTCCTGTTTCTAACCTCAGCCCATACTACCTCAGTAGACGGGTCTTCATCAAACGTCCTTTCTGCCACCTTAATACTGTCCTTGACTAACAATGCCACCCCTCCCCCTCTTTTACCACCTTCCCTGAGCTTACTGAAATATCTAAACACCGGCACCTGCAACAACCATTCCTGTCCCTGCTCTATCCATGTCTCCGAAATGGCCACAACATTGAAGTCCCAGGTACCAACCCATGCCGCAAGTTCACTCACCTTATTCCGGATGCTCCTGGCATTGAAGAAGACACACTTTAAACCATCTTCCTGCCTGCTGGTACACTCCTGCAACTTTGAAACTTTACTCATGACCTCACTACTCTCAACCTCCTATATACTGGAGCTACAATTCAGGTTCCCAAGCCCCTGCTGAACTAGTTTAAACCTTCCCGAAGAGCATTAGCAAATTTCCCCCCCAGGATATTGGTACCCCTCTGGTCCAGGTGTAGATCATCCCGTTTGTAGAGGTCCCACTGACCCCAGAATGAGCCCCAATTATCCAGAAATCTGAAACCCTCCCTCCTGCATCATCTCTGTAGCCACGTGTTTAACTCCTCTCTCTCCCTATTCCTCGTCTCGCTATCACGTGGCACGGGTAACAACCCAGAGATAATAACTCTGTTTGTCCTCGATCTAACTTTCCACCCTAGTTCCCTGAATTCCTGCCTTACATCCCTATCCCTTTTCCTACCTATGTCGTTGGTACCTATGTGGACCATGACTTGGGGCTGCTCCCCCTCCCCCTTAAGGATCCCGAAAACACGATCCGAGACATCACGCACCCTGACACCTGAGAGGCAACACACCAACCGCGAGTCTCTCTCATTCCCACAGAATCTCCTATCTATCCCCCTAACTATGGAGTCTCCAATGACTAATGCTCTACTCCTCTCCCCCCTTCCCTTCTGAGCAACAGGGACAGACTCTGTGCTAGAGACCTGTACCCCATGGCTTACCACTGGTTGCCCCCCCCCCCCCAACAGTATCCAAAGTGGTATACTTGTTACTAAGGGGAACGACTACAGGGGATCCCTGTACTGACTGCTTCCTGCCAGCCCCTCTCACCGTCACCCATCTATCTTTATTCTTCGGAGTAACTACATCCCTGAAGCTTCTATCAATGACCACCTCTGCCTCCCGAATGATCCGAAGTTCATCTAGCTCCAGTTCCCTAACGCGGTTTCTGAGGAGTTGGAGATGGGTGCACTTCCCACAGATGAAATCAGCAGGGACACGGACGGCGTCCCTCACCTCAAACATTCTGCAGGAGGAACATTGCACTACCTTCCCTGCCATCCCCTCTAGATAAAAAAGAAAAAGAAAGAAAGAGCTTACCTGTTATTCACTCTCCTTCTCAGCAAGCTATCACTCAGCAACCTCTGCGCCCCGCATGATAACACCTGAGGGAAAATAAAAGAAAAACGACTTACCAGTCACCAGCCAAACCCTTACCTGCAGGCTGTGATGTCACGGTTCAACTTCTTTCTATTTCTACCTGCCCTTCGAGCCTTCCTCTTGATCTTTACAGCGGTTGTTTTTATTGGTTAGAGGAGGGGGTAGGGAGGGAAACACTGAAGAAGTGTTTTGTGTTTACGTGTCACTTGACAACAGCTCCTCCACAAACCACCTTCAAGTTAGGGTGAGCACACGGACGTATGCATATTTCCCCCACAACTGTGTGGATTTCTTAATTGATGGTGCAAAGGCGCTGCCCCTTCCTCAGGTGAATGAAGAGGTATGTTCCAGAATCACATATATTGGCATCACATTGTTTGGCATCTTTGAATTTGTCTATATATGTGTTTCTGGAACATACCTCTTCATTCACCTGAGGAAGGAGCAGCGCTCCGAAAGCTAGTGACATCGAAACAAACCTGTTGGACTTTAACCTGGTGTTGTAAGACTTCGTACTATTCAGAAAACACTGCATACATGCGGTTAAAAAGGAAGCTATGAACCACATTTGACCTCTTGATACTTGAAGAAACTTATAAGATTATTGAGAAAGAACAATTCGCTCAGATGTGCAGAAGGGAAAGGAGCCATCAAGGTGAGAAAGTACTGGGCCGGAGCTACAACAGGACTGGCAGGTGGGTACCTGCATGATCCTGGCCCAGACAGGCGGCATATCCTACACAGTCCAGACCAGGGACGAGGTCATGTCGCGATGGCATGCTGACCAGTGGCACACCCCCCAGTGTTACAAACCATTCATCACCACAGGGCCTCAAGAAGGGGCTTCGGCCTTACTACCTGAAGTCAGCATACTGTCCCCGGAGCAAATCACCGTAGTCAATTAGGATACGGCCCCTGTGGAAAAGACAATCTGTAAGCCCCCTAGCGGCAAATCCTCTTTCACCTGAGGTCTCTGGCAGTGCTACTTGACTCGTGACCCGCAATCAGTCCGGTGCCTGTTGCAGAGCCCTATTCGTGTCTCACGTGTGAATACTCCTTTGCGCTGGGTGCAAGGGGTAGTTGAATCACACCCTATGTTATTGTGGTAAACACCACTGGTAACACACTACACGTATTACGGTACTGCCACTATATTACAGGTACCAAAGTAATCCCAGCCTCCTGGCTCCTCCCAGCAGGCGATGTATAAAAGTATATGCTCTCCTGCGCTGCTCCCATTCTGGTTCCAGCTGCAGGAGGCTCAACATTGTGCAATAAAGCCTCAATTGTTTCACCATTCTCGTCTCATGGTCATTGATGGTACATCAATTTATTGCACAAGATTTTGATGAACGTCTTAATAAAGCCTGATCGCCAGGAGCCTGATCGCCAGGAGCCTGAACCCTCATGCAGCCGAAGCCACTGCCACCTTCGAGCACTGGCTAGCCTGCTTCGAAGGATACCTCAGAGTAGCCACTGAAGAACTCTCAGACCCGCAGAAGCTCCAGATCCTCTACTCACGGGTGAGCCCACAAGTTTTTCCCCTCATTCGGGACGCGCCCTCCTACTCAGAAGCAATGGCGCTACTAAAGCGACAGTACATCAAGTCGGCGAATCAAGTGTACGCCAGGCATCTCCTGGCCACTAGATGGCGACTCCCGGGGGAGTCTCAGGACGATTTTTTGCGGGCTCTATGGATACTCGGTAGGAATTGTAACTGCCAGGCTGTTTCGGCCGTCCAACAAAACCGTACTATTAATCAGAGACACTTATGTCACGGGCATTAAGTCTCCTTGCGTTCGCCAGCGGCTATTGGAAGGGGGTACGTTCGACCTTGCAGAGACTGTGCAGCTTGCTAACTCCCGAGAAGTGGCCTCCCGTAATCTGGAGACCTACAGCTCCGACCGCGCGGCACCCTCACGGGCATCGTGGGCCCCACCAGCGGCCGACTCGATTGCACCGCACGCCTGCGCCGCGCGGCAGCCAGCCAACTCCGGAGGGGCCAAATGTTCCTTTTGAGGCCAAAGCAAACATCCCAGGCAGCGCTGCCCGGCACGGAGCGCGACCTGCAACGGGTGCGGGAAGAAAGGCCACTTTGTTTCCGTTTGCCAGGCCCGGTCGGTCACTGCTGTTTCCTGGCCCAGCATCGCTATACCCCCCACGTGTGATCCAGGGGCGCTGCCATCTTCTCCACCATGAGCCATCTTTGATGTCGCCCACCATGTGCACCTTGTGGGCGCCGCCATCTTGGACCGGGCCTCAGGACCCCTGCTCGCCTGGCAGTTCGCGGGCCGCTGATACCTCCGCCACCGCTGATCAGCCTGGGACCTCCCAACATCTTCTGCAGCTCGCTTCCATCACCCTTGATCAGTCTCGGCCCCGCAACTCGCGACCGCTACGATGACGGTAAAGATCAACAGGCACGAGATGACCTGCCTCTTTGACTCCGGGAGCACAGAGAGTTTCATCCACCCTGATACGGTAAGGCACTGCTCCTTCCCGGTACAACCCATCACCCAGAAAATCTCCCTGGCCTCCGGATCCCATCTGGGGGTACTGCGTCGTGACCCTCACCATTCAGGGCGTAGAGTACAACAACTTCATGCTCTACGTCCTCCCCCACCTCTGCGCTGCCCTGTTACTAGGTCTCGATCTTCAATGTCACCTCCAAAGCCTTACTCTGAAATTCGGCGGACCCCTCACCGTTTGAGCCTCACGACCCTTAAGGTCGAGCCGCCTTCACTGTTTGCAAGACCTCACCCCGGACTGTAAGCCCGTCGCCACGAGGAGCAGACGGTACAGTGCGCAGGATAGGACCTTCATCAAGTCAGAAGTCCAACGGCTTCTGCGGGAGGGGATCTTTGAGGCCAGCAACAGCCCCTGGAGAGTTCAAGTGGTGGTAGTCAAGACTGGGGAGAAACACAAGATGGTCAACGACTACAGTCAGACCATCAATCGGTACACACAGCTCGATGCGTACCCCCTCCCACACATATCTGACACAGTCAATCAGATTGCGCAGTGTCGAGTCTTCTCCACAGTTGACTTGAAGTCTGCCTACCACCAGCTCCCATCCGCCCAGAGGATCGCCAATACACTGCGTTCGAAGCAGATGGCCGCCTCTACCACTTCCTTAGAGTTCCCTTCGGCGTCACCAATAGGGTCTCGGTCTTCCAGCAAGAGATGGACCGAATGGTTGACCAGTACGGGCTGCGGGCCACGTTCCTGTACCTAGATAATGTCACCGTCTGCGGCCATGACCAGCAGGACCATGACGAAAACCTCCAAAAATTCCTCCATACCATCAGACTCCATAACCTCACCTACAATAAGGAGAAACGTGTTTTCCGCACCAACCGCTTAGCCATCCTTGGCTACGTTGTGGAAAATGGAGTCCTAGGGCCCGACCCCTCCTGGAACTCCCCCTCCCCCACCTGGAACTCCCCCTCCCCCACAGCCCCAAGGCCCTGAAACAATGCCTGGGTTTTTTCTCATATTACGCCCAGTGGGTCCCCAATTATGCGGACAATTATACGCCCACTCATCAAGTCCACAGTTTTTCCCCTGATGGCTGAGGCCCGCTGGGCCTTCAACCACATCAATGCAGACATCGCCAAAGCCACGATGCACGCGGTCAATGAGTCCCTCCCCTTCCAGGTGGAGAGCGATGCATCGGACGTGGCTCTGGCCATCACCCTCAACCAGGCGGGCAGGCCCATGGCTTTCTTTTCCCGCACCCTTCATGCCTCCGAAATTCGGCACTCCTCTGTCGAAAAGGAGGCCCAAGCCATTGTGGAAGCTGTGCGACATTGGCGGCATTACCTGGCTGGCAGGAGATTCACTCTCCTCACTGACCAACGGTCGGTTGCCTTCATGTTTAGCAATACACAGCGGGGCAAGATCAAGAATGACAAGATCTTGAGATGGAGGATCGAGCTCTCCACCTACAACTATGAGATCTTGTATCGCCTGGGGAAGCTCAATGAGCTCCCAGATTCCCTATCCCGCGGTACATGTGCCAGCGCCCAAGTAGACTGACAAGGGCTCTCCATAATGACCTCTGCCACCCGGGGTTCACCTGGTTCTTCCATTTTATCAAGGCCCGCAACCTGCCCTACTCCATCGAGGAGGTCAGGCCCGTGACCAGAGACTGCCCAGTCTGCGCGGAGTGCAAACTGCACTTCTACCGGCCATATAGAGCGCACCTGGTGAAGGCCTCCCACCCCTTTGAGTGCCTCAGCATAAACTTCAAAGGGCCTCTCCCCTCCACCAACTGCAGCGTGTACTTTCTCAATGTTATTGATGAGTACTCCCGTTTCCCAGTCGCCATCCCATGTCCCGACATGACTTCTACCACAGTCATCAAAGCCCTGCACGGCATCTTCACTCTGTTCGGTTTCCCCACCTACATCCACAGCGATCGGGGATCCTCCTTCATGAGTGATGAGCTGCGTCAGTTCTTGCTCAGCAAGGGCATCGCCTTGAGCAGGACTACCAGCTACAACCCCCGGGGAAACGGGCAGGTGGAGAGGGAGAACGGGACAGTCTGCTGGCCCTTCGGTCGAGGAATCTCCTGGTCTCCCGCTGGCAGGTGGTCCTCCTCGACGCGCTCCACTCCATCCGGTCACTCCTGTGCACCGCGACTAATGAGACCCCTCATGAACGTGTGTTTGCCTTCCTTAGGAAGTACACCTCCGGGGTCTAGCTCCCAACATGGCTGACAGTTCCTGGGCCTGTCCTCCTCCGAAAGCATGTGAGGAGCCATAAATCGGATCCCTTGGTTGAGAAAGCCCACCTCCTCCATGCGAACCCACAGTACGCCTACGTGGCACACCCCGACGGGCGACAGGACACAGTCTCGCTCTGGGACCTAGCACCCGCTGGGTCCCCACCCACAACCACCGACCTGGTACCGCTTCTCCCCCTCCAGTTGCCTCCCTCACCCCTGCGCCGCCCAACCGCCCGCCAGCGAACCTCACCGCAGCCCCCACCCCAGCAGTATCCGCCCCCTCACTGGATCCACTACGGGGTGACGATGGAGAGAACAACACGCTCCCCTAGTCGTCAGGTGACCACATCGGCGCCCACATCACCACCAGGACTGAGGCGATCGCAACGGAGGGCCAACGCTCCCGACAGACTAAATCTGTAATGTTGTTCTTCACCCCCGCCGGACTCTTTTTAAACAGGGGGTGAATGTGGTAAACACCACTGGTAACACACTACGCGTATTACGGTACTGCCACTGTATTACAGGTACCACAGCAATCCCCGCCTGCTGGCTCCTCCCAGCAGGTGCCGTATAAAAGTATATGCTCTCCTGCGCTGTTCCCTTTCTGGTTCCAGCTGCAGGAGGCTCAACATCTTGTGCAATAAAGCCTCAATTATTCCACCATTCTCGTCTCGTGGTCATTGATGGTACATCAGTTATGATGGGGTATTGTCCCTTTAAGAGGTGAGTCATATGAGCACTGGTGACATCATCAGTCAGGAAGACAGGCCTTCGGCCCACTTTTTGTATTGAAGCCTGTCAGAGTACTTAGCAAAAGATAAATAAAATCCTACCTGTTGAGTTACAGCAATCCATGAAGTGTATATTCTTTGGTTTGTAAGTTATTGCAACTCATCAGCTGAACAAAAACTGAACAAAATTGGAAAAGGATACTGCGCCATTTTAAAAGAACAAATGCTGTACAGAAAACAGCCCAAGCCAAATGTCTGTAAGCAGGCAGACAGCAAGATATACCCCCCCCCCCCCCCCCCCCCGCCCAACACCCCGACCCATCTCGGATAGGAACAAAAGAGGCCATGAGTCATGACAGGGCCAACGGGAAAATTATGCGGGAGGATCTGATCGGCCCGAATCAACTACAGGAAAGACAATGGTAGGAGATGAGTTTTGTCCTGGCCAGACAAAATCACGCTATATGAATAGGAAAATGATTCAAATTGTCCCCGATGCCCACTTTGAGCCATTTGCAAGAGATCAGCAGTCACCGGAGCCATCACTGAACCTTTTGTTGAGAAACTGATCAAATCAGTTTCATCCTGCCGGCAATTAGCGGGCCTTTGTCCTGGAACTCACCTGTGGGAGGGGCCAGTCAGCTCCATTCAGATTTTTGCCCTTGCGGTCAACCACTGTTGCACCTGTATTAGGTGATGTACGGTAGGACCTGCCTGTATAAATATGCGTGTCCTCCAGCCAGCAGCCATTTGGCCAGCTGCTGTGGGAGGCCACACACCTGATAGCAATAAAGGCTCAGTTGGATTCAACTATCGTCTTTGTCAAATTGATCGTGCCTCAATTTATTGCAATCAGTTTCTGAGGATGGACCTCCGTATCAAACCGGATCATCTGCAGCTGGATCCTCACTCAAGCGATGCCAGAAAGGACTTCCAGCACTGGTTAGCTTGCTTCGAAGTGTATATCAACGCGGCACCAACCCTTGTTCCGGAGGCTCAGAACATTCCGATTTTATATTCCAGGTTGAGCTCCAAAGTCTTTCCATGAATCCAGGACACGCTGAACTACGCCGAGCCATGACTCTACTCAAGGACAACGACGCACAGAAAACGAACACGCTCTTCGCCAGGCACGCACTCGCCACTCGCTCTCAACTCCCTGGTGAGTCCATAGAAGACTTTTGGCGGGTCCTAATCCCACTAGTCCGGGACTGTGACTGTCAGGCCGGTACAGCCACGGAACACTCAGACCTCCTTATGCGGGACGCTTTTGTGACTGGAATTGGGTTGATCACATAGGTCAGCGACTCCTAGAAGGGGCCATGCGCGACCTCGTAGAGACTAAAACGCTGGCGCTCTCCATGACGGTCGCCCTGCGCAACGTCCAGTCCTACACCCCCAGCCACACGGCCCACCCCTCCTACGCTTCATGGACCCCACAGACAGCCGCCCCAGTGGGGGCGCTGCGCACCCAATACGCCTACGCTGCACGCCAGCCAGCAAACTCCGGGGGGCCCTGATGCTATTTTTGTGGCCAACAGAAGCACCCCCGCCAACGCTGCCCGGCCCGCGCTGCCTTTTGTAAAACCTGCGGGAAGAAGGGCCACTTCGCTGCGGTGTGCCAGGCCCGCTCAGTAGCCGCTATCACCCCCACCCCCCTCGATCACGGACAATGGATGCCGCCATCCCCCCCCCCAGACCACATGCGGCCAATGGGCGCCGCCATCTTCCCATCCGTGCAACACGGGCGTTCCATGGGCGCCGCCATCTTGTTCCACCCCCGCAACGTGCGTTCCATGGAAGCGGCCATTTTGTAACCCTCAAGACCTTCGGACGCCACCATCTTGTCTACCCCTCAGCACATGGGCACCACCAGCGTTCCAGGACCCAGGCTCACCAGCCGCCCCATTACCCGACGACCAACCAAGACTCGCCTTCATGTCAATCGACCAGTCTCGTCCGCATAACCTGACCAAACGCATCCACCAGCGTGAAAGTCAGTGGACATGTAACCTCCTGCCTGCTGGACTTCGGGAGCACCGAAAGCTTCATACACCCGGATACGGTAAGGCGCTGCTCCCTCACGATACACCCCGCCAACCAAAAAATCTCCCTGACCTCCGGATCCCATTGCGTAGTGATCCAGGGGTACTGTACGGTCATGTTCACGGCCAGGGCTTGGAATTCAGCGGCTTCTGCCTCTGCGTCCTCCCTAACCTCTGCGCTGCACTAATCCTCGGCCTGGACTTCCAGTGCAACCTCCAGAGCCTAACACTGAAATTCAGCGGGCCCCTACCACCCCTTACCGTGTGCGGCCTCGCGACCCTAAAGGTCGACCCACCTTCCCTCTTTGCCAATCTAACTCCAGACTGCAAACCCGTCGCCACCAGGAGCAGACGGTACAGCACCCAGGACAAGACCTTATCTGCTGGGCCTTGATCCTGCTGGTTAGTCAGTTTTGAGGAAGAGCCAAAGAAACATTCGTGCCTGTTTAACAATCTTCCTGGGAACTGTGAGTATATTCCCTCAGCCCACAGAAACTCTGTAGCACCGTCAATATGACGCGAGGCAGGTTGAGGTAATGTCAATTGAAGGCTTTATTAAGCAGAACTTTATCCCCAGCAGCGTGGTTACAGAATGCAGCTGCTGAGGGAAATGGAGGGAAAAATTGGGTTCTTATACCGGCATTTCTGGGTGGAGTCCAGTAGGTGGCAGATCCTATCAGGACCTGGCACCCCTCCACCAATAGCCTGTCGACACGTGGTGTACCCTATTACCCCTAATACATACCACCACAAACTCCCAATTAGTCTAGATTGTTGAGGTTGGAATGGGTGAGTGGATATATAATTTTTGCTATGCCTGTTAGTTTCTTGATTCCCATAGTATTTTTATAACTGGTGTTTGTGTGTGATAGTCTGAGTTGTGGAAGGCCTAATTTTCTTGAATAAATTATTGTTTGAAAATTTACCATTGTTGTAGTCTCACCTTTCTTTCACTGTCCGTCCTGGTTGAGTCACAATAATTGCCAGAACATAATTCCGAAGTCGAGGACCAAAAAGGAATCCGAGCGCTTCAAACATGCCCACTCAAGAGAGGCTACTGCTTAGGGATACACAGAGGTCCCTCTTTCTCTCTCTCTCTCTTGTGAAGTTGCACTAGTGGGGCACTTCCAGGTGACATTTCACCATGAACAGGAGAAAGACTCTCACAGGCATAGGTGGCAGTCAAGGTAACTGGCGTGGCATAAGAACAATCTCACTGGTTAGGCATAAACAGTGAGACTTGTTCCCTCTCTCTTGCGAAGCTGTCCCAGTGCGATACTTCCGGGTTGTGGTTTTAATACCTGCAGGAGAGACACCCGCAGTTATCTGTGACACCTAATACCGGTCTGTTGTGGAGTAAAGGGAACCTTTTTACAGGTTTAGACTGTGGCCTTGTAAATGGTCCAGTGCAGAACACCGAGAGCTATCTTCTTTATTTTAAAATAGACACAAGCTGGCTTAGATGGCTGTTGAGAGCCAGGAAGCCTTTGCTTATCCAACACAAACTATCTCAAGCTTCCACTGACTTTCAATTGAATCACCCTCTGTGGTGGAACTTCCCCTGGAATGGACATACCAAGATGAATGTTATCTGTAGGATTTACATATGCTATTGTCTTTGATTTACATAAAACTTAAAATCAGTAGACCTCTAATATCATCTTGAAGATCAATGCTTCATGTAAGAGAGCTGAACAGACCAGTTGTCCACAAAATAAATGTGCAAGACCACTACCTATCCCCTTTTGTACGTCAATGACCTTTAGCTGGAAACCATTCTGGGTGGGCAGTAGCCATTGATCATGTGGGATCATGTGGTTGAAACAGTTTTCTGATACTGAAATCCTTTATTATCCCAAGACCCAGGAAAGGGCGCTGGAGATCTGCAGAAGACACCAAAAGACAAAGCAGGCACAGTTAAAGGCTGGGCCACCTTTGCCTGCGAGAAATTTGGGGTTGCAAATTCTTTAAATACTTCCAGCAAGATTCCTAAATCAAAGTTCACCTGCAAAGGAATTAGGCGTCCATATATGATAGCCACAAATGCCCAATTTCAATGAGCTGCTGAACATTCATCTCTTCAAGGGAAACCTACGTTAATCCTGATAGTCCAGGTATCTAACTCCAGCTATCTGAACTAACCTAAACTACAACTCGAGTGGAAAAGCCTTCCTTCATCACTGGAACTATGAACCATTTTTTACTGTTTGTAAAAGTGCTCTATTCTCTTTAACTGTATTCTTTCTTGGTTTGCGCTGTGCGCATGATGTAGTGTTTAGATTTTAGACAACCTCTAAGGATAATCCTCTTTATTTGAACTGACAGAAGTCTGCCAATCGTTCTTTAAATTGATCAATGACAAAAGGGTTAGCACTGTTGTTTCACAGCGCTAGTGTCCCAGGTTTGATTCCCAGCTTGGGTCATTGTCTGTGTGGAGTCTGCACATTATCCCTGTGTCTGCGTGGGCTTCCTCCAGGTGCTCCGGTTTCCTCCCACAAGTCCCAAAAGATGTGCTGTTAGGTAATTTGGACATTCTGAATTCTCTCTCTGTGTACCCGAACAGGCGCCGGAATGTTCACAGTAACTTCACTGCAGTGTTAATGGAAGCCTATTTGTGACAATAAAGATTATTATGATAAGTGGACATGTAAACACATACCCATATTTACCAAAACAACCACACTGATTGAGGACAGGAAAGGAAAGGAAGGGAACTATGGGTTTCAGTTTATCTCTCCCCCCTTGTCCATAACCCTTCCAATGGATAGTTTTGTTTTGAAGTGTTTGTAGTTGCTGAAATGTTAAAGGTTCGAGCACTGTACTTATATTTTCATGGAGGTGGGAGAGTTCATTCTGGAAATATACTCTGACAAGAAAAGTGGATAGGGCACTGCAGCCTCTCACCAGGGACCCGGGTTCGATTACGGCCTTGGGTTCTGTGGAGTTTGCACGTTCTCCCGTGTCTGCATGGGTTTCCTCTAGAAGTTCTAGCCTTCCTCCCGCAGTCCAAGGATGTGCAGATTAGATGGATTGGCCATGATCATTGCACAGGGTTACAGAGATAGGGCGGGAGAGTGCTCCTTCAGAGACTTGATGGGCCAACTGGCCTCCTTCCGCACTGCAGGAAATCTATGGAGATATAAGTGACAAGGATTCCTTACGTTCTTGACAGAGTTTACAGAACAACAAACCTGCAGTCCTCTGAGGAGCAATGAGGAAGGTAGTTGTGCTTTACGAAGAAACCTGTGACAGAATTGTGTCACGTCTTGTGATAACACCTACAATTGACTGCCACAGCAAGCATTGCATTATCTGTTGCAGCAAGGGCCATTACAGCAATGAACATCGTTGCCTCTGGCTGTTTTCAGACTGTCACCGAGAACATCAGCAAATCTGGACAGTCCGCAGCGATTCCTACTCACCACTGAATAGGTGGAAACAGCAGGATAAAGCTTCCAGCTTGCAGAAAGTGTGAGGCTCCTTCAAGTCAGGATGCTGTTGATCACACCCACATCACTGAATGGGCTCCTTCACATGATCGTACTGTCTTCATAAATCACAAGGACCTCCACTCCATTAATGCACAACCGATATGTAATCACTGGCAACATGTCATGTGGACTGAATTTATAGCTACCCTCCTGGAAGCTGCCTTGATATACTTGCATTGTGGCAGTCTTTTCCATCTACATTTTGCACCAATTGTATGCCTGAGACCCACAGCCACAAATGTTTTTCAATTTTGCGTTTCTGCATTTTATTTCTGCTTTGCTCTTGATTTTAAGCCTGCATTGAATATTTGTAATGTTACTTTGTTGACCTTGATTTGAAAATAAGTGTCATTGTGCTTTGATGAAGTCAAGTAACTAATCGACAGTGATCAGTAGTGATATTATTAACTGTAGATGTGTTTTACCAAGAAGTTGGGCACAATCATAAGGCCTCGTCGTCCCCGACTCGGGACACAACAAGGACATTAAATCTCGCAAGAGGCCTCTCTCTCAAGATTTGCGACGCTCGGGACACCTTGTGAAATCTAAGGGGATCTTGTGGGACATCACGATCTGGATCTCGCCCTCACTGGGCGGGATGCAGATTTTCATTTTTTTTAAATGTTTTTAATAATGTTTTGGCATTATATACAAAATTTTAAAAATACAATCAATAACCTTTAACCAAATGCAAACTGCAAAGGTGACCCTTCAATTAAAGAAACAAAAGTCCCCCTTATTCATTTGCACCCCCCCCCCCGCCCCTCCCCCTCCTCCCTAACCCCCTCTAACAGCCAACAGTGATTAACCACTGTCATCTCTGACAAAGGATGGTTCAGACTTGGAGATAGCTTTAACACGTTTATTAAACTGTTAACGATTCTCCTACTTGGATTCGACTCGACTGTTAATCCTGCTATAGCTACTCAGACTAACTAACCAGTCTGCTACAATCCATGTGGTGGGTGTGATGTTCAATCAATCCTGTGTCTGCACTCACTGAGTGTCTCCACTGGAAAGAGGCTGAGCATGTGTGATGTGTCCTTTTATATGGGTTGATGTAATGCCCTCCTGTGGTAGTGTCACCTCTGTGTGTATCGTGAATGCCCATTGGTCATGTTCTATCTTACTGGCCTATTGGTTGACTGTCTGTGTGTCATGTCTCTGGTGTTCCCTCTAGTGTCTAGCTAGGTGTAGTGTATTTACATTAACCCCTTGTGTATTTACAGTGATGAATATCACCACATCGCACACAATGATATCGTATTGACCTTTCACAGAGCCTAACTCCATACCTCCTCCTCCAGCATCAACCCCAATTCCTCCACCCATTTAGCCTTTACCCCTTCAACCGAACTGGATGTACTGCCCTGCTCCAACCCCAAACAGGAGAGAATTCTCTCTGTTAGGATGATGGTGGCACCACCACTGAGTTCACAGTGTATGCTACCAGCGCCAACAGAAGTAGCGCCATTACCAATGCTCCCAGATTCCATCTGAACCCAGAGAGCCCGGATCCCCGCACCACCCAACACCTTCCCCGCTTGTCCGCTCTGTAATAAAACAAGTTTGGCAATGCTAGACCACCTGCCTGCCTGCCTATCTCTCTGCAGGACCCCCCTCTCAGTCCTCGGGGCTTTGCCCCCCCATATAAAGCCGGTAATAAGCTGCCCGACCCTTCAGAAAAAAAACTGGGCAGGAACCCTGGGTGACACTGAAATAAAAACAAAATTGTCGGCATGATGTGCACCTTAACTGATTGGATGTGGCCCGCTAAAGATGTTAAATTAAAAAAAAAAAATTTAGAGTACCCACTTCATTTTTTCCAATTAAGGGGCAATTTAGCGTGGCCAATCCACCTACCCTGCACATCTTTGGGTTGTGGGGGCGAGAACCACGCAAACAAGGGGAGAATGTGCAAACTCCACACCGACAGTGACCCAGAGCCGGGATCGAACCTGGGACCTCGGCGCCGTGAGGCAGCAATGCTAATCACTGCACCACCGTGCTTCCCTTGGCCCACTAAAGATAATGGGAGGCAACGCCACCTCTGTAAGTCCGCCTTAACTCAACTCACCAGGTTTGTATAATTCAACCTCCCGAGCCTCGCCCAATACCCAGGTAGCTGGAACCCTATGAATCGAAAGCTAACCAAAATGCCCCCCGCCCCCCCCCAGTCTGCCTCCCCTTCTCGACTGTCCAATCACAAGATATTCAATCTTCCCTATGTTCAACTTGTAACCGAAGGCTCTGAAGCTCTGTAAAGTACCCATAATATTCCTTATAGATGACCCAGGGTCCCTCACGTACATCAGAAAATCATCTGCGTATAATGATACCCGGTGTTCCGCCCTCCGTGACCCCCTGCCCCCAACAATACCACTCCACGCATTCGAGGCCTTCAAATCAATGGGCAATGCAAAAAACAAGGGAGACATCGGACAGCCCTGCATCGTAGCCTGATTCAGCCCAAAAGACCTGGAGCTCATGGTGTTGGTAAAAACACTAGCAAATGGGGCCACATGCAACAACCGTACCAGGACACAACCCAAACTTCTCCAATACTGCGACGTGGTACCCCACTCAACCCAGTCGAACACCTTCTCCGCGTCCAATGATACGATTATCTCCAATTCTGGCTCAGCCACAGGGATAAGCACCACATTCAAAAACCGTTTTACATTGGCAGGCAACCTCCATCCCTTCACAAACTCCACCTGGCTTTCCCCTGCTACCTTCGGAAGGCAAAGCCTCAATGTCAATAACTTGGCATCCACATTTAACAGGAAGATT
Source organism: Scyliorhinus torazame (assembly GCF_047496885.1). Lineage (NCBI taxonomy): Eukaryota > Metazoa > Chordata > Chondrichthyes > Carcharhiniformes > Scyliorhinidae > Scyliorhinus > Scyliorhinus torazame. The sequence continues at coordinate 238,087,348 of NC_092710.1, forward strand.
GGATGGTAAAACCCACACTCTTTGGGGTCCTTAACCTTTTTCAGGAGCAGAGAAATAGCTGCCTGCCTCAGTGTCTCTAGGAGGGCACCTCTCGTCAGAGTCCCTCAACATGCCCAGCATCAACGGACCCAACTAATTCAAAAACTTCTTATAAAATTTCAACAGGGAAACCATCTGACCCCAATGTCTTCCCTGCCTGGATGTGCCGCAATGCTGTCTGAATCTCCTCCATGCCCAGCAGCACCTTCAGATCCTCCCATAATTCACCCCTACCTTGGGAAACTCCAAACACCTCAGGAACTCTGTCATTCTCGTTCGTCCTCCGGTGGCTCTGATCTATACAGCCTCTCATAAAAGGCTCTCATAAAACACTCCATTTGCCTTCTCCGGGGTGAAAACCAGCCTACCATTCACATCCCTAACCTGAACAATCTCCCTGGCCGCCTCCTGCTGCCTTAATTTGTGAGCGAAGAGGTGGCTGGCCTTCTCCCCATTCTCATATACCGCCCTTTCACTCGCCTCAGGTGGCGCACCGCCCTGTCCGTGGACAGCAGGTCAAAATGTATTTGTAGACTGTTCTTGCACACCAAGAGCTCCAAGGTTTGGTCCCTTGTACAGCTCCAATCTACTCCTAGAATCCCATCCGCCAGTTTCTGTCACTCCTCCCTCACCTCCCCATCCACATGTGCCTTATATGGTCTAATCTCTCCTCTGACCACTGTCTTCAGCTCCTCCCACAAAGTCGAGGGCGAGACCATCGCATTATCGTTATGTTCTCCAGATTCCTGTACGGCCTTCAAACTCCTCACACACAACCCCAAATCTGACAGCAGCCCTGCGTCTAACTGCCTCCCCCTTCCACGCTCCCGACTGGCCTCCAACACCAGGTCACCCAATGTGGAGCGTGGTCTGAATCAATTGGCAGGTGTTCAGATCCAGTACTATAGCCAGCAACCATTTCATAAATGATACATTGTCCCAGTTCAGGGCATAAACATTCACTAGGATCACCGACTTCCCCTCTAGTAGACAAGCAACCATCACGTACCCTCCCCCTGGTCAGATATAACCCTCTCTGCCCAGAACTGGACATTCTTATTGATTCAGAGCCCCCGCCCCCCCCCCCAAACCGGGCCCTGATACCAAAGCCCGAGTGAAACACCTGGCTCACCCAAGTTTTCTGGAGCCTAGTCTGATCCCGTACACACAAATGAATCTCTTGGAAAAACATCAATGTTGGCTCCTGAACATTTTAAATGTGCAAACGCCCTCACCCTCTGCACTGGCCACTCCAGGCCTCATACATTCCACGTCAATAGCCTTGTCGGAGCCTCTCACTCCCCCTTACCCGCCAGTTGGCCATGGCATGATGAGTCATACCTTCACTGCCAGTTCCTAAGCCCCAGGCCTACGTAAGATGGCTGCCTTTCCCACACAACGGGTGAGACAAAGAATATTCCCTGGTCACTGTTAGCTCCCTGCCCCCCCCATACAGCCTCCCTCCCACCCCCAAGTTGGCAGACTGCCTGCCGTCTCCACTAACCCCTTCCCAAACATTCTGGACTCATTGAGCCTCAGCAAACTGGCCCAGCAAGTCGTAGCCCCTCCCCCCACACCACTCCCCTTCCTCCTTCACCGTTTTGGTTGGTTTGCCCAGCTGCTCCTGTATAGGGCCCAATGCTGCAGTGATCGCTGTATATGTTAATACATGATTAGTTATTGTGAAGTCAGTACAGACAGATGATCACTAGATGGCAACACTAACAAGGACTATATAAGGGGTTTCCCACTCTTTCTGTGGGTTAGTGTGTGTAGCGCAGTTAGAGTAAAGACATGACCAGATCAGAGTGTGGTGTATTATCATAGTTGTTAGTTTAATATTATCTCAGTTAATTATCTTACTAGTTAAATTATTCATAGAATCATAGAATTTACAGTGCAGAAGGAGGCCATTTGGCCCATCGAGTCTGCACCGGCTCTTGGAAAGAGCACCCTACCCAAGGTCAACACCTCCACCCTATCCCCATAACCCAATAACCCTACCCAACACTAAGGGCAATTTTGGACACTAAGGGCAATTTATCATGGCCAATCCACCTAACCTGCACATCTTTGGACTGTGGGAGGAAACCGGAGCACCCGGAGGAAACCCACGCACACACGGGGAGGATGTGCAGACTCCGCACAGACAGTGACCCAAGCCGGAATCGAACCTGGGACCCTGGAGCTGTGAAGCAATTGTGCTATCCACAATGCTACCGTGCTGCCGTGTATTAAAGTGAAAGAACTCACAAGTCTATTATTTTATTACTCAATAAATAATTTGTCATCAACTCGAAGACTTTGACTGTTTACCATCAAGTTCAATACAACTCGGCAAGACAAATGAATAATATTTATATTACAATTCTGTAATATAACAAACGCCTCCTCAGTGGTGGTTTTAAATGACTTTTTAATCTCCTTTCCTTGCCGCTCAAATTGCCCATTCATCTGCCTTCCAAACTTCTCCACCTCCTGTGCCATCACCCCGGCCAGCATCTCTAATGTGATGTTTGCAGCTGCCTCCACCATTTTCTCTCCCCCCCCCCCCCAGATTCCTTTGTTGGGCTACCAGCCAGGAGTTTCTTTCCCGTGACCTCTTTCACCGAGACTTTCTGTTATCCAGACCAATCTGCTGGGTTGGAACTGGGCAAAAGGGATCAAGATACAAGGACCCTGGCAGGAGCCACCCTTCTTATGACTTGCTCTCACATGTCATCACCGGAAGTCCAGATTTTCATATTTAAGTGAGCGGTTAGTCTCACATAAATATGTCTGCGCTGAATCTGCCAAGGCCCGGGAATGAACACCCGTGCCTGGGAGGTCTCACCATGGCATCGTTTAACACTGGTCCACACAAACGTAGACCAGGTGTAACGGCACCTGGGGGACTGTCCCAGGCCATTGAAGGCCGCCGGGTGGTCGGATCTGGGATGGGTGGTACCCTCGCACTCCCACTGACACCCAGGAATCTTGGGATTGCCAGCCTGCCACTCTGGCTGTGCCACCTGGGCATCCTGGTGGGGCACCCTGACACTGCCAGGGTGCCCACACGGGTACTCCCAGGCTGGAAGGGACTCTGCAAGGACAAAAGGTTGGCAGTGCCAAGGTGCCCGGGTGTAGGTTGCCAGTGCCAGAGATGGGGCCCGAGTGTGCCCTGCCCTTATGAGGTGGAGGGGAGCTTGACGACCCACTAGCAAGTAAGTTGAGGGAGGTATAGAGGCTGCAGGTTGCGTGATCGGAGTGGCATTAAAAATGGCTCCACAATCGCTTCATGTACTGGTGAGCTGTGCTTGTCGATGCAGGAAATGAAGGTAAATGCTGCCTCTGGCCTCACTGAGCCCAGAAAAAAACGAGTCCCGTTTGATGGTGGAGTCGATCCCGGCGAGAAATATCCCACTAAATCCGCCCAAAATGGGACTCTTGTTTTTTTCCCGTTAAATTGCGCCCTTTGTACTTCATACTGACCATTCACAGCTGGTATTTCATCTCCATCAGTCTTTTCCCTTTTTAAGCTAGACTAACTAAAATACAAGTTGTTTTTGTTTAGCAGAAGTCATTTTTATTACTATATTCAATGACTCTTGAACTATCAGCCAGGACAATAAATAATATTAAATGGCATTAACGATGGTCAACTATGGTGTGGAAACAGATGAAGTTTGATTTGATGGATATACACCTGATTTATGGTAGATGGGGAGACACCATCAAAGGACGTGTAGAACAAATTGAAGATTGTGAAATCTTCAAAGCCTTGCTGAGCCTGTGAGGTGAATTCGACAAGTACTCATGTATACCTGACTCTTGTTTTGAGAAAGTCTGGGTAAAGACTCAAAATACTGGAATGAGGCAGGAAATTGGAATTAAAGTGGCAAGTATTGTGGGTGCAGCTGGAGTGGATTCGTCAACCACTCAGACTTCGGGAGACTGAGGAACATCAACAGAGTGTCTGACTTGAGTGTCCATTGTAGCCAGGTAGAATGGCTGCTTCCCGATTAAATTGGTCAAATCCCGATCTAAAATGGCGAACGGCAGAGGCTGATGGGAAAATCAGCCAACAGGACTCAAACGGAAGGCTGCAGGTAAAACAGTGTATTCACCTCTGGGGGAAGCCAGACTGATCAAATCATGCAGCCATTAACATCACAACAATCCAGCCATCTGCATAGTGAACAGCCATCCCCGGGAACAATTGCTATACATTAGCATTTGTAAAGCTACTCCAGACCTCTCGGCACCAAGAGAGGCTAACACAAAGAAAGGTGGGCAACCCCCCCCCCCCCCCCCCCGATCAAGGACTGCCCCATTATTGGAGCATATCGAACCGAGTGATTGGGACCAAGTCCAATCACTTGGAACCAGGGTCAAGGTCCGCCCCGAGAGGCGGGAAGATCCTAGCTAACTATAAGAGTAAGGGACCAAGTTCAGATCGACCCTTCTCTTCCTGCTCGCAACCTTCGCAAGAACCTTCGACAAAGAAACAAGTAAGCTTGACTCCAGCGATCGCTACCCGATAGAGACTCCTAGCCATCGACCTGTATCAGCCTTTGAATCCCGCAGGCCAGACCCAATTCGATAAACCATTTGTTTCCCTGACCTGGTGGGCCATTCCTAAAGTTAAGTATTGGCCAGTAGTGGTAGGTTTTGATATAGACAGTAGGATTATTGTTTAAGTATTTATTGCTGTATAAATAATAAATGATCGTTGTTTTAACTCTTACTGAGCGGTGTGCTGTATTATTAATCATAACTTGAGCTTGAACCACGTGGCGGTATCAGAAAGTTACCTGGCGACTCGTGAGCAAAGGTGACAGAATTAGAACTAATAAAACTAAGGCTAATAAGAGCAACACCATCCCCATGTAAGATTATTCAGAGGCTTGGTGCTGTATAAGGAGAATTTGACCATCATGGGTAGCTGTGTGAACAGACTAATCTTTGGATTAGCATTTGTAATATAGTTACGTATAGTTCAGTAAAGTTTTTTTTCTTCATTTCTTTCTCTATATATATGTACATATATATATATATATATGTGTGCTTTTTAATAAAGTTATTGTTCTTTAATTTTATTTTGATTATTAATAATTGTTTAATAGTTGTCCGGTAAAATATGTTGTTTTCAAATCTTGTCTGGTATTGAGCTACTCATTCCTGTTCATCCAGGACCTAAGTGAGACTCCACAAGGGACTATCGTCCCCTTACAAATAAGAATCTGGCTTTTGGTGGCAAGGGTTTCTCCTGCACACCTGTCCAGATAGTTTGACTCCTGTTGTGTGTGAGCTCCTCCTGAAGAAGAGTACAAATGGGTTAATATGTGCCGTGTCTAAGAATTCTCAACATTTATGAGGGAGCTTGGCATTGCATGCTTAATAAAAAGAAAATGCATCAAGTGTGCACAAGCGAGGGAAAAGTAGCTCTGAGAATGGGAGTTTGGGTTTGAGGGTGTGAGTACAAAACGAAAGGAGAGACAATGAAATGTTCCCTGCTCATTAGTGGACAAGTAGTGGACAGTGTAGAGGATAGCTACAATCTCCAGAATGATATAGATGGATTGATGGAGTAGGCGAAAAGTAGCAGATGGAATTTAACACAGAGAAGTGTGAGTTTGTGCATCTAGGGAGGTCAAACAGTTATAGGGAGTACACAATAAATGAGAATATACCAAGAGGGTTAGAACTTGAGTGAGAGATCTTGGCGTACAAATACACAGGTCCTTAAAGACATCAGTTAAAGTAGACAAGGTTGTTAAGAAAGCATATGGAATGCTCTACTTCAATGGCAGAGGTATAGAATATAAAAGTAAGGATAGAATGTTGGAATTGTATAGGACACTCGTGAGGTCACAACTGAAGTATTGTGTGCAGTTCTGGTCGCCGCATTACAGGAAGGACGTAATTGCTCTGGAGAGTGCAGTGAAGGTTTACAAGAATGCTGTTAGGGCTAGAAAAGTGTAGCTATGAGGATAGATTAAATAGGTTGGGGTTATTTTCCTTGGAACAAAGAAGGCTGAGGGTGACTTAATTGAGGTGTATAACATCATGAGGGGAAGAGATAGAGGGACAGGATAAAATTGTTTCCCTTGGTGGAGAATTCTAGAACCAGGAGACATAAATTTAAGATAAGTGACAGAAAGTATAGGAGGGATACGACAGAAGGGACATGAGGAAGAACTTTTTTATGCAGAGGGTAGTGGGTGTCTGGAATTGGCGGCCCGAGTTGGGGGTGGAGGCCGAGACCCCAAACTCTTTTAAAACATACCTGGACCTTGTGCTCTAAGCTACAGAGCTATGGATTGGATGCAGGAAGGTGGGATTAGAAAGGGCACCTTGGTCTCCTCAGGCTGGCATGGACAAGATGGGCTGAATGGCCTCCTTCTGTGCTGTAAAGCTTGAATTATTCTATTGGTTACATCATTGTACTTTTTTCAGAACTATAGCCAGGTTCCAGGGACAATTATGGTGCCATTTATACATTTGACACCTCTCCCATGTCCAGTGACAACTTTTTCTTGATACCCCTTGCCCATCTGTTTGGAAGAGAATCTTTTTCCAGACTTTGTCCATCTGCGTCTCTAACATTGCACAAGAGAACCTTAGGACTCCTAGAAATGATCTTGCTGGTCACTATTTCGCATGAGGGAAAGCACCACCTCTTCGAGGTACCGCTGCATGCCTTTCAATACTGGCTGCCATGTCTGATTTCCCTTCTCCATAATCAGAATCCATCTATTGGAAGGATGCTGAATTCATTTAAATTAGGCCCAAAAGGGTATGGACCCCATGCCAAAACTCATGTGCCCCACCTGATTCACAGCCCATTCCAATGTTGCTGCCCCAATTCCCACCCCATCCCACCATATCTCAAAATCAAGGAGTAAAAAAAACATCATGACAGATGCAACTTGGTGTTGCTGGGGACAAGAAACATTGATCAAGGAAGAATTCTTTACCTGTGTGGAATTAGTAGCAACAGTGCATCAATTGAAGCAAAATCCCTATTAAAAGACAAGTTAACAGTGCCAGTGTAATAGGAGAGTGGTTTTTAGTTTTATCTATGAATTGTATCTGCACCATGGACAAGAAAGAATGTATTATTTACTAAACATATTCTGCATTTTTGAATCATGGCTATCTGTATGCCTAGTTCATTGATTAAAACATACTTAGGTCGAGAGGCAATGTGACAGCAAACACATGACTATGCCATTAATTTACAATTCGTAAATGAAACACATAATAGTGTATTTTAGTTGCATTCTGTCAAAGCCCTTTGCGTGTGAAGCCAACATATTCAATGAAAAACAGTAACTGTCCACTGGGGATACAATGCCTTGAGCAAGAAAACATCAAAGCTTCTAAATCTCCGAAGATTAATTCGTCGATGATGTGATGTCTTCATGCGGGATTATCTGTCAACACTACTGATGTGTACAGTACAGATCTGTTGCCAAGTTCCGGAAATGAATTTGGAAACATAAAGATAAAGGTGAGCCCATCCCTGACTCAGCTTTCCTCCCCTCCCCCTGACCTCTTCTTCACCCCACCATGAATGGCGGGCTACGCACTCCATTCACCCAAAATTACTGAAAACATTCACTGAGGGCAGAAAATACAAATTCCATGCAATTCGAAGGGTTGAAATAATGATGCAATTAAAGATTAAGCAGGAAAATTACTGCACCTTTGGACAGCTCAAATAAGGCGATGAGGAAATGTAGGATTTACATTCTGCGAGCTATACTTAGCACATACACAATAGAGTAATCTGACCCGAACAGAGTGGTAATTTCTTCAGGGTAAAACTCACCAAATAGAACAAAAAAATGTTTCTTCAATTGCCCAGTGAGCAACTGAAACCTGAATGACTCGGCAATGCAGTCTTGTGTCATGCAAACAGAGCAGTGTCTGCTATGTTAAAGATTCAAGCACTCAGCTCAGAGCTGGGTAAGTGGATGCTTTAAGGCAGAGATAAGCCTTGTGGTTTTAGTCCAGCCTCAGAATTGGCTGAGGAAGCTTAGCTCCATTATAAAAAAAAACTGTTGGCAACTTTACAAGTTCGGAAAGACAGAAAGGAACATTGAGAAAAAGAAGAGAAAATGAGAAAAAGGGGTGATGAAGAGATTCAGAGAAAAAAACGTGGGCCGGGATTCTCCGTCGGCTAACGCCGAAATCGGGAAATGCAATTGGACGGAGAATCGGTTACGACGGCGAAATCGCGGAGGGAGCTGATTTGATGCCAAATCGCAATCCTCTGCCGCCTCGACAGCGGCATCAATGTACAGTAAGCGCCATTTACACATTATTAGCGGACCTGACCCGGTATTCTCCGGGGCCTCCGCGATTCTCCTCTTCCAATGGGCCTAATTCCCTATGGAACGGTTCATTAGTGCTTTTAAAAATCGTGAAACCGGCATTATGGCTGATCAGCGAGAGAGAGGAGGAAGGGCTCAGCGAGGCGTGTCTGTGGGCTGCCGGACCGGACGCTGGTGGCGTGGTGGGGGTGCCCTGCTAGGGCAGGGGGGGGGCTGTGACGGGGGGGAGAAGGCCCATGGGGATGGGACTGGGATGGTGCGCAGGCATGGACCACCATTGCCGCGGCCTGCAAGGCAGCCATCTTACTGTGCATCCGACTGACCACGCATCTAGGCCCCAGATGGCAGTCGTCACAACCCTGGTAGATGCCCAGCATCTGTACGTGCTGGAGCTGCTCAAGGAGGAGGAGGCTGCAGCAGCGGAACGAGTAGCCGTGGAGCGTGCAGCAGCAGAGCCTGCCGCAGAGGAGCAAGACGCAGCCACCAGGATGGAGAGCCAGCTTTCCAACAGGCCAAGGAGGAGGAGGAAGAGATGCACAGGAGGTGCCGCATGAGGCCTCTTGTTTACAGGCAACGCTTGTCATTCAAGGACCTGCAGGACTGGGCATGCCAACGAAGACTCCAGCTGAGCAGGGAGACAGTGCGATATTTCTGCCAGATCATGGCGCACCTGGCACTATGGGGGAGGACACCCGTTCCCGGGTCGCCCTGAACTTTTACGCCACGAGGTTCTTCCAGGCGCTGGGTGGGGACCTGTCCAGGATCGCACAGAGGTCGGTGCACAGGAGCATCTGTGCAGTCACGGAGGCCCTATATACCCAGTCGGGACAACACATCAATTTCAATGTGGACCCTGCCACCAGAATGCCCGGGCAGCGGGGTTCGCCGCCATCGCCACAATGCCCTGGGTCCAGGGGATGATCGACGGGCTGCATGTCCCCCTACAAGCACCTGAAGATGACAGCCTGCTCAACACAAATTGAAAGGGGTTCCACTCAATGAACATGCAGCTGATATGTGACAATCAGATGCGCTCATGCACATCTGCACCCAATACCCAGGTAGTATACATGAAGCCTTCATCCTGACATATTCAAGACACACCCTGGCTGGGGACTTGGCTCCTGGGCATCTATCCGGAGGCCACAGACCAGTGCCGAGAACCGCTACAACGATGCCCATGCAGCAACCAGGGGTGTGATCGAGCAGTGCTCCGGCCTCCTGAAGGTGCATTTCAGGTGCCTGAACCACTCCGGAGGGGTCTTCCAGTATGACGCTGAGAGGGTCGCCCACATCCGCGGTGGTCTGCTGCATCCTCCACAACATCGCATGGAAGAGGGACAACATCCTGGAGGAGGAGGATGCACACCAGTCCTTATCAAATGAGGAAGATGTGTGGGAGGGCAAGAATGGGCAGGATATGGGGCCTAGGCAGGCACAGGAGGCTGCAAGGCATGTGCGCCAGGGCTAATGCACAAGGGACGCTCTGATCACCTCCAGTTTCACTGACTGGGAGGGGTGGGGGGAAACTGGCCAGGGGCATGGATGCCGCATCCCACCCCCACATACACCCCCTCTCATCCCCTGCCAGTCTCGCCTGCAACTCCCTCCATGATACATACCTGTCGCGCTACAGGGTGTTGACCCTGGATTGGCAGTAACAGCGGGTCTGGTCCATGGGATGGATGATAATGACAACCCGCTCTGCATTGAGCTCTGGTTCTCCTCATCATTGGACATCATCTGACTTCTACCCATGGTTGCACTTTTTACCATAAACTTCGGTGACCCCTGCATGTGAGTTGGCCATTCCATCACACGGTGCCATCGGATTCCTGGGGTGATGCGGTGGGGATGATCATGAGGGAGAGTGGGAGCCCAGGCTACCCACAACATCTCCCCATTCCCCTCCCCTCACACAGACCTGCTCATCCCTAGAAAAAAATTCCCCTGTCTGGAAGCTTGAGAGAAGTCCAGTCAGAGGCAGTGGGAAGAATTATAGCTGTAACTTGAAGCTCCGCAAGTCCATTATTCAAAGGAGAACAGCTGTCTCCTGCGTCTGGTTCCCACAGATCCATGAGTTGTAAGCCATTCATAGCTTTCTAGCAGTGGTTTGTGATTGACAGATTCTACAAACCATCTGCATCTTTGATTCATTCATCTCCATTTATGGTTGAGTGGTTTAAATGGTGAAACCCATTGACCACATCAAAGAGAGGTAAGTGCATTCCAAACACTAAGTATATTCCAATCTCTCAAGCATGTGATTGCACTCCATGCACCCCTCTTTTAATTACAGCTGTAATTCCTTTCACTGCCCCTGGACTGCTCTCAAGTTTCTAGACAGGGGTCTCGTTTCTGTTGTTTAGGCGAGGGGGCCTGTGGGGGATGGGGGTTCCTTTTCAGCAGGATTTTCCTGTGGAGGATCCCCCTCTTACAGGGGTCCCTGTGGAACAACACCCCAGGGTTCTGAAAAAAATAGCTCAGGAGATTGTTGAGGCATTGGTGGTGATCTTTCAGAAATCACTGGAGACAGGAAGGGTCCCAGAGGATTGGAAATGGCAAGTGTAACATCCCTGTTTAAGAATGGAGGGAGGCAGAAGTCATGGAATTATTGGCCGATTAGCCTAACTTCGGTTGTTGATCAGATTTTAGAGTCCATTATTAATGATGAGATTGTGGAGTACTTAGAAATGCATGATAAAATAGGACTGAGTCAGCATGGATGCATCAAGGTGATGTCATGCCTGGCAAGTCTGTTAGAGTTCTTTGAGGAGGTAACAAGGAAGTTAGACAAAGGAGAGCCAGTGGACATGATCTATTTGGATTTCCAGAAGGCCTTTCTCAAGATCCGTACAGGAGCTGTTAAATAAGATAAGAGCCCATAGTGTTGGGCTAAGGTAGAGGATTGGCTGACTGCCAGAAGGCAGAGTGAGGATAAAAGGGTCCTTTTCAGGATGGCAGCCAGTGACTAGTGGTGTTCTACAGGGGTCAGGGTTGGGACCACAGCTATTCACGATATACATTGATCTGGAAGAAAGAACTGAAGGCAGTGTTGCGAAGTTTGCAGGTGATACAAAGATAGGTAGAGGATCAGGTTACGTTGAGGAAGCAGAGAGGCTGCAGAAGGATTTGGACAGGCTAGGTGAGTAGGCAAAGAAGTGGCAGATGGAATACAATGTCGATAAGTGTGAGTTTGTGCATTTTAGTAGGAAGAATGGAGGCATAGACTTTTTTTAATGGGAAAAGGCTTCAGAAATAAGAATCACAAAGGGACTAGTTCAAGCTTCTTCAGAAATTAAAAGCACAAAGGGACTAGTTCAAGATTCTCTTAAGATTAACATGTAAATTCAATTGGCAGTTAGGAAGGCAAATGCAATGTTAACATTCATGTCAAGAGGGCAAGAATTCAAAAGCAGGGATGTACCTCTGAGGCTGTATAAAGCTCTGGTCAGACCCCATTTGGAGTATTGTCAGCAGTTCTGGGCTCCGTATCTAAGGAAGGACCTGTTGGCCTTGGAAAGGGTCCAGAGGAGGCTCAGAAGAATGATCCCTGGAATGAAGGACTTGGCATATGAGGAACGGTTGAGGACTCTGGATCTGTACCTAGGGGCCAGTTTAGCACAGTGGGCTAAACAGCTGGCTTGTAATGCAAAACAATGCCAGTAGCGCGGGTTCAATTCCCGTACCGGCCTCCCCAAACAGGTGCCAGAATGTGGCGACTAGGGGCTTTTCACAGTAACTTAATTGAAGCCTACTTGTGACAATAATGATTATTATTATTAGGAGTTTAGAAGGATGAGGGGGAATCGTATTGAAGCTTACAGAATACTGAGAGGCCTGGATAGAGTGAATGTGGAGAGAATGTTTCCACTAGCAAGAGAAACTAGAACCCGAAAGCACTGCCTCGGACTGAAGGGATGCTCCTTTAAAACAGAGATTAGGAGGAATTTCTTCAGGCAGAGAGTGGTGAATCTGTGGAACTCATTGCCGCAGAAGACCAAGTGACTGAATGTCTTTAAGACAGAGATATATAGGTTCTTGATTAATAAGGTGATCAGGGTTATGGGGAGGGGGGGCAGAAGAATGGGGATGACAAACATATCAGCCATGATGGAATGGCGGAGCAGACTCTATGGGTCAAATGGCCTAATTTTGCTCCTATGCCTTATGGTCTTATGTATTGTCTGTGTGGATTTTGCACAATCTCCCTGTCTGCGTGGGTTTCCTCCAGGTGCTCCGGTTTCCTCCCACAGTCCAAAGATGCCCATGTGTCGGAGGAACTTCTTCACCCAAAGGGTTGTGAATCTCTGGAATTCCTTGCCCAGTGAAGCAGTTGAGGCTCCTTCTTTAAACGTTTTTAAGAAAAAGATAGATGCCTTTCTAAAGAATAAAGGGATTCGTGGATATGGTGTACGGGCCGGAGAGTGGAGCTGAGTCCACAAAAATCAGCCATGATCTCATTAAATGGCGGAGCAGGCTCGAGGGGCCAGATGGCCTACTCCTGTTCCTAGTTCTTATGTTCTTATGTTAGGTGAATTGACCATGCTGAAATTGCCCCTTAGTGTCCAAAGATGTGTAGGCTAGGTGGATTTACGGGGCGAAGGCAGGGGAGTGGGCCTAGGTAGGGGTTCTTTTAGATGGACCAAATAGCCTCCTTCTGCACTGTAGGAATTCCACGGTTCTATAAGTTCCTTCACTGTGGCAGGGTCAAAATACTGGCATTTGCTTCCTAACAGCATTGGGGTGTACCTACAACACGTGGCTGCAGCTGTTCAAGAATGCAGCTCACTTCCATCCTTCTCAAGGGCAATTAAGGATGGGTAACAAATGCTGTCCTAGCCAGCGACACTCACATTCCGTGAAAGGAGCAGAAGTGGTATTATACCTTGAGGCGCAAATTTAGAAAATGGTCAATTAGCTGGATCCATGTCTGAGAAGGCACTGGCTGCCTGCTAACTGACATTTCTTCAATCCTTTGAGAACATAGAGTGTGTTGGACAAGTGTGGAATCTCTCTATCTCATTTGTTCCTTATCCTGAAATGCCCAGTTTCTGACAATTCTCTCCGATGTCTAATAACCTATGTGGTTAACCAGAGAGCAGCAATGAGGAGTGTGTAGCTTGCCTTTGGGCATTTAATCCGATCCCTGACTCTGTCAAACCTGGCAGTGACAATTTTTGTAGCTGAGAGCCTCATATCTTCATAGCCTGAGCCACAGCCTCAGTTATTTGTAAAGTTTGGGCTGAGCCCCCTCTGTTTTCTATTTCTCGTTCACAGAAGGTCATGAACTTACCAAATGCTTCAAGGCTGTGAAAATCTTCACATGTGGTCAGGAGATTGGAGCTGTATTGTTACATATTGTTCAGCAGACTTTTTCAGGCTATTAAATGCAATCACCAATAATCTCTAAAAGCTCACTGATTACCTACATTCTGGAGGCAAGGAGTGGACTATCAATTCCTTACCCACGCAGCGAAGCAGTGCCCCGGAGTCATACTCCAGATAACAAAGGCTTTCTATGCCATCACCACTTTGCCCTTCCATTTCGCCTCTGAGTCAGGTTCAGGGTTTCACATTCAATAATTGGCAAAGGGAGTAAAAGTGATGTGAGGAAAAATGTTTTCGTCCAGAGGGTGACTGGAGTCTGCAATGAACTTCCTGAGAAGGTGGTGGAGGCAGGTTTGATTGAGGTATTCAAAAGGGAATTCGATTTCTATCTGCAAAGAAAGTTCAGGGGGACAAAGTGAGGGAGTGGGACTAGGTAGAATGCTCTTTCAGAGAGCCAGTGTAGACTCGATGGGCAGAATGGCCTCCTTCTGCACAAAAAGATTCTGTGATTCAAGTCATACCCTCAAGACTTTAGCACAAAATCGAGGTTGACACTCCATCATAGTACTGAAGGAGTGCTGCACTATCCGAAGTGCCATCTTTTAGTTGAATTATTAAACCAAGGCCGTCTTGGAGTTGCATGACTTCCCGTCCCTCCTGAAGGTCTGCCATTGTCTATTAGGCGAGGAGAGGTCCCTCATTGACAGGTATTCTGTGCCCAATCACAGAACACATTGTTGGTAAGGGGGGTGGGGGTAGGGTTACTAAAAACCCTTGCCCCCACCTCCCCTTCTCTTATAACCACCGCCCCTGAAACTCCCACCTCGGCCTCACTCATCTAAGTACAAGGATCCAGCAACGGCCGATGGTGCAGTCCACACAGCATTACCAGCAACAGCCAGCGCTCCCAGGGGTGCTCCCAGCAATGGAGAGTGGCTGGCCTCTGATTGGCTGGCAGCTGTCTGCTGGCTGGATGTCTGCTGCAGGCCCCAGATTGCTAGGAAGGCCCAATGCTGGCCAGTTAGGCACTTAAATCATTTGGGCATCCTCTACGAAAGCAACATTATTTTCTGCCCACTATTTCAAAGAAGACCAGGGAGGTTTTCGTTGGTGTCTCTCAAGCATAATCACTAAAACAGATGATCTGGTGATTATCTCAATGCTATTTTTGGGAGTTAACCAACCACAATTGACTGCTGAGCTTTCCACATTAAAATAATGAGGACACATTCATTAGCTGAACAGTACTTAGGGACATCCTGGCCGAGATTCTCCGACCCTCTGCGCCAGAATCGCGCCCAGCGCGGGGGTGGAGAATAGCCGTTCATGCCGAAAATCCAGCGCTTCCGCGGACCCGCTCACATGCGCGCGCAGTCGACGCGGCACCGGTCAGGGGCCGTTCAAACAGGCCCTCGCAGCGATTCTCCGCGGTCAACTGGCCCAATTCCTGCCGGCTTGGTTCACGTCTGGTACCACCTGGCGGGAGCTCGGACCCGCGACCACGGTGGCGGTCCTGGTGGGGGGGTGGAGGAATCTTACTCTGGGGGCCACCGATCGGGGGCCACCGATCGGCGGGCCATCGCAATCTGGGAGGGATCTACCTTCATCTGCGTGAGCCCACTGTGTGGCTACGCCCTGCTAGCCCCCTGGAAAATGGGGAATCAACCCGGACTTTCAAGGAAAAAGTCCGGAGTGGTTCTTGCCCACTTTCCGGCGGGCGTGGGGACTTAGTCCCCAAAAGAGAGAATCCCGCCCCTGAGTTTTTTGAAAGTATTGTATGAATGATTCTAATTTGTCATACCCAGTACATCATCCTCCAACTCACCATTTAAATGCCCTCTCTTCAGGTATGTATCAGTTGAGAGTATTTGATGCTGTGAAGCAATAACGGTCATCAAATGTTCCAGTTGCATCTTGGAAAGACTTTATATGGAAAAGAATGGTGTGTGACAATGGTTTCAGGATTTAATTCTTTATTTTGGAAAATATTTTTATTAAATTTGTAACATTTTATACATAAATAACAATCAAACAGTAACACGTAAATCAACCACTTCAACAAACATATTTAAACAAAAACAATTAGAACCTCCCCCCCTCCAAATATCTAACAGTTATCTTGGGTGAAATTCTCCAGAAACGGCGCGATGTCCGCCGACTGGTGCCCAAAACAGCGAAAATCAGACGGGCATTGCGCTGCCCCAAAGGTGCGGAATGCTCCGCATCTTTGGGGGCCGAGCCCCAACCTTGAGAGGCTAGGTCGGCGCTGGACGAATTTCCGCCCCACCAGCTGGCGGAAAAGGCCTTTGGTGCCCCGCCAGCTGGCGCGGAAATGACATCTCCGGGCGGCGCATGCGCGGGAGCATCAGCGGCCGCTGTCAGCTACCCACGCATGCGCAGTGGAGGGAGTCTCTTCTGCCTCCGTCATGGTGGAGACCGTGGCGAAGGCGGAAGGGAAAGAGTGCCCCCACGGCACAGGCCCGCCCGCAGATCGGTGGGCCCCGATCGCGGGCCAGGCCACCGTGGGGGCACCCCCGGGGCCAGATCGACCCGCACCCCCCCCAAGGCCCCGGAGCCCGCCCGCGCAGCCTTGCCCCACCGGTAAGGTAGGTGGTTTAATTTACGCCGGCGGGACAGGCATTTTAGCATCGGGACTTCGGCCCACCCGGGCCGGAGAATCGCGCGGGGGGGGGCCCACCAACCGGCGCGGCGCTATTCCCGCCCCCGCCGAATCTCCGGTGCCGGAGACTTCGGCAACCAGCGGGGGCGGGATTCACGCCAGCCCCCAGCGATTCTCCGACCCGGCAGGGGGTCGGAGAATCTCGCCCCAGATCCTTGAAATACAACATAAACGGTCACCAGCTTCGATAGAACCTGTCAGTCGGTCCCTCCACCATGAACTTTACCATTTCAAGGTACAAAAACTCTATCAAATCACCCAGCTACGCTGCAGTACTGGGAGGAGTGGCCTGCCTCCAACTCAGCAGAACCTGCCACCGTAACAACAATGAGGGCCAGACCATCTGCCATCACCCCAGTCCTTAATTCGGCTGGTTTGACACAGTACATATCGCTAACGGGCAGGGCTCCAAATCCCCAGAAACCATCAATTTGGGACAGGACCAGAACATGTACGCAGGGTTTGCAGGCCCTTTTGAATATCATTCGCACCTATCCTCAACCCCTTCAAAAAACAGACTCATTCTAGCCTTGGTGAGATGGACCTTTAGCAACATCTTGAGCTGAATGAAACAGCCTCACGCAGGTTGATGTGGCATTCATCCTGCGAAGAGACTCACTCCACACCACCTCCTCCAAAATTGCAGTCAGCTCCTCCTCCCACCTTCACCCCCTCCACCGAAACCTGCTCTTCCCCTCTGATCCCACCATACAATCCGGACGTGCTGCCGTTCTCTGACCTTGCATAGGAGAGAATCCGTTCCAGCAAGGCGGATGGCGGCATGCCCGGGAACATCGAAAAAGCCCACCAGACCCAGTCACGCACCTGAAAGTACCGAAACATATCCACCCCATGCCTGCTTTCTCCCTCAGCTCCTCAGTCAGCAAACCGCCCCTTCAAAAATAGGTCCTTTACCCTCTCCAGCCCTTTACCTTTCCACTCCCCGAAAGTTGTATCAGGTTTCCGCAGGTGGAACAGATGATTCCTACAGATCAGGGCCCACCTTGACACCCCCCCCACCTCCTCCAGCTTAAAATGCTGATGGAACCACCTCCATATCTTTAACTGGAGCAAATGACAGAGTGGCCATCGCCAACGTCTCCAGATGTAACCCTTTTCATGACCCTGACTCCATCCATATCCAAACCACCTCCTGGTCCCCGAACCAACCTAATAACTTTTCCGCATTGGCCACCAAATAGTAAAAACACAGATTCAGCAGCACCCACCAACCCCGCCCCCGCTCGCCTGCCTTGTCCTCTATAAGATTGCATTGAAATCACAGGAGTTTGCCTTGACCAAATAATGATAATAATCTTTATTAGTGTCAAAAGTAGGCTTACATTAGCACTGCAATGAAGTTACTGTGAAAATTGCCTAGTCTACACATGACGGCGCCTGCTCGGATACACAGAGGGAGAATTCAGAATGTCCAATTTACCTAACAAGCAAGTCTTTCGGGACTTGTGGGAGGAAACCGGAGCACCCGGAGGAAACCCACGCAAACACGGGGAAAACGTGCAGACTCCGCACAAACAGTGACCCAAGCCATGAATGGAACACTGGTTCCTGGTGGTGTGAAGCAACAGTGCTAACCAGAAACAGTGGAAGGCTGTCGCATCTCTGCAAATCCACCCTCACCCTATTCTTCAGACTAGTAATGTTCAGCTTGTGAAGCTGCACCCAATCACGCGTCCCCCCCCGTTTCCCCCCTTTCCCACACCCCATCCCGCCCGAGGAGCCAACCACAAACGAATCACTTTTCCCAGCATTCAACGTACATATTTAAACAAAAACAATTAGAACCTCCCCCCCCCCCACCACCCTCCCAATATCTAACAGTTATCAGATCCTTGAAATACAACATAAACGGTCACCATCTTCAATAGAACCCTGCAAAAGAGCCAGACTTCTCCAGTATCCCCATGACATCACCCATCACTGCCCCTGGGTACCTTACATACAACAAAAGATGGTCAGCATACAACAACACCCTGTGCTCTACTCCCTGCCGCACGACCCCTCTCCACGTCCAAGGCCCTCAAGGCAATTGCCAATGGCTCGATTGCCAATGCGAACAGCAATGGAGACATAGGACAACTCTGCCTCATCAACCTATACAAACTGAAGGACCCTACATTCATGGTAATAGTTCGCACACCAGCTGACTATGCCTCATACAACAGCCAGGACACAAACCCAGGACCAAACCCAAACTTCTCCAGAAGCGTAAACCAGTATATCCACTCAACCCTGTTGAAGATCTTTTCTGCATCCAAAGACACAATTATCTCTAGTTCTTGCCGCTCCGCTGGTTCAAATACAACATTGAGTAACCGCCTCATGTGAGACGACAACTTCCTACCCTTCATAAAGCCTGTCTGATCCTCCCCCACAACCTCCGGGAGACATGGCTCCAACATTAATGCTAACACCTTGGCGAGAGATTTTGCACCTACATTAAGCAGAGAGATTGGCTGGTACAACCCACACTCTGTGGAATCCTTATGCTCTTTTAGAAGGAGGGAAATGGAAGTCTGCCCCAAAGTCAGAAGCGAACCTTGTGCCAATGAGTCATGAAACATCCCCAACACCAATGTGGCCAACTGATGCACAAGCTACTTTTAGAATTCCACCGGGAACCCATCTGATATCAGCACCTTCCCAGCCTGAATCTGAAAATTCTGGGATACAGGCCCACATAAGATGGCCATCAACCCCCTAAGGTGGAATAATGAAAAAACCCTGGACACTATAAGCAAACCCCTCCCCTCAAGTACCTCCCCCCTACCAAGCCCGTAGACTAACTGGCTCCCCTGTCCATCCCCCCAATACACAAACAATCAACTAGACCAATTGCAACCCACCCACAAAGGCTCAATAGACTGCAACCTCTCCCCACCGCCCCATTCCACTCCTCATTGCTAGCCTCTCCTCTCCTCATTGCTCGCAAAGTAACCCCCAGTCAGGGATCTACACCAACAGCCCCTCAAAACCAACAAGCAGCCCAGCCCTTCTGACGCATACTCCCCACCAACAAGCCCACACCCCACTATCCTTAACAAACCTCTTTCCCCTCCAGAACAAACAGAAAAATCTCCATATTTTTATTGAAGGCCACTCCCCAACAAAGCCAAAAACACATAACATCCAGAAGCACAAAGGTATAAATACAGTACACAAACATCCCCGCTTCATACACAGAATCCCAAAGAGTTCTCCTCTGATGTACCGTCAATTACCACGAGACGAGAATGGTGGAACAATCGAGGCTTTATTGAACAAGATGTTGTGCCTCCTGTAGCTGGAACCAGAATGGCTGCAGCGCAGGAGAGAACACACTTTTATATGCCGCCTGTTGGGCGGAGACAGCAGGTAGGGATTTACCATTATACCTCTAATATACGGGCAGTGTCATAATACATATAATATACCACTAGTGGTGTTCACCACATTCACCCCCTGTTAAAAAAGAGTCCGGCGGGGGTGGTGGAAACATTACAAATTAAGTCTGTCGGGGCCTTGGCCCTCCTCCGCGATCGCCTCAGTCCTGGTGGAGATGTGGGCACCGACTTGGTCACCTGCGATTCCGGGAGCGTGTTGTCCTCGTCTTCGTCACCCCTGAGTGAATCCAGTGGGAGGGCGGATCCTGCTGGGTTGGGGGCTGCGGTGCGGTTCGCTGGAGTGAGGGTGAGTGGCGCAGGGGTGAATGAGGCAACCGGGGGATGGGGGGGAGGACAGTGTCAGGCGGGGGTCGTGGGTGGGGACCCAGCAGGTGCCAGGTCCCGGAGGGAGACTGTGTCTTGGCGACCGTCGGGGTGTGCCACGTGGGCGTACTGCGGGTTTGCATGTAGGAGGTGAACTTTTTCGACCCAGGGGTCCGATTTATGGCTCCACACATGCTTCCGGAGGAGGGTGGGTCCAGGAACTGTCAGCCATGTTGGGAGCGAGACCCCAGAGGTGGACTTCCTGCGGACATGTTTGTGAGGGGTCTCATTGGTCGCAGTGCAGAGGAGCGATCGAATGGAATGGAGCGCGTCGGGGAGGACATCCTGTCAGCAGGAGACCGGGAGATTTTTAGACCGCAAGCCTGCGCCGCGCGGCAGCCAGCCAACTCTGGGGGGCCCAAGTGTGATTTTTGCGGACAAAACAAACACCCCAGGCAGCGCTGCCAGGCGCGGAGCGCGACCTGCAATGGGTGTGGGAAGAAAGGACACTTTGTTTCTGTTTGCCAGGCCCAGTCAGTCGCCGCTGTTTCGAGGCCTGGCATTTCCACACCCCCCACGTGCCACCCAGGGGCACCGCCATCTTATCCTCCGTAAGCCACGTGTGGCCCGTGGACGGCGCCATCTTTGATGCCGCCCGCCATGTGCGCCTTGTGGGCGCCGCTATTTTCGGCGCCATTTTGGACCGCACCTCAGGACCTCTGCTCGTCTGACCGTTCGTCACCTCCCGCCACCTCCGCCACCGCTGATCAGCCCAGGACCTCCCAGCATCTTCACTCTGTTCGGTTTCCCACCTATATCCACAGCAATCGGGGATCCTCTTTCATGAATGATGAGCTGCGTCATTTCCTGCTCAGCAAGGGCCTCGCCTCGAGCAGGAAGACCAGCTACAATCCCCGGGGAAACGGGCAGGTGGAGAGGGAGAACGGGACGGTCTGGAAGGCTGTCCTGCTGGCCCTGCGGTCTAAAAATCTCCCGGTCTCCCTCTGGCAGGAGGCCCTCCCCGACGCGCTCCACTCCATCCGATCGCTCCTCTGCACTGCGACTAATGAGACCCCTCATGAATGTGTGTTTGCCTTCCCCAGGAAGTCCACCTCCGCGGTCTCGCTCCCAACATGGCTGACAGTTCTTGGACCCGTCCTCCTCGGGTGAATGTGGTGAGCTGGTGTCGGCAGCTGCTGGGGCCCACGATGCCCATAAGGGTGCCGTGCAGTCGGCGGCATAGAACTGAACGTTACGGGAGGCCTCTTCTAACGAATTAGCGAGCTGCCTAGTCCCCGCAAGATCGAGAGTACCCCCTTCCAATAGCTGTTGGCGGACGTACGAGGACTTCATGCCCGTGATGTAAGCGTTTCTAATTAAAAGCTCGGTGTCCTGGACTGCCGAAATTGCCTGGCAGTCACAGTTCCGACCTAGGATCTGCAGGGCACGCAAGAAATCGTCCTCCCCGGGGAGTTGCTGTCTCGTGGCCAGGAGGTGCCTGGCGTACACTTGGTTCGCCGGTCGAACGTAATGTCCCTTCAGGAGCGTCATCGCTTCGGAGTAGGTTGGCGCATCCTGGATGAGGGGAAAAATGTCAGGGCTCACCCGAGAATAGAGGACTTGGAACTTCTGCGAGTCCAAGGGTTCTTCAACGGCTGCTCTGAGGTAGCCTTCGAAGCAGGCTAGCCAGTGGTCGAAGGTGGACGTGGCGTTGGCTGCTTGAGGGCTCAGCTGCAGGTGATCAGGCTTGATGATGAGATCCATTGTTTAAAAATCTTGTTCAATAAATTAATGTACCATCAGTTACCATGAGACGAGAATGGTGGAACAATTGAGGTTTTATTGAACAAGATGTTGTGCCTCCTGTAGCTGGAACCAGAATGTCTGAAGCGCAGGAGAGAACACACTTTTATACGCCGCCTGCTGGACGGAACCAGCAGGCAGGGATTTACCATTGTACCTCTAATATACGGGGAGTGTCATAATACATATAATATACCACTAGTGGTGTTCACCACATTCACCCCCTGTTAAAGAAGAGTCTGGCGGGGGTGGTGGAAACATTACAAATTAAGTCTGTTGGGGCCTTGATCCTCCTCTGCGATCGTCTCAGTCCTGGTGGTGATGTGGGCGCCGGCTTGGTCACCTGCGTCTCCGGGAGCGTGTTGTCCTCGTCTTCATCACCCCTGAGTGGAACCAGTGGGACGACGGATCCTGCTGGGGTGGGGGCTGCGGTGATGTTCGCTGGAGGGAGGGTGAGTTGCGCAGGAGTTAATGAGGCAACCGGGGGATGGGGGGGGGGGGGGACGGTGTCATGTTGGGGGTCGTGGCTGGGGACCCAGCGTGTGCCAGGTCCCGGAGGTAGACTGTGTCTTGGCACCTGTCGCGGTGTGGCACGTAGGCCTACTGCGGGTTTGCATGTAGGAGGTGAAGTTTTTCGACCAAGGGGTCCGATTTATGGCTCCGCACATGCTTCCGGAGGAGGACGGGTCCAGGAACTGTCAGCCATGTTGGGAGCGAGACCCCGGAGGTGGACCTCCTGGGGAAGGCAAACACACGTTCGTGAGGGGTCTCATTAGTCGCGGTGCAGAAGAGCGATCGTATTAGGTGGTGCGCGTTGGGGAGGACCTCCTGCCAGCGGGAGACGGAGATTTTTAGACCGCAAGCCTGCGCCGCGCGGCAGCCAGCCAACTCTGGGGGCCCAAGTGTGATTTTTGCGGACAAAACAAACACCCCAGGCAGCGCTGCCGGGCGTGGAGCGCGACCTGCAACGGGTGTGGGAAGAAAGGACACTTTGTTTCTGTTTGCCAGGCCCGGTCGGTCGCCGCTGTTTCCAGGCCTGGCATTTCCACACCCCCCACGTATGACTGAGGGGTGCCGGCATCTTCCCCTCTGCTAGACACGTGCGGCCCGTAGACGCCGCCATCTTCCCCACCGCAAGCCACGTGCGCCCCATGGGCGCCGCCATCTTCGGTGCCACTTTGGACCACGCCTCAGATCCTCTGCTCGTCTGACCGTTCATCACCTACCGCTACCTCCGCCACCGCTGATCAAAACCCTCCGAAAAGTCAGGTAAGAGCGATCAAAAGCAAAGACCCAGCCGGGAGCCTCATTTTGCTCCTACATAACGTCACCGGAAGTCCTGGATTGAATTCTTTTTTGAGGATTCAACATACTGGGTGGGATTCTTTGCCCGTTCACGGTAGCCGTTCCTTTGAAAGGGAGATTTGGCTGAGCGCCAAATTCTCCTTCTGCCAGATTCATATTGCAGAATCCCGGCCATACCATGCTGCATGGTGAGGGAGAGGGATCAGAGTACAAACGAGATTCATGGAAGGACAATTGCTGGGTGGTGGAGGTGTACCCTGCACTTAAACTCTTGCCATGAACTCCAAGTCCAGTTCACCCTCTCCAATGCATGCAGCTCCAGCACACTGGCAGGTTCTCCACAAAAGTGTATCTTCTAGCAGTAGGTTTTTTTAAACGTTCTCTTGGCAGGGCACATAAGCCATCCAAATGTTAGAAATTACCAGGAACCACAGATAACTAACTCTGCACCCAGTCCACATCTCTCTTTGTGTGATTGCATGCATTTTGCTTTTGGTGGCAGCTTTGATTGCTAGCACATCTTTCACACATTTCTATATTATATTACAGTGTAGGTTATTTGTTTGTCTGACAAAATATTTGTTCTTCAGCTTCTTTGGAATAACACATGTATAAAATGGAAAACATATTCTCGCCGCGGTTTCCACGCTTGTGACAATGCAGCTCACAGATTTGGTTTAACCTGTCCCAGTAGTAAAATAATGCAGGAAAAGATAAATATGTTGGCACAATCTCTCAATACTATAACTGTTTTTCCTCATGCCTTTTGTTTAATCTCTGCCACCTTCATAGACAGTTTTTACTAATGTTTTGGAGGAAGCTGGCCTTTTGCTCCAAAGGAGACACTTGTCTTTCCTGTATCAACAGTAGCTCTTCTAAATTAGTCCCTGTAAAGAGTGAGCTCTCCCCATCCTGGATTACAGAGAAAGGGCGAGATTCTCCGACCCCCCACCGGGTCGGAGAATCGCCGTGGGCCGTCGTGAATCCCGCCCCCGCTGCCCACCGAATTCTCCGAAGGGAGAAACGTCGGCGGGGCGTTAATCGCACTGCACACCTCGGAGAATGGCACGGGTGGGCGCAAGGCAATGGATTTCGGGGCTGCCGATATTCTCCCGTCCGGATGTGCCGAAGTCCCGCCGACGTGATCACGGGTCACGTCGGCGTAAATCAAACCACCTATTAATTGGCGTCAACCAGCGCTCATGGTTGACGCCGACCAGCATGGAGGTGGGTGACGGCCTGGGGGGTTGGCCGCTGGAGAGGCGATGGCGTGGCCGCAGTCAGAATGTGTGGTGGAGAGGTGTGTGTAGGGTTGTGTGTATGTGTGTGCGGCAGGGGGGGGTGGTTAGAGTGGGCTGGGCTCCGGGGGAGTGCCGAGAGGGGGGGTGAGTGCCGGGGACGGGAGGATGACTGCCAGGGAGGGGGACGGGGGGGTCCATGTCGGGGAGGGGGACGGGGGGGCGTCCGTGCCGGGGAGGGGGGGGTCCGTGCTGGGGAGGAGGACGGGGGGGGGGGGGGGGTCAGTGCCAGGGAGGGGGACGGGGGACGGGGTCCGTGCTGGGGAGGGGGACGGGGGACGGGTCCGTGCCGGGGAGGGGGACGAGAGGGGGGGTCGGTGCCAGGGTGGGGGATGGGGGACGGGGGGGGTCCGTGCCGGGGAGGGACGTGGGGGAAGGGGGGGTCCCTGCCGGGGAGGGGGGGGAGTCCGTGCAGGGGAGGGGGGCGGGTGGGGGTCTGTGCCGGGGAGGGTGACGGGGGGGGCTCTGTGCCGGGGAGGGGACGGGGGGGAGGGGGTCCGTGCCGGGGAGGGACGTGGGGGGGGAGGGGGGGTCCGTGCCGGGGAGGGGGGGTGCGAGGACAAGTGAGTTGGTCCACCTGGCCAGGTGCCAGCCTCCAACAGTCGGACCCATGCGGTCCATGCCACCTGGCTGGGGGGGAGGAGGGGGTATGGGCAATGATGACATGTCATCGTCCGTCCGTCCCCCCCTCTTGGCCAGCGATGTTGGCCACCGTGGCGGCAGCCGCTAATGTCCTGTTGCCCTGGATGAGGAGGAGGATGAGGAGCGTGCCAGAGAGGCGGCGCAGGCTGCTGCAGAGGGGCAGGCGGCAGCTGACCAGGCTGGAGGGGCACCTGACCGACAGGGGGAGGAGGGGGAGGAGGACGTCGCGGCCCCACGGCAACGGAGGCACCCAAGGACACCCCGTGTGTACCGGCCCCGGCAGTCATACCAGGACCTCACGGACCGGGAATGCAGGAGGAGACTCCGGATGAGCCGGGAAACTGTGGCACACATCTGCCACCTGCTGGCGCACCTGTCACCGCGTGGCACTGGTGGGGGACACCCTCTCCCCGTGTTCATCAAGGTTACGGTGGCCCTGAACTTTTATGCAACGGGGTCATTCCAGGCACCGAGTGGGGACTTGTCCGGCATATCGCAGACATTGGTGCACCGGTGCATCCAGGCAGTGACAGACGCCCTATATGCCATGGCGCACCGCTACATCCGCTTCCCTGTGGACCGGGCCAGCCAAGATGCCCGGGCCGTGGGCTTCTCTGCCGTGGCCGTGTTCCCCATGGTCCAGGGCGCGATTGATGGGATGCACTTCGCCGTGTGGCCACCTGCAGATAACAGGACCGTGTTCACCAATAGGAAGGGGACCTATTCGATGAACATACAGGTGGTCTGCGACCACCGCATGATGATCCTGCACGTCTGCGCCCGTTACCCGGGCAGTGTACACGACTCATACGTGTTGTCGCGGTCATACATCCCCGGCATGTACGAGGGACGCCATCCCCGGCTGAGGGGCTGGTTGCTGGGCGACAGGGGCTACCCATTGCGATCGTGGCTGATGACGCCTATACGGAGGCCACGCAATGAGGCGGAGAACCGCTACAATGATGCCCATGTAGCGACAAGGGGAGTGATAGAGAGGTGCTTTGGCGTGCTGAAGATGCGTTTCAGGTGCCTGGACCTCTCTGGGGGCGCCCTCCAGTATTGGTCAGATAGGGTCGGCCGCATCATTGTGGTGTGCTGCGTCCTGCACAATATAGCCCAGCAGAGGGGCGATGTGCCGCAGGCAGAGGACGGCGGAGTGGAGGAGCAGCAGGAAGAGGCGCAGTCCACCCCAGATGAGGGGTATGGGGGCAATGGTCAGGGCAGAAGGGCAAGACATGGGCGGGTGGCTGTCCACCGTTACCGGCTGGGTGCGGGCACGGGACAGGCTGATAGACGCCCGCTTCACTGACTAGATGGGCGTGGGAATCGGGTAGTATGGCCACAGATCGCACACCATGGCAACACCCGACCACCCACACCCCCCACCCATCCACCCACCCAGCACCTTCACCCCCCTCCCCAACCCCACCCACCCCACCCGCATGCACACCACCCCCCCATTGCCGATCCACCTGCGGCACAACGGCCGGGCTCACACAGTTGCCGGTGGACGCATGTCTATTGCAGGCCCTGCGATTAGCTCCTGGCTCCACATCGTTGGACGATGTCTGACCCATGGCCACAGTACCACCATCCACCCGGACCATCCCTGCATGCGGCTGTGACACTGCAGCGCACGGTCCCGTCCTCTGCCCGGGGGATGTTGATGGCGGCCCAGGGGGAAGGGGGCAGACTCACCTGGGGCTGAGGTAAGACCACCCCTCACACACACACTTGCGCTCAACGTACATGACACCCCCGCACGCTTTGGACAGAGCACAAAGGCAGCTTCTGTAGGTGTAACATTGACTTTAATAACGAAAGGAGTTCATGCACGTGCCCTAGCCCCTAAAACTCATCTGTGCCCTGCACCCGTGCCAACTTACTCAGTGTCTAATTGTTTGGCCTTACGGGCCCTTTGACTACGTCTACGTGGTTCCCCTGACGGTACAGCAGAACTGGAGGTGGACTCCTGCCCTCTGACACGGGATCCCTTTGGCGGCAGTTTCCTGGGGCGTCCTGGTCTAGATGGGCCAGGCTGCGGCCCGGGCGACTGGGATGGCGAGCTGCCAGCCTGTCCTGCTCGTTGCCCACCCGATGCACCTGGGACGGAAGGGGGGGAGCCCGAGGTGTTGAGGTGTTCCGGGACCTCCCCTACAATGGGACCCGGAACAGGCCCCAGCACCTCGTCCTCCCTCGGGGTGCCCGATGGCCCCCAGGCCTCTACATAGGTGGGGGATGCAAACAGACTGGCCATCCGACGCCCCCCCGACATCTGCCGCTGCCAGTCCTGGAGGCCCGTGCTGGTATCGACAAGGGTCTGCAGGTTTGCAGCCATGGAGCTCAGGGAGTTGGCAATCCCTGTCTGTGACTGTGCGACGCTGGCTAGCACATGGGCAATAGCGCCGATGCCCTCAGCGATGGCCTGCTGAGACTGGGCCATGGCCTGCTGAGACTGGGCCATGGCCTGCAGAGACTGTGCCACGGAGTTGAGCCCCTCTGCCATCTGCCGCTGGCACTGGCTCATGGCCTCCTGTGAGAGGGCAGCCATGTCCTGGGCCACAGACGCCGCCTGCACGGAAAGCCCCAGGCCTCGCAAACCGCTCCCCATGTCTGACACCGTCGCACCCATTGCCTCCACCGCGGACGCCACCCGTGCGGTGTCGGCCTGGGTGGCACATATGACCGGCACCACTGCCAGCTCCTGGCCACCGCAAGCCGGCCGTCACCGTCTTCGCTCGTCTCCGGGTCGGTGGTTGCATCGGATCTATGGGTGGGTGTGGTAACTCCAGGAACCCGGGATCCATCTGGGCGGCAGATGTTCGCTTGCGCCGGGCTGCCCTCCGACTGCCCGGCCCCTCTGCTGCTCCTACCTCCACCTGCTGTACCCGGACGGCTGTGTTGTGCGCACCAGTGAGTGTACCAGACGCCTCATCACTAAAGCGCCCAGCCGAGGTGAGTGTCTCTGCGATGGTGGAGGGTGTTGGTGACAGCAGTGGCGTTGTGTCGTGCGCATCGTCCGACTCTGAGTCCATGGCACTTTGGGGTGGTGGTTCGTCTCCGCCCATCCACTCTGTGTCACTGTCCTGTATTTCAGTTTCCTGGGTAGGGGTGTCCTGGGTAGGAGTGTCCTGGGTTGTGGTTTCGTGGCTCGGCTGTGGCGGGGGCCTGTTGCTGCCCCTTTCGTCGCTGGGTGGCACACGCCTGCGTCGCCGCACCCACATGAGACGGGGGCTCCGTCTCCCTGTTGCTCCAGGTCTCTCCGTCTCCCGTGGTCTCCGAGGGGCATCGTGCGGGCGTCGCATGCCGGAGGGTCCGGGTCTCTCCGTCTCCCGTGGTCTCCGAGGGGCATCGTGCGGGCGTCGCATGCCAGAAGGTCTGGGTCTCTCCGTCTTCCATGGTCTCCGAGGGGCATCATGCGGGCGGTCTGCATCTGCGGGGATGGGTGCCTCAACGTTTGCTCCTGCGATACACAATGAAGCATGCATGGTTAGACACGCAGGCAGTGATCAGGTGATATGGGGGAGGGGGATATGGGGACGGGCTGTCGGTGGCTCACTTGCTAGTACGCCCCCGACTTCTGCATCAGCAACCTCCCGGTCCTCAGGTCCGCCAGCCAGTTCCAGTGCCCTTCCCTCATGTTCGGTCAGTGGCCTCTCATCAGCTGGGCCTCCTCCAGTCCTCACATGCTCCCTGGTGTTGTGTGCGCGCTTCTCCTGTGGGGGGTGGTGGCAGGGGTAAAAGGCAACAGTGTTAGACAGGTATATGAATGCACGCCATCGGTTGCGCGTGTATTGCAGAGGTTAAGGTTAGGGCTGGATTCACTTGGGGAAATGGGGGAAGGCGGAAATGGGGGAGGGGGGATATGGGGGATATGGGGAGGGGGGATATGGGGAGGGTGGATATGGGGGAGGGGGATATGGAGGAGGGGGCATATGGGGAGGGGGGATATGGGGAGGGGGGATATGGGGGAGGGGGAGGGGGATATGGGGAGGGGGATATGGGGGAGGGAGGATATGGGGAGGGGGATATGGGGGAGGGGATATGGGGGAGGGGGGTTATGGGGGAGGGGATATGGGTGAGGGAGGATATGGGGAGGGGGGATATGGGGGAGGGAGGATATGGGGAGGGTGATATGGGGGAGGGGGGATATGGGGGAGGGGGGATATTGGGGAGGGGGGATATGGGGGATATGGGGAGGGAGAGGGGGGATATGGGAGTGGAGGTATATGGGGGAGGGGGGATATGGGGATATGGAGAGGGGGATATGGGGAGGGGGGATATGGGTATATGGGGGAGGGGGGATCTGGGGGGGATATGGGGAGGGGGATATGGGTAGGGGGATATGGGGGAGGGGGGATATGGCGGTGGGGGGATATGGGGAGGGGGATATGGGGGTGGGGGATATGGGGGGGGATATGGGGGAGGGGGATATGGGGGAGGGGGATATGGGGAGGGGGATATGGGGAATATGGGAAGGGGGGATATGGATATCGGGCAGGGGGGGGGGGGACTCACCCTGGCTGCCCTGACGAGGTCGTTCACCTTCTTGTGGCACTGGGTGCCTGTCCGTGGTGTCAGGGCCACAGCGGTGACGGCCTCTGCCACCTCCCTCCACAGACGCCGGCTGTGGCGTGGGGGCGACTCTGCGGCCGTGTCCGGGATACAGGGCCTCCCTCCTCTGCTCCACTGCGTCCAGGAGCACCTCAATGTCGCGGCACTGGAACCTCGGGGCTGAGCGGCGGGCGGCCATCCGGTCGGGTCTTCTGGTCGGGTGGGGGAGCAGCGCGTCTTTTGACTCGTCACGCCGTGCGGCGTGAACCACGTGAGCCAGCGCAGATAGCGTCACGTCGCTGCTAGCCCATTCTGGGCCGGAGACTTAGCGACGTTTGGGGCGGCGTGATGCAGGTGGGATTTGCGCCATTTTTGGCGCCGGTCGGCGGACATCGCGCCGATAACGGAGAATTTTGCCCATCGTTCTCTTCTATAAAATGTGATTACAGGAAACATACCGCAGCCTGACAAAGACAAGCAGTAGCTCTTTAAGAACTCAGGTTGACAGCAACAAATTCCTGCTGGTTTAGATCATTGTGCATTACCCGTGTTGTTTTCTAGCAGGGTTTCTCAATCCATGAATAACTTGGAAATGATCTACATTGAGTTTTTCTCAAAACTATTACTTCCAACCATTTACATCCAAGATCTCAAAGTATTCTCTGGACACAGATGATTCTGTGCCTTCCTCCCTTGGTGTCTCTTGGTATTTGACCCTGATTTCACGCGAACGTCATCATTAACAACAATGTCTAATCAACATACCTACTAACACTTTATCTACACCTGCCGACAGCCAATCAGACTGCTAACCAGGATGACTGTATCCATTATTCATGTGAATGGAGTAAGGAACAGGAAGGGTTTGCCTTACAAAATTTAGTAGTGATAGTGAATGTCACCTTCACCTCCTGTAATTGGTAGTATTCTGTCATTGAAACAGGAAAAAAATCCAAATCGTATGTATCAAAACATTTTTGTTGTTATTTTCAACTGGACCACAAAATGGCTGCTACTGGTCACATGACTCACAAGATTGGACAAATAAGCTGGAAGCCTCCAACAGACTACAAGAACAAAAGAATTCCATTCCCATCCATGTTGAATCTCACACGCCATTGTAAGACTACATTATAGTCATGAAACTAGGTGATTAACACGCAAACTGATTACCCCAGCCAGATGATAACAAAGACAGAGACATTGAAACTTGTTATACCTGAGGAAGTGTTAACAGTTACCAAATAGATTTTGCCTAGAAGCACAGACACTGCTTGCGAAGCTGCAATTAACTCATGAATAGGTGACATTACATGACCCCATGCTTCAAGCCTTATTCACACATTTTTAGCTTCACAGCTCAGACTGCTGATTTAACATCAACCGAAAAGAGCAGTTGCTGGTTAACCAAGCGGCCAACCGCCATCTCCCAACTCCTCAAAGCTTGTTTTCACTCATGGGAGAGTGTAGGACCAGAGGGCATAGCTGCAGAATAAGGGGGTGCTCATTTAAGATGGATTTGAGGAAGAATTTCTTATCTTAACTAACCTTCTGAGTTAATCATGACATGAGGTTTTTTTAATTGGATCACACAATATTAAAGTTTGGGGAAGCACGCCTCAACCTACTTTAAAAATAATTCAAAATCTCCTCTGCTTATGGACAGACAGGGAGAGATAATAAAGTTCAGTTTCTCCCTGCCCTGTCCGTAACAGTGCAGAAAATAGTTTAATTACCTTGGAGGGCGCAGGGAAATCCACCCGAACCTTCCACAATGCAGCATCACAAGCATGTGTGACATTTACCCTCATGTTTATAAGAGTGCTGTCCAAAATGGCCTCAAATGATGCACCCAAATGATGGTGCCGGGGGTGGGGGCTGAATTTGAGGTCAACTCAAATTTCTTCAACTAACTAAAGCCTTACAACAACAGACATTTAAATTATGGTGTGGATATTCCGTCCCTGTTTTTGGCAGGCGCGAATGACGGAGGGGGCCAATAAACGAGTCGCAAAAAAAGCTTTTATACTAATGCAATTTATTTCCTTGCTAAGTTGAACCCCCCCCCCCCCTCCAGTGACATAAGGGGGTTTGCACCATGGAATGAGGGGAACCCCATTTGAATAAGATTAGTGGACCTCCCTGCTGTAATATCCTCCCATGTAGGAAAGGATCCCTCCAGCAACCCAGCAGTGCAATGTCACGTCAGCATGGTTCCTGATTTTAAAAATTGGGAACTGGAGAGTAGAAACTATTGGGGGCTCACAGGTAATTACAGCTCCCAGGCGGGGAGAGAGTCTTGCTCGGGTAAGACTCTGGCACTTCCTCTTGGCACTGCCCTCTGTCACAGCTTCTTTAATCAGACATAATCCTCACATGGTGCCTCTTGGTGAGGTTTAGTGCAGTGTTCTTCAAACTTTTTTTCCGGGGACCCATTTTTACCAACCGGTCAACCTTCGGGACACAACCTGGCCAACCTTTGCGACCCACGCCGGCCGACCTTTGTGACCCACGCCGGCCGACCTGCGCGACCCACCATTTTCTCGTACCCTGTTTGCTGCTGACAAAAATGGAGTAAATGGTTTTGGATCCCTTTGGCCCTCGTACACGCTCTTCCAATGGAACCTGTTGGATGAAGGTGAAGCCTTCTGGTGTCGGAAAGTATGGAGTCTCCAACGGTCCAAAGTTCTGCATTTTTTTCCTGTAAAAGTTTATCAATAAACCCCCCCCGAACTTGTAAAAAAAAAATGAATAAAATAAATGGAAAAAAAAAATTAAATGAATAAAATAAATGAATGAAATGAATAAAACACCCCCGAACTTGAAAAACAAAAAGCTGCAACAGTTTTTAAAAAAAGCGGCCGCACTGTGCACGTGTGCCCAATCATCGGAGTGCATGCGCAGTGTCTCCCTTCTCTGTGCCGGCCCCGACGCAACATGGCATAGGGCTGCAGGGGCCGGCACGGAACAAAGGAGGCCCGCTGCCCGAGAGGCCGGCCCGCCAATTGGTGGGCCTCGATTGCGGGCCAGGCCAGAGCGGAGCCCCCCCCCCCCCCCGGGGTCGGACCCCCCTCCTCCTCACAGGCCACCATTGGATTATTCCATGCCGAGGTCCCGCCGGGTAAGACCAGGTTAGAACGGCGGCGGCGGGACTCGTTCTTTTTTGTTTGGCCGCTCGGCCCATCTCGGGCGGAGAATCGCCGGGGGGGCCGCGTAGAGCGGCCCCCGACTGGCGCCGTGCCACCCGCGCCAGCGCCAATGGTGCCGATTCTCCACTCTCCAGAGAATTGCGCCCTGGCGTCAGGGCTACGTGGAGCGATTCGCGCCGGTCGTGGTGATTCTCCGGCCCGGCCCCAGTGTGAGAGAATCCTGCCCGGGTATTTGATAAAGTAGTTGACGATGGTGATGAAGTCAGTGCCATGCACATGAAAGTGATCGGATATAGAAACTGCATGTGGAATCAGCGATTCTTTGTGCTAACTTGGAATATGCTCTTGCCTCTCATTTCTTGATAATGACTTCAATGTTATTGCTCACACTCGGTCAACAGACTGTTTCTTGCGAGCCTTCTTGCCCAATCTACGCCCATGTGTGAGTGAGTGATGGCATCTATGTGTTCCATGAGATTGATGGTATGAATCAAGCAATCCCAGCTCTTTGTTACACCAGACACATCATTGCCATGTTTTAGCTTGCCCATCACCTGATGGGATACCGAATGGTCATCGTATTGCTTAAAAGTACGTTGTGTATGGTCTGTTTGGATCAGTGCACTTTTCTTTGTATTTTGTAAGGGCCACGAAGAATCCAGCACGAGTTTTAAGGATACAAAGTAATAACATTTATTTACTATAACATATATACATAACAGTAGCAGTAACTTCCCTTGCTGCACACTCCTTCCTGCTGGTCCCTGAACTGGCCAGCTTTATTTATACTAGGAGTTTACTAGTGGTTTCTCCGCCCCCCTCATTGGGGAAGCTCATACTCCCACAGGATTGTGGGATAGTCAGTAGTCCCCAGCCAATGGTAAGTAGGCAGGTTATAACATCCCTCCCCCCCAAAGTCCAAGGAATCCACCGAAGACCCTTGCGAAGGAGGGCGTCGGACTCGTTTGGCCGCAGGCCGGACACCATTTGCACGTGGCGCTGGATCAGGCGGCGTGTAACGAGACGGAGACCGGCGCTTCCGTGATGAAGCACATTCCGTGATGTTGTACATCCACGGCCCGTGGACCTGAGGATTCCCCCTCTGATGCATTCTGTGTCTCCATCTCAGAGTCAGAGTCTGCTGCCTCCGTCATGTCAGCGTCTCTATCTCCATTCGGTCCCATAACGACCTGCGTAGGCTTCGAGTGAGGCACCAGTGGAAGATTGTGAGGACTACCTTCCCTTGTCTCTGGTCTCTGCGGCTGTTGAAATGAGCTCCGGGGGCGGGGACTCTTTTGAGGGGATGGTCTTCTGGACCGAACGTGGTCTACATGTTTTCGCTGGAGACGGCCCTGGGCTTGCACTTGGTAAGATATAGGGCCCGTTAGGCGAAAGATTACACCAGGAACCCATTGGGCACCACCAGCAAAATTCCGAACGAACACTGGGTCACCGGGT
Source organism: Scyliorhinus torazame (assembly GCF_047496885.1). Classification (NCBI taxonomy): domain Eukaryota; kingdom Metazoa; phylum Chordata; class Chondrichthyes; order Carcharhiniformes; family Scyliorhinidae; genus Scyliorhinus; species Scyliorhinus torazame. The sequence goes on from NC_092710.1 coordinate 238,121,635, forward strand.
GCAAACTGCCGAATCGGCCGATGCCGAGAAAATCCCTGTCCCTGCCGCTCTTGTGTGCGGCGTACTTTTGCGCCAATGTCCGGGAAAACCATACTAAGGCGGGTGCGAAGTCTCCGGCCCATTAGGAGTTCTGCGGGAGCTACCCCAGTCACTGCATGGGGGGTGGTCCTGTACGTAAACAAAAGGCGAGCCAGTCTCGTGTCCATTGATCCGGAAGACTGCTTCTTTAGGCCTCTTTTGAATGTCTGCACTGCGCGCTCTGCCAACCCATTTGAAGCCGGGTGGTAAGGGGCAGTGCGGATATGGCGGATGCCGTTCATCTTCGTGAACCTCGCAAACTCCTCACTCGTGAATGGAGTGCCGTTATCTGTGACCAGCACCTCGGGGAGGCCATGCGTACTAAACGATAAACGCATCTTTTCAATTGTTGCGCAGGACATTGTCCCCTGCATCTTATGCACCTCTAGCCATTTAGATTGGGCGTCGATTAATAGAAGGAACATGGATCCTTGAAAAGGGCCTGCGAAATCTGCATGCAAGCATGCCCAAGGCCGCCCTGGCCATTCCCAGTGATGTAGGGGTGCGGCCGGCGGAAGCTTCTGATGCTCTTGGCAAATAGAGCAGTTTGTGCCACCTTCTCAATGTCGGTGTTGAGGCCTGGCCACCAGACATAACTCCAGGCCAACATTTTCATTTTGGTCACGCCTGGATGCCCATTGTGCAAGTCTGATAGTATCAGCCCCTGGCCTTTTTCCGGGACAATCACACGCGTCCCCCACAAGAGGATGCCGTCTTCCACGCTGAATTCTGACAGCTTGGAGGAAAATGCCCGCAACTCGCCTGGGAGCTGTCTATGCTGCCCACCATACAGGATTATGTGCCGAACCTTTGACAGGACTGGCTCCGTCTGGGTCCACTCATGGATCTGTGATGCCGTGACAGGCAAGGTGTCCATAAAATTTAGGGTTGCAACCACCTCACTGGTCGTGGGGGTCGACATAGGGCCGGTCGATAAAGGCAATCGGCTCAGTGCGTCGGCATTTGCTATCTGCGTACCTGGTTTGTGCTCCAGAGAATACTCATATGCAGCAAGCAACAAAGCCCAGCGCTGGATCCGTGCAGAAGCAATGGGCGGTATTGGCTTATCCTCTCTGAAAAGTCCCAGCAGGGGCTTATGATCAGTCACGATAGTGAAATGGCGGCCGTACACGTACTGGTGGAAGCGTTTCACCGCAAAAACCACTGCCAGGCCTTCCTTCTCGATCTGCGCGTACTTTTTCTCCGCTGCAGTCAATGTGCGGGAGGCGAAAGCTATTGGTCGTTCGGCCCCGTTCTCCACCTTGTGGGACAGGACGGCCCCAATACCATACGGGGATGCATCACATGTGACGCGCAAAGGCTTTCCAGGATCATAGTGGGTTAGTAACCCAGATGGTGACAATTGTTGCTTTACCCGCCGGAAAGCGGTTTCTTGCGGCTGACCCCAAACCCAGGTGTGATTTTTCTTTAGCAGAAGGTGCAAAGGGGCCAGCGTAGTTGCCAGATTGGGGAGGAACTTCCCGTAATAGTTTACGAGACCGAGAAAAGAACGAAGACGTGAAGTGTCAGTCGGGGCGGGGGCATATTGAATTGCACGCACCTTCTCTGCGACGGGGTGCAGACCTTCGCGATCCACCCGATAACCTAGGTAGACTACTTCCTTTGCCTGAAATACGCACTTTGTGCGACGTAAACGGACTCCAGCCTCCGAAAGGCGTCTAAGGACAGCCTCCAGATTTTCCAAATGTTCCTGCTCCGACATCCCTGTAATCAAAATGTCATCTAGGTAGACAGCCACACGTGGTAAACCTCTCAAAATGCCCTCCATAACACGTTGAAAAATTGCGCAGGCAGAGGATACTCCAAAGGGCAACGGTGTATATTCATACAGGCCCCGGTGTGTATTAATCGTTACATATGGTCGGGAGGCAGGGTCCAGCTCCAACTGCAGGTAAGCGTGACTCATATCTAATTTTGTGAACGAGAGTCCACCTGCAAGTTTCGCGTAGAGATCCGCTATGCGAGGCATTGGATATCGGTCGAGTCGGGAAACCGTATTCACTGTAAGTTTATAGTCGCCACACAAGCGAACTGTGGCATCTGGCTTCATTACAGGTACAATTGGTGCTGCCCAGTCAGCAAAACGGACGGGCCTGATAATACCCAAACTCTCCAAACGAGTGAGCTCCCCTTCTACCTTCTCGAGGAAGGCGTAAGGCATTGGGCGCGCCCGGAAATAGCGTGGCGTGGCTCCTGGTTCAACTTGGATACGGGCTACGGCCCCTTTTATTTTCCCCAGACCAGGCTGGAATACATCTGGGTATCGTCCTAACACCTCAGTCAACCCTTCAGAAACTATTTGGAGGATGTGCTGCCACTGCAACCGCAAATGGCGCAACCAGTCCCGACCCAACAGGCTGGGCCCATGGCCGCGCACCACAATAAGTGGGAAACGCCCCTCCTGGCGTCCATAGACAACAGGGGTCATTGTAGTTCCTGCAAGTCCAGTGGTTCCCACGTGTAGGTGGCCAACCTGGCCTGTGAGTCGGTTAATGTAAGGGTCTGTATAGCCTGCTTGATGCGGTCGAATGTCCTCTGGGCGATCACGGAGACCGCTGCGCCAGTATCCAACTCCATCTCAAGCGGGTGGCCATTGACCCGTACTGTCACCTTAATGGGGGCCACACGGGGAGCTGCCACACAATGCAGCTGCAGGCAGTCGTCCTCCGTCTCCACGTCCTCAGGAGTAGTCGCCGCAGGTTCATCCACATGGAAGGTACGGCCTCTGGGCTGGTCCCAGTTATGGCCCCTGGGCTGGTTCCAGTTTCGGTCAGAACGACAGCGCCTCTGGCGCCCCCAGGACCGCCGTCCGCGACGGGGTCGGCGCCTACAAGTCTGACACGGACATGGCTCCTCATCCATTGGCTCTGGAGAAGGCTCCCTTCGGGGAGGAATGTCCGACGGCCACTGGCGTCGGTCCGGACGTTGCCTTGCAGGAGTGCAGGGGGACGTTTTCGGATGGAAGGGGTTGCGCCCCAAGGCATGCACTTCCATTCCCTGTAGCTCCTGTACGCCTCGCTCTGCGCTCTCTCGGGACAATACTATTTGAATGGCCTGTTGAAAAGTCAATGTTGGCTCCGCTAACAACTTTCTCTGGGTGGCCGCATTGTTAATATCGCAAACCAAACGGTTGCGTAACATTTCTGACAAGGTCTCACCATAGTCACAGTACTCCGCAATCCTGCGTAGCCTGGATAGAAAATCGGCAAGGGATTCTCCAGGGGTCCTCTCAGCGGTATTAAACTGGTAACGCTGGACTATCGTGGACGGGGTTGGGTTAAAATGTTGCCCCACTATATTCACAAGTTCATCAAACGTTTTGGTGTCCGGCGCAGCTGGGTACGTAAGGCTCCTAATCACCCCAAACGTGTGCGGGCTGCAGGCGGTGAGCAATATGACCACCTGGCGCTCGTTTTCGGTGATATTGTTTGCCCGGAAATAGTAACGCATCCGTTGTGTGTACTGGTTCCAGCTCTCCAGCGCAGCATCAAAAACATCCAAACATCCGTACAGAGCCATGGTATAATAGAAAACAAATTCCAACCTGTATCCAACAAAAATCCAGGGAGGTGGCTTCAGCAGTGTAGACAGCTATTCACTTTAACCTTCGTCGCCAGTTTTGTAAGGGCCACGAAGAATCCAGCACGAGTTTTAAGGATACAAAGTAATAACATTTATTTACTATAACATATGTACATAACAGTAGCAGTAACTTCCCTTGCTACATACTCCTTCCTCCTGGTTCCTGAACTGGCCAGCTTATTTATACTAGGAGTTTACTAGTGGTTTCTCCGCCCCCCTCATTGGGGAAGCTCATTCTCCCACAGGATTGTGGGATAGTCATTAGTCCCCAGCCAATGGTAAGTAGGCAGGTTATAACATTGTAGTTACACCAGCCTTTGCTCTCGTGCACTGCCTCTGTCAATGTGTAGCCATCTGGGATGGCCACTTATGAAGGAAACATGGACACTTGCAAAGACTCAAGAGAAATATGGCCAATACAGGATTCAGGCAAACCCAGAGCCTAAATGTATATTTGCTAACAGAGAACCAGACAGTGTCGAAACCCCGAGCCGATTTGCATTCTAATGACCCATTTCCCCAGGACAGGGACTGGTACTCAGGTATCAGATCCAATTCCAGACACATTGGTGCCGCTCCCTTCACCCAGGAAGCCCAAACAGCCAAGGTCAATGACTGCTCAGGACACGCCCAGCCATCAAGGCACCCACCCCTTTATTGGCTCAAATCAAAGGCAGTATTCGAAGCCTACCGAATTATTTGGTCCAAAGCTAAGGACCGCCCAAAAGAGCGCAAAACCCCAAAGGATAAAGAGAGACACTGCCATGTGTTTGATCTCTTTTGGCCCTGGCACACTGCCACTCTTTGGCCCGACCTATACCTGAAGCCAACTGCAGTACCACGACCAGAAGCAAGTTCAAGATCAACGATCGCTACCAGATGGATGAGCCCAGCACAACCAAAGTTACTTCTCCAGACCCAGCCACTCCAGATCCGAACACAGGCCTTGTTCCTCTGCCAAAGCCGGGTGCCTGAAATTAAGTACAGGTTATTGTAGTGTTTTTATGTTGCATGTGTGAGTTAATCCTGTGTGTAAATAAACTATTATTGAACTTGAACTAACTGACTGGTTGTTGTGTCTTTGATCGATATCCGGTTGAACCTTGTGGTGGTATCATTTGATACCTGGCAACTCTGAAAAGCGACATCATCATTATTAATTGGCAACATTATTGGTGACGCTGATGGGATAGTATCCCACTCATTAAAAGGGCAACATTATTGGCGTCTCCGGTGCGAATTGGCAACAAATGGCCCTTTCTGCCACATGGTTTGCAGAATTGGTGGAAAGTCGCATATTTCTTTGGCCGATGCAGAAGGCCTCACCTTTCATATGTTTAGGTAGATTTGGATATTCCAGTAAATGCGGCAACAACTGAGGTAATATTTGGGACTTGTACGTTTTGTCGACCTGAGAGGATCGCTATGTACTTCCATCCATCCTTGAGTAGTTTGTCGATACTATACAGTTTGGACTTGTCCAGCAGATCTTGCTGGCATTCTTTAGTTTCACTGAGTGGATGTGGTTAGTAACTGCACAATTCTGTCTTCTAGTTCTGCATTTGAAAACTCACAGTACGCACCCTTTTCTCTGTATCGGCTGATAAAGTGATCTATGGATTCTCTCAGCTGTTCTTGAAATGACATGAATGCTAGTTGATAAATATGGGAGTTTAACCTGGGGCGAGATTCTCCGACCCCCCGCCGGGTCGGAGAATCGCCGGGGGCTGGCGTGAATCCTGCCCCCGCCGGTTGCCGAATTCTCCGGCACCTGATATTCGGCAGGGGCGGGAATTGCGCCGGTTGGCGGGCCCCCCCGACGATTCTCTGGCCCGGATGGGCCGAAGTCCCGCTGCTAGGATGCCTGTCCCGCCGGCGTGGATTGAACGACCTATCTTACCGGCGAGACAAGGCGGCGCGGGCGGGCGCCGGGGTCCTGGCGGGGGCGATCTGGCCCCGGGGGGTGCCCCCACGGTGGCCTGGCCCGCGATCGGGGTCCACCGATCCGCGGGCGGGCCTGTGCCGTGGTGGCACTCTTTTCCTTCCGCCTTCGCCACGGTCTCCACCGTGGCGGAGGCGGAAGAGACTCCCTCCACAGCGCATGCGCGGGGATGCCGTGAGCGTCCGCTGACGCTCCCGCGCATGCGCCGCCTGGAGATGTAATTTCTGTGCCAGCTGGCGGGGCACCAAAGGCCTTTTCCGCCAGCTGACGGGGCGAAAATTGCATCCTTGCGCAATCTTTGAGCTACGGGCCCACCTCCGACTCCATGATACGCGACCAGATGGTTTTCGGTGTTCAGTCGGACCCCCTACGTCAGCAGCTCCTCAAAGTAAAGCAGCTCACCCTAGCGACCGCCATCGAGACCTGTGTCTTACATGAAAACGCCATGAGTCGGTATTCCCATATACAAGCGGCTGAAACGGCGCGGCAAGGTCCCCATGAGGCGGAACGGGTCCAAGTGATTGAGCACCTCCAGGGCCTCAGCCTGGACGAGAGCGGCCATTTTGTGTGCTTTTCGCGGACTCCCGCGCTTGTACGCACCAAACGAGGGGACGGCGACGTTGAGGAACGTAATGCACAGGCGCATACCACGCACGACCGCACCGCGCATGCGCGGTGGCGCAGCGAACGTGCTGACGTCACGATGTGCGGCAACTGTGGCTCTGCCCATTTAAAGCGGCAATGCCCCACAAAATCTCGACAATGCCTATGGCGTGGAAGACTTGTCCACTATGCTGCCTGCTGTCGAGCAGCTCAGCCTGCCAACTCATATCGCTTCAACCAGCCTCGCAGGAATGTTCGGGCAATTCAACCCATGGTCACCGAGTCCGATGCAGACCTCCCACACAGCAGTGACACCGAGGACCCGAAGGTCCCTTTTCAAGTTGGTGTCGTAACGAAAAACAGGCTGTCCCCGAAGCAAAGACACCAGCCGCTGTCGGTATACAGCATCGATCCAGACGATGAGTGGTGTGCCACCCTGACGGTCAACTGGTCCCAAATACGATTCCGACTGGACACTGGTGCCTCCGCCAATCTCATGGTGTGGTCTGCTTTCCAAAGCCTTCATGTCAAACCAGCCATCCTTCCATCAGCCTGCCAGCTATTGGACTACAATGGCAACATCATTCCTGCTACCGGCTCATGCCAACTCGAAGTGACGCACAAGTTACGAAAAACCATCCTTCCTTTCGAGATCGTGGGCTTCCAGCTTGTCGCACAGACGTGCAAGCTGCTGAACCTCATTCAATGAGTTCACTCTCTTTCTCCTGATGACACGTCTGCCTTCCAGGACGCTGACTTCAGGGCGCAACTTGACGCCATCATCGACCAACACCGCGTGGTCTTCGAAGGCATGGGCACGCTCCCATATACTTACAAGATCCTACTCAAACAGAACACCACGCCTGTGGTGCATGCACCTCGCAGAGTCCCAGCACCCCTCAAGGACCGCCTCAAGCAGCAGCTGCAGGACCTCCAAGACCAAGGAGTGATCTCCAGAGTTACGGAACCAACCAACTGGGTCAGTTCCATGCTGTGCATAAAAAAGCCTTCCGGCGAGCTCAGAATCTGCATTGATCCCAAGGATCTGAATCGCAATATCATGAGGGAGCATTGTCCAATCCCCAAGCGTGAAGAGATCACATGCGAGATGGCTCGCGCCAAGCTCTTCACCAAACTTGACGCCTCAAAAGGATTCTGGCAAATCCAGCTCGACAAATCCAGCAAGAAACTGTGTACCTTTAACACCCCTTTTGGCAGATATTGTTACAACAGGAACAAATGATGGAAGGCATTGAAGGTGTTCGCGTCTATGTCGACGACATAATCATTTGGTCCACCACCCCGCGGGAGCATGTCCGTCGCCTCCAGCGCGTGTTCAAACGCATACGGGAGCAGGGCCTACGCCTCAACAGAGCCAAATTCTCCTTTGGACAGACGGAACTCAAGTTCCTAGGGGACCACATCTCCCAGTTGGGTGTGCGGCCGGATGCGGACAAGGTGGCTGCTATCACAGCCATGAAAAAGCCAGAGGACAAGAAGGCGGTCCTCCGATTTCTGGGCATGGTCAACTTCCATGGGAAGTTCATCCCTAACCTCGCCTCCCATACCACGGCTCCCAGGAACCTGGTCAGGAAGGCGACAGACTTCCAATGGTTTCCTGCCCAAGAGGGCGAATGGAGAGAACTCAAAACCAAGCTCACCACGGCCCCGGTATTGGCCTTTTTTGATCCAGCAAAAGAGACAAAAATTTCGACCGATGCCAGTCAATCCGGCATTGGGGCAGTGCTCCTGCAACGCGATGTGGCCTCATCATGGGCCCCCGTTGCATTGCGTCACGCGCCATGACCCCCACGGAACAGCGCTACATGCAGATAGAAAAGGAGTGCCTGGGCCTTTTGACCAGTGTCGTCAAGTTTCATGATTATGTGTGCAGCCTTCCCCAATTCACTGTCGAGACCGAACATCGCTCGCTGGTCAATATAATACAGAATGATTTGCACGACATGACACCTCGCCTCCAGCGCATTCTGCTCAAACTCCGGCAATACGACTTCCAGCTGGTATACACCCCGAGCAAAGACCTAATCATTGCTGACACTCTCTCCAGGTCAGTCAACACTCCGTGTGACCCAGCGGGATTTGTCTGCCAAGTTGACGCCCATGTGGCCTTTGTGGCATCTAATCTACCTGCCACGGATGAACGCCTCGTCCAAATTCACCGCGGGACAGCGGCTGACCCCCTGCTACAGCGTGTCATGCGCCACCTAACAGACGGATGGCCCAAGGGCCAATGCCCGCAGTTCTACAACATCAGAGACGATCTGGCGGTAGTAGATGGTGTTCTCCTGAAACTGGACCGCATTGTCACCCCGCACAGCCTTCGCCAGCTCATCTTGGAACAGCTACACGAGGGCCATCTTGGCGTGGAGAAGTGCCGCCGACGGGCCCGAGAGGCAGTGTACTGGCCCGGCATTAATGACGACATCGCCTACACAGTGCTCAACTGCCCCATTTGTCAGCGCCTCCAGCCAGCCCAACCACGTGAGGCCCTACAGCCCCATGAGTTGGTCACGTCCCCTTGGTCCAAGGTCGGCATCGACCTGTTCCACGCGCTGGGCAGGGACTATGTTCTGATTGTAGACTATTTTTCAAACTACCCGGAGGTGGTACGTTTACACAACATCACATCGTCTGCAGTCATCCATGCCTGTAAGGACACCTTTGCTCGTCACGGCATCCCACTCACTGTGATGTCGGACAATGGCCCCTGCTTCGCAAGACAGGAATGGTCCAACTTTGCCAGGAGGTCCAACTTTGTGCATGTGACATCCAGTCCCCTGTACCCCCAATCCAACGGCAAAGCGGAGAAGGGCGTCCACATAGTCAAACGGCTCCTCTCCAAGGCTGCCGATGCTGGGTCCGATTTCTACCTCGCCTTGCTGGCCTATCGCTCGGCCCCACTGTCCACTGGCCTGTCGCCAGCCCAGCTGCTCATGGGTCGCACCCTGAGGACGACGGTGCCGTCCATTCACGCCCCAGACCTCGACCACGTTCCGGTCCTTCAACGAATGCAACTGTCTCGTGCACAGCACAAGGTGGCTCATGACTCCCATGCAGATGATCTTCCTGCTCTGGCTCCAGTGACAACGTCCGCATCCATCTTCCGGATGGTGGCTGGTCTGCAACCGCTGTGGTTCTTCGGCAGGTGGCTCCCTGCTCGTTCCTGGTTCGTCTACCGGATGGCTCCATTCTGCGCCCTGATTGGCGTACCCTTCGTCTTGTTCCACGCTCGCTACGTGATCCTCCACCATTGCCACGCCCTCCTGTTACCCCTGACCTGGACTATGCAGAGATTCTGGTCACTCTGCATCCTCCTCACTCTGATGCAGTCCAGCCCGCTCCTCAGCCAGTGGCTCCCGACCCACCCTTGAGGCGGTCAACCAAAATTCGTCGCCCACCTCAGAGACTTAATTTGTGAACTTTGTGGACTTATGGACTTTCTGGTCTGTTCTGTTCTTCCGTTTAATCGTTCAAGTGGTTTGTACATAGTGTTCATCTCGTTATTCTTGTGACACACTGTTTTTCTGCACCAGGCACCTCCCATGTAAATAGCTTAGTTTTTATGTGCATAGTCCTGTAAATATTTTGCACACACGTAGTCAGGAACATTCACCATACACTTTATTGTCACGCAGGTACATTTTTTTTATATAAAAGGGGGATGTCATAATATACACCAGTATATCATGGTGCAGACACACACTGATGGACACAGAGTGGGACCAATCAACATACACAACACCGCAGCGAATCACCAGTGAGAGCACACGCACTATAAAGGCAGGAGGCATCAGAGTTCCCGCTTATTCGAGCAGCAGCTTCCTAGTCGGACAGAGCTCACAGCCTGCAGCACAGACATTCACCATGTGCTGAGTGCATTGACTGGTCAGGACAAGGCAAAGGTCTTTAGTTAAAGCTAGTATCTTATTAACCCACAGTCTGAGTATGTTTAAATAGTTAATGATTCAATAAAATAGTGTTGCACTATTTCAGGTGTTGGTGACCTGTATGTGATCCAGACCACCCAACACATCACCAAGGAGACAGTGAGAGTATGCGGTGTTAAGGGTATAGTTGTGTCCAATGAAGTTCTTCACTCTGCTCGGTGTGTGGATGGAGGATTTGTTGCCTTGCTCGCGATTCCTGCTTCGCAAAATGGGTCTGTGCGGTCGAATGATCCGGGTCGCTGTCAGGCTGCGGTTTGTCTTCACAGGTCAGTGGATGTCCAGACCATGTTCTGGCGTGGATGGGGTGAAGGCCGGTAAGTGTATGACGTCTCTGGGGTCATGGTTGCAGATGAGGCGATGGCCGTGTCCGTGTGTTGAGGTCCGCAATGTCCTTCACAGACTTTTTAAAAAATATATAAATTTAGAGTACCCAATTCATTTTTTCCAATTAAGGGGCAATTTAGCGTGGCCAATCCACCTAGCCTGCACATCTTTGGGTTTTGGGGACGAGACCCACGCAAACACAGGGAGAATTTGCAAACTCCACACGGACAGTGACACAGAGCCGGGATCGAACCTGAACCTCAGCGCCATGAGGCAACAGGGATAATCCACTGTGCCACCGTGCTGCCCTGGGTCCTTTCCAGATTGCGGTCTTCCTCCAGAGGTCGGAGGATCTTTAGACCTGCAAGTAAATTTAAAAGAGCAGTATTAGTGATTGTTTGGTTGTGGGAGTTGATTTTTAGGAGTGTGGGGCGACTGTAGATGGGACTGTAGAGGGGAGGAGTGGAGGGAGTGCTTGGGACCTGCAGGTGGTCGCAGCTCTCCGGATCAGATGGGCCTGAAGCTCTCCAGGTCAGTTGGGGGGGTGGGGGAGGGGGGGCGGGGGGGCGGGGGGAGCTCCAGCTGCTGGGATGCTAGTCTGGTCGTTGGAGAGCAGCAGAGTGAAGGTCCCGTCAGCGGTTCTCTCTGTCAGCAGTTGCATTCAGGCCGACATTACATGCCATGGAACCCCACCCCATTAGCGGGGGAATTCAGATTCCTCGAGCCACACAGGGAATATTAGCAAGCTTGCCCCATGTGTCCCATGTGGGTTGCTACACAATCCTCCAGTCACCTCCTTTCATCAACTCCTTTCTCTTTATGTGAAGAGCATTGGGGCACTTTTCAGATTAAATGCACCAATGTAGGTTTTTAGCACTGCTATGAATGTGAATACATACTTAGCATGCACATATAGAGAGAAATTTCACCCCTTTTGTGCCTATACTAAAAGTGTTTTTGTTATTTTATTGCTATTGCACGTTTGTCATTCCTGAAAGTTGAACATGTTCTGTAGATTCTCCCAATTTAGACACCTGGGGCGTCATTCTCCGACCCCCCGCCGGGTCGGAGAATGGCGGTTGGCCGCCGTGAATCCCGCCCCCGCCCCCGCCGAAGTCTCCGAAGGGAGAAAAGTCGGCGGGGCGTTAATGGCACCGCTGCCGCGGAGAATGTCACGGGTCTGCGCAAGGCAGCCGATTTTCGGCCTGCCGATATTCTCCCGTCCGGATGGGCCGAAGTCCCGTCGACGTGATGACCGTTCACGTCGACGTCAATCAAACCTCCTTTTCATCGGCATGACCCGGTGCTCCTGGCTCATGCCGACCAGCGAGGAGGTGAGTGACGGCCTGGGGGGTTGGCTCTGGGCAGGAAATGGCGTGGCCGCAGACTGCTTGCGTGAGGAGAGGTGTGTCTCGGCTTGTGTGTGTGTGCGGCGGGGGGGGGGGGGGTGGTTAGAGTAGGCTGGGCTCCAGGGGAGTGCCGGGAGGGGGTCCGTGCCGGGGTGGAGGTTGGGGGTTGGGGGGGGTCCGTGCTGGGGTGGAGGTTGGGGGTTGGGGGGGTCCGTGCTGGGGTGGAGGTTGGGGAGGGGGTCCGTGCCGGGGTGGAGGTTGGGGAGGGGTCCGTGCCGGGGTGGAGGTTGGGGGGGGGGGTCCGTGCTGGGGTGGAGGTTGGGGGGGGTCAGTGCTGGGGTGGAGGTTGGGAGGGGGGGTCAGTGCTGGGGTGGAGGTTGGGGTTGGGGGGGTCCGTGCTGGGGTGGAGGTTGGGGGGGGTGTCCGTGCCGGGGTGGAGTTTGGGGGGTGGGGTCCGTGCTGGGGTGGAGGTTGGGGGGGGTCCGTGCCGGAGTGGAGGTTGGGGAGGGGGGTTCCGTGCTGGGGTGGAGGTTGGGGGGGGGTCCGTGCTGGGGTGGAGGTTGGGGAGGGAGTCCGTGCCGGGGTGGAGGTTGGGGGGGGGGTCCGTGCTGGGGTGGAGGTTGGGGGTTGGGGGGGGTCCGTGCTGGGGTGGAGGTTGGGGAGGGTCCGTGCTGGGGTGGAGGTTGGGGGTTGGGGGGGGTCCGTGCTGGGGTGGAGGTTGGGGAGGGGGTCCGTGCCGGGGTGGAGGTTGGGGGGGGTCCGTGCCGGGGTGGCGGTTGGGGGGAGGGTCCGTGCTGGGGTGGAAGTTGGGGGGGGTCCGTGCTGGGGTGGAGGTTGGGGGTGGGTCCGTGCCGGGGTGGAGTTTGGGTGGGGGATCCGTGCTGGGGTGGAGGTTGGGGGGGGGTCCGTGCCGGGGTGGAGGTTGGGGGGGGGGTCCGTGCTGGGGTGGAGGTTGGGGTGGGTCCGTGCTGGGGTGGAGGTTGGGGAGGGGGTCCGTGCCGGGGTGGAGGTTGGGGGGGGGGTCCGTGCTGGGGTGGAGGATGGGGGGGGGGTCCGTGCTGGGGTGGAGTTGGGGAGGGGGTCCGTGCCGGGGTGGAGTTTGGGGTGGGGTCCGTGCTGGGGTGGAGGTTGGGGGTTGGGGGGGGTCCGTGCCGGGGTGGAGGTTGGGGGGGGGTCCGTGCCGGGGTGGAGGTTGGGGGGAGGGTCCGTGCTGGGGTGGAGGTTGGGGGGGGGTCCGTGCTGGGGTGGAGGTTGGGGGTGGGTCCGTGCCGGGGTGGAGTTTGGGGGGGGGGGTCCGTGCTGGGGTGGAGGTTGGGGGGGGTCCGTGCCGGGGTGGAGGTTGGGGGGGGGTCCGTGCTGGGGTGGAGGTTGGGGTGGGTCCGTGCTGGGGTGGAGGTTGGGGAGGGGGTCCGTGCCGGGGTGGAGGTTGGGGGGGGGGGTCCGTGCTGGGGTGGAGGTTGGGGGGGGGGGTCCGTGCTGGGGTGGAGGTTGGGGAGGGGGTCCGTGCCGGGGCGGAGTTTGGGGTGGGGTCCGTGCTGGGGTGGAGGTTGGGGGGGGTCCGTGTTGGGGTGGAGGTTGGGGAGGGGGTCCGTGCCGGGGTGGAGGTTGGGGGGGGTCCGTGCTGGGGTGGGGGTTGGGGGGGGGTCCGTGCTGGGGTGGAGGTTGGGGGTTTGGGAGGGGGTCCGTGCTGGAGTGGGTGATGGGAGGGCAAATGAGTTGGTCCACCTGGCCAGGTGCCAGCCTCCAACAGTTGGACCCATGCGGTCCATGCCACCTGGCTGGGGGGAGGAGGGGATATGGGCAATGATGACATGTCGTCGTTCCCCTCCCCCCCACCAGGCCGTCATGTTTTCAGACCATCCAGCGATGTTGGCCGCCGTGGTGGCAGCCGCTCATGTCTATGTTGCCCTGGATGAGGAGGAAGAGGAGGAGGAGGAGGAGGAGCGTGCCAGAGAGGCGGCGCAGGCTGCCGCAGAGGGGCAGGCGGCAGCCGCCCAGGCTGGAGGGACACCTGACCGACAGGACGAGGAGGGGGAGGAGGACGTCGCGGCCCCACGGCAACGGAGGCACCCGAGGGCGCCCCGTGTGTACCGGCCCCGGCAGTCATACCAGGACCTCACGGACCGGGAATGCAGGAGGAGACTCCGGATGAGCCGGGAAACCGTGGCACACATCTGCCACCTGCTGGCACACCTGTCACCGCGTGGCACTGGCGGGGGACACCCTCTCCCCGTGTCCGTCAAGGTTACGGTGGCCCTGAACTTTTATGCAACGGGGTCATTCCAGGCACCGAGTGGGGACCTGTCCGGCATATCGCAGACATCGGTGCATCGGTGCATCCGGGCAGTGACAGATGCCCTTTATGCCATGGCGCACCGCTACATCCGCTTCCCCATGGACCGGGCCAGCCAAGATGCCCGGGCCGTGGGCTTCTCTGCCGTTGCCGGGTTCCCCATGGTCCAGGGCGCGATCAATGGGATGCACGTCGCCGTGCGGCCACCTGCAGATAACAGGGCCGTGTTCACTAATAGGAAGGGGACCTATTCAATAAACATACAGGTGGTCTGCGACCACCGCATGATGATCCTGCACGTCTGCGCCCGTCACCCAGGCAGTGTACACGACTCATTCGTGTTGTCGCGGTCATCCATCCCCGGCATGTACGAGGGACGCCATCCCCGGCTGAGGGGCTGGTTGCTGGGCGACAGGGGCTACCCATTGCGATCGTGGCTGATGACGCCTATACGGAGGCCACGCAATGAGGCGGAGAACCGCTACAATGATGCCCATGTAGCGACAAGGGGAATGATCGAGAGCTCCTTTGGCGTGCTGAAGATACGTTTCAGGTGCCTGGACCTCTCTGGGGGCGCCCTCCAGTATCGGTCAGATAGGGTCGGCCGCATCATTGTGGTGTGCTGCGTCCTGCACAACATAGCCCAGCAGAGGGGCGATGTGCCGCAGGCAGAGGAGGGCGGAGTGGAGGAGCAGCAGGAAGAGGCCCAGTCCTCCCCAGATGAGGGGGATGGGGGCAATGGTCAGGGCAGAAGGGGCAGACAGGCGGGTGGCTGTCCACCGTTACCGGCTGGCCCAGCGGGCACGGGACAGACTGATAGACGCCCGCTTCACTGACTAGATGGGCGTGGGAATTGGGTAGTATGGCCACAGACCGCACACCATGGCAACAGCCGACCACCCACACCCCCCACCCATCCACCCATCCAGCACCCTCACCCCCCTCCCCAACCCCACACACCCCACCCGCATGCACACCACCCCCCCCCCAATTGCCGATCCACCGGCGGCACAACGGGCCGGGCTCACCCAGTTGCGGGTGGACGCGTGTCTATCGCAGGCCATGGAGGATGATGACAACCCGCCTCCGATGAGCTCCTGGCTCTACATCGTTGGACTATGTCTGACCCATGGCCACAGTACCACCATCCACCCGGACCATCCCTGCATGCGGCTGTGACACTGCAGCGCACGGTCCCGTCCTCTGCCCGGGGGGATGTTGATGGCGGCCCAGGGGGAAGGGGGCAGGCTCACCTGGGGCTGAGGTAAGACCACCCGTCACACACACACTTGCGCTCAACGTACATGACACGCCCGCACACTTTGGACAGAGCACAAAGGCAGCTTCGGTAGGTGTAACATTGACTTTAATAACCAAAGGAGTTCATGCACGTGCCCTAGCCCCTAAAACTCATCTGTGCCCTGCACCCGTGCCAACTTACTCAGTGTCTAATTGTTTGGCCTTACGGGCCCTTTGACTACGTCTACGTGGTTCCCCAGACGGTACAGCAGAACTGGAGGTGGACTCCTGTGATTCCTGCCCTCTGACACTGGATCCCTTTGGCGGCCGTTTCCTGGGGCGTCCTGGCCTAGATGGGCCAGGCTGCGGCCCGGGCGACTGGGATGGCGAGCTGCCAGCCTGTCCTGCCCGTTGCCCACCCGATGCACCTGGGACGGAAGGGGGGGAGTCCGAGGTGTCGCGGTGTACCGGGACCTCCCCTACAGAGGGAGCCGGGACGGACCACACCACCTCCTCCTCCCTCGGGGTGCCCGATGGCCCCCAGGCCTCTACATGGGTGGGGGATGCGAACGGACTGGCCATCCGACGCGCCCCCGACATCTGGCGCTGCCAGTCCTGGAGGCCCGTGCTGGTATCGACAGGGGTCTGCAGGTTTGCAGCCATGGAGCCCAGGGGGTTGTCAAACCCTGTCTGTGACAGTGCGACGCCGGCTCGCACATGGCCCCTGGCGCCGATGCCCTCAGCGATGGCCTGCTGAGACTGGGCCATGGCCTGCAGAGACTGGGCCATGGCCTGCAGAGACTGGGCTATGGCCTGCTGAGACTGGGCCATGGCCTGCTGAGACTGGGCTATGGCGTTGAGCGCCTCTGTCTTCTGGCGCTGGCACTGGCTCATGGCCTCCTGTGAGAGGGCAGCCATTTCCTGGGCCACAGACGCCGCCTGCACGGAAGGCCCCAGGCCTCGCAAACCGTTCCCCATGTCTGACACCATCGCACCCATTGCCTCCACCGCGGACGCCACCCGTGCGGTGTCAGCCTGGGTGGCACGCATGACCGGGACCACTCCCAGCTCCTGGACGCGGGTGGACTCCTCCACCTGCGACCGCAGCCGCCGCAATACACCCGTCACCCTATTCGCTCGTCTCCGTGTCGGTGGTTGCATCGGATCTATGTGTGGGTGTGGTAACTGCAGGAACCCGGGATCCATCTGGGCGGCAGATGTTCGCTTGGCCTGGGCTGCCCTCCGACCGCCCGGTCCCTCTGCTGCTCCTACCTCCACCTGCTGTACCGGGACGGCTGTGTTGTGCGCACCAGTGAGTGTACCAGACGCCTCATCACTAAAGTGCCCAACCGTGGTGAGTGTTTCTGCGATGGTGGAGGGTGTTGGTGACAGCAGTGGCGTTGTGTCGTGCTCTTCGTCCCACTCTGAGTCCATGGCACTTTGGGGTGGGGGTTCGTCTCCACCCATCCACTCTGAGTCACTGTCCGGTATTTCATCTTCCCGGGTAGGGGTGTCCTGGGTAGTGCTGTCCCGGGTAGGGGTGTCCTGGATAGTGGTGTCCTGGGTAGTGGTGTCCTGGCTCGGATGTGACGGGGGCCTGTGGCTGCCCCCCTCATCGCTGGGTGGTCGCTCCCGCACGTGACGGGGGTGTCGTCTCCCTGTTGCTCCAGGTCTCTCCGTCTCCCGTGGTGTGCGAGGGGCATCCTGCGGGCGTCGCATGCTGGAGGGTCCGGGTCTCTCCGTCTCCCGTGGTCTCCGAGGGGCATCCTGCGGGCGCGCATGCTGGAGGGTCCGGATCTCTCCGTCTCCCGTGGTGTGCGAGGGGCATCCTGCGGGCGTCGCATGCTGGAGGGTCCGGGTCTCTCCGTCTCCCGTGGTCTCCGAGGGGCATCCTGCGGGCGTCGCATGCTGGAGGGTCCGGGTCTCTCCGTCTCCCGTGGTGTGCGAGGGGCATCCTGCGGGCGTCGCATGCTGGAGGGTGTGGGTCTCTCCGTCTCCCGTGGTGTGCGAGGGGCATCCTGCGGGCGGTGTGCATCTGCGGGGATGGGTGCCTGGACGTTTGGTCCTGCGATACACAATGAAGCATGCATGGTTAGACATCAGGCAGTGATCAGGTGATACGGGGGAGGGGGATGTAGGGGAGGGGGGATATGGGGACGGGCTGTTGGTGGCTCACTTGCTCGTGGGGCCCCGACCTCTGCATCAGCAACCTCCCGGTCCTCAGGTCCGCCAGCCAGTTCCAGGGCCCTTTCCTCGTGTACGGTCAGTGGCCTCTCATCAGCGGGCCCTCCTCCAGTCCTCACATGCTCCCTATTGTTGTGTGCGCGCTTCTCCTGTGGGGGGGGGGGGGTGGTGGCAGGGGTAAAAGGCAACAGTGTTAGGCAGGTATATGAATGCACGCCATCGGTTGCGCGTGCATTGCAGAGGTTAAGGTTAGGGCTGGATTCACTTGGGGATATGGGGGATATGGGGGAGGGGGGGATATGGGGGAGGGCGGGATATGGGGGAGGGGGGATATGGGGGATATGGGGGAAGGGGGATATGGGGGAGGGGGATATGGGGGAGGGGGGATATGGGGGAGGGGGGATATGGGGGAGGGGGGATATGGGGGATATGGGGGAGGGGGGTATGGGGGAGGGGGGATATGGGGGAGGGGGGATATGGGGGAGGGGGGTATGGAGGGGATATGGGGGAGGGGGGATATGGGGAGGGGGGTATATGGGGGAGGGGGGATATGGGGGAGGGGGGTATGGGGGAGGGGGATATGGGGGAGGGGGGATATGGGGGAGGGGGGATATGGGGGAGGGGGAGATATGGGGGAGGGGGGATATGGGGGAGGGGGGATATGGGGGAGGGGGGGATATGGGGGAGGGGGGATATGGGGGAGGGGGGATATGGGGGATATGGGGGGGGTATGGGGGAGGGGGGATATGGGGGAGGGGGGATATGGGGGATATGGGGGAGGGGGCTATGGGGAGGGGGGATATCGGGGAGGGGGGGATATGGGGGAGGGGGGTATTTGGGGGAGGGGGGGATATGGGGGAGGGGGGTATGGGGGAGGGGGGGATATGGGGGAGGGGTGGTATGGGGAGGGGGGATATGGGGGAGGGGGGATATGGGGGATATGGGGGAGGGGGGATATGGGGAGGGGGGGATATGGGGGATATGGGGAGGCTCACCCTGCCTGCTCTGACGAGGTCGTTCACCTTCTTGTGGCACTGGGTGCCTGTCCGTGGTGTTAGGGCCACAACGGTGACGGCCTCTGCCACTTCCCTCCACAGACGCCGGCTGTGGCGTGGGGCAACTCTGCGGCCGTGCCCGGGATACAGGGCGTCCCTCCTCTGCTCCACCGCGTCCAGGAGTGCCTCCACATCACGTGACTCGAACCTCGGGGCTGAGCGACGGCTAGCCATCCCGTCGGGTGTTGCGGTCGGGTGTTCCGGCCGGGTGGGGGGGAGCTGCGCGGCCTTATGAGCCGTCACGCCGTGCAGCGCGTATGACGCTGCATGGTGTGAACCATTGCGCAAGCGCGGATCCCGTCACGTCGCTGCTAGCCCATTTCGGGCCGGAGACTATCGGCCCATTTTTATGACGTGACGCAAGTGGGATTTGCGCCGTTTTTTGCGCCGATCGGCGGACTTTCCGCCGATAACGGAGAATTTCGCCCCTGGGTCCTGATCAGTCCAATTCTAATGAGTTTTCCGGCTTAATCGTAGCAGAATATAAATTATCAGTCAGCTTCACTTAATTATCTTATTGCATTGCATGTAAACATTACATGTCTGGACTATATTTGGCAATGTCCCAGGAGAACAATGGCCTATTATTTGTACACATTTTAAATTGTTTTCAAGGAGCATTATTTCCTAACTTGACTTTCAGACACTAAAATTGCTTTCTAACAATTAGGAAATAAATCTAAATCATTATTCAGCTGTGTAACCCTCACTGTGGTGAAGCTACTTTTGTGACAGAAATTGAAATATGACATATTCTAAATAATTACATAGTTGGTTGTTAACATATAAACTACACTCATCTACAACAAATCTTAATACTGTTATGAACTATGATCTGCTCTTACTCGCACTATCAATATTTCTATCAGTCTCTAGCTAACTACAGAACCATTCTCCCCCACAAGGCTTAGCATCAATGCCTTATATACCAGTATCTGTAGCTCCCTCTTGTGGCTACTCTAGACATTTCACTAACCCTTGCAGTTCTTACAGTTATGATAATACCAGCGACAGTGAAGGAAAGGTAACATACTTCTAATTCAGGGTTGTGAGTTGCTTGGAGGGAAACTTCCAGGTGGTGGTGTCCCCACATGTCTGCCACCCTTATCCTTGTAGAAGGTAGCGATCATGAGTTTAGAAGGAACTGCCTAAGGAGGATTGGCGAGTTCCAGCAGTGCATCTTGTAGATGGTACACACGGCTGCCTTTATTCATCAATAGTCGAGGGAGTAAATGTTTGTGGATGGTGTGCCAATCAAGCTGGCTGCTTTGCCCTGGATGGTGTTAGGTTTCTTGAGTGTTATTAGAGCTGCACTCATCCAGACAAATGGGGACTATTGCATCACACTCCTGACTTGTAGATGGTGGAGAGGCTTTAGAGAGCCAGGAGGTGGGTTAGTCGCCACAGAGGTGATCGTATTGTGCCTGAGGTGATGCTTACATTGAAATCTCAGAGGGTGGTTGTCAACTATCATATTACTACTGCTGACTTCCACGAAAGGAGGTGAAAATAGTTAGCATTTTTGGAAATAATGGCTATTTTGAGAGCTTGCAATATAAATACATATTACTATTTGTCCCACTTGCGTTAGAGGGCACTGGGTAAATTGTTCTTCACTTGCCTCCGATTCTTATAATTTGTTCAGCTGTGAAAATTGAGTCTTGCACTGCAGTTAAGTTACCAGAACTATCTCAAGTAAAGCTCCAAATCAGCAAACAGCAGACAATTTGTCATGGGGTTCATTTGCTTTTTTCCAGCTCTGTGACTCACTGATGCTATAAATCTTACAGCCATACAGGCTAGAATTGGCAGGTTGGAGAATTCACTCAAACAGGGCAACTTAGGAAGCCATTATTTTGGCACTAATGCAATTTATTCACAATCTTATTAAAACTGCCAGGGAGTCATAGACTGTAACTTGACAGAGCCCCACTGTAAGATTGCAAGACAGGTTGCAATGAAGACAACCCTTTGATTCATTTGATCTATCGTTCCAGAATACTGAAACAACCATCTCTTCATTACAGCATCTAACTGTTTTGTAAAAATGAGTCCACTGAGGAGGCCTCAAGCTTTGCGTATTCTATCAGTTGGTCATGTGCTGTATAAAGAATTATCTATTGCTGGCCAAACTAAAATTGCCTTTCACAACCTTAAGGCTGTTATACGTATTCCTGATACACTGACATTTCAAAAAATATATATTTTTTGTGAACCAACGTGCAAAGGCAGCACAGTAGCACAGTGAGTAGCACTGTTGCTCCACAGCTCCAGGGTCCCAGGTTCGATTCCTAGCTTGCGTCTGCACGTTCTCCTCGTGTCTGCGTGCGTTTTGTCCGGGTGCTCCAGTTTCCTCCCACAAGTCCCGAAAGACATGTGTTAGGTAATTTGAACATTTTGAATTCTCCCTCTGTGTACCCGAACAGGCACCGGAAGTGCCGATGGGGCTTTTCACAGTGACTTCATTGCAGCGTTAATGTAAGCCTACTTGTGACAATAAAGATTAATATATTATTATTGCATTAACAAAGCAAAGCCGAGTAGAATCTCCGGCAGCAGCGCACCCCTCCCCGATGAACTCAATGCATTCTATGCTCATTCGAGCAGGAAATATCAAAGCATTGTCAACTGCCCCAGCAGCCTCGGACACACCCATACCTACCGTCACAGCTTTCAAAGTCAGATCGGCTTTCTTGAAAGTGAACTCTCGGAAAGTAACGGCTCCTGACGTGGTCTCTGGCCGTGCACTCAAATCCTGCATGGACCAGCTGGCGGAGGTGTTTGCAGACATCTTCAACCTCTCCCTACTTCAAGAAGACTACCATCATACCGGTGCTAAAGAAGAACAAGGCAATGTGCCTCAACGACTACCCTCCGGTGGCCTTGACATCGATCATTTTGAAGTACTTCGAGAGGTTGGTCATGAGACACATCAACTCCATACTCCCAGAATGCCTTGATCCACTGCAATTCACATACCGCCATAACCGGCCCACAGCAGATGCTATCTTCCTGACCCTACATTCACCCCTGGAGCATCTCGACAACAAGGACACCTACATCAGACACCTATTCATTGATGATAGCTCCACCTTCAACACCATAATCCCAGTCACGCTCATATCATAAACTCCAAAATCTATGACTTCTCTCCTCACTCTGCAACTGGATCCTCGACTTCCTGATCCATAGACCACAATCAGTAAGGATAAACAACAACACCTCCTGCATGATAGTCCTCAATACCGGGGCTCCCCAAGGCTGCAAACTTAGCCCCCTATTATACTCCTACACACACGACTGTGTGGCAAAATTTGGTTCCAACACAATCTACAAGTTTGCTGATGACATGACCATAGTGGGTCGGATCTTGAACAATGATGAGTCAGAGTACGGAGAGAGAAAGCGAACCTGATGAAGTGGTGTAAAGAAAATAATCTCTCCCCAATATCAGCAAAACTAAGGAGCTGGTCATTGACTTCAGGAAGCAAAGTAGTGTATGCACCATTAACTTCATCGATGGTGCTGAGGTAGAGATGATTGACAGCATCATATTCCTAGGTATGCACATCACCAACAATCTGTCCTGCACCACCCATGTTGACACTACGATCAAGAAAGCACAACAGTGCCTATACGTTCTCAGGAAACTAAGGAAATTTGGCATGTCCACATTGACTCTTACCAACTTTTACCATAGAAGGCATTTATCTGGCAGCATCACAACCTGGTATGGCAACTGCTCGGTTCAAGACCGTAAGAAACTACAGAGAGTCGTGACACAGCCCAGTCCATCACGCAAACCCTTTTCCCATCCATTGACTTTGCCTACATCTCCCGCTGCCTTGGGGAAGCGGCAGCATAATCAAAGATCCCTCCCACCCGGGTGCTTCACTCTTTCAACTTCTTTCATCAGGCAGGAGATATAAAAGTCTGAGAACATACACTAACAGATTTAAAAACAGATTCTGCCCCATTGTTACCAGACTCCTAAATGATCCTCTTATGGACTGATCTGATCTCTTTACACATCCTTTCTACTGAGTAGTCCTACACTCCTGTATGCTTCACCTGATGCATTTCTATGTATTTACATTATGTATTTATGTATGCCCTATGTTTCTTTTCATGTATGGAATGATCTGTCTGAACTGTACGCAGAACAATATTTTTCACTGTACCTCAGTGCACGTTACAATAAAACAAATCCAAATCCTTGATAAAATTCACCCTTGTGATGCCTCTTTTTGAGGAAAAAGAGCCAGTTTGAGGCAGGAATATAGGACATCTGAGCAACCCTGACTAACATGGTATGGTACGGAGTACACTCCGTCTATTATATTGGACCATTTGCTGCCCATTTTATTCCTGCAAAATGGGTGCAGCACCATCCAATTTCTAGGCCATGGTCTTGAGGAAGTCTTTGAAGGTGTCTGTGAAGATGATTTTCTACTTAGAATAATAGCCACCCAGCTATGGCCCATCAACTACATATGAACAAAGTTTAGGCCTCTGGTATGTAGCTCTTTTCCATTGGCACTGCTGTAAATGGCAGCATGAGATTAGAATAGAAACATTACTAAAATGGAGGAACACGGCCTCCTTAAAAGGGTTCAATGACCAATCTGTGTCCTGTGAGTTTTGAATTTTTTGAGGAGGTAGTAGGGAGATAGACAATGGTAATTCAGTGGATGCAATTTTTTTGAATTTTCAAAAAATGTTTATAGAATGCTCCGTAATAGATTAATCAATAAGGTCAGCGAATATGGAGTCAGGTAACAAGTGATGGATTGGATTTCCAGCTGGCTGCATGACAGAACGCCGAGATTGGGAGGAAAGGCTAGTTAATCAGAGTTGAAGAAAGTGGAAATGGTGTTTCAGCAGGATCAGTGCAGAGACCACTGACATTCAAAATTTACATTAAAGATTTGAGGCGGGCCTTTCCACCGGCCATCACCGAAATCGGGGAAGGTGATTGGATGGAGAATTGATTTTGAAGCCAAAATATTGGCGAGCGCCAGGGTCATGCCAAATCTCAATTCTCCGTTGCCTCGAGAATGGCGCCAATGCGTTCCACCCCGCATGTACAGTAAACGGTATTTGCATATAATAAGCGGGCCTGACGTTGTGATTTCCTGGGCCTCCGCGATTCTCCGTTTCCACCGGGGGGAATCCCCGAGGGCGAGATTCACTTGTGCTTTTAAGAATTGAGAAAACGGCGCTGTGGCTGATGAGGGAGAGAGAGGTGGTACGACCTGCAGAGGTACGACCGTGGGCTACCGATCCTGACACTGGCAGGCTGGCTGCGGCGGGGCCACTGTCATAATATCCACTCATGTATATAATGAGATGCAGACAGGCAGTGATTGACACACAGGATAACCAATGAACACACACGACACATAAAAACCTATCACCAGACAGGACATCACCACTGTAAAGCACACAGGGCATTAAGACTCTCCCTCTCTCTACAGGACACAGCTACTGAGATAGTAAGAGTCCACAAGCCAGTGAGCACTATCACCATGAGGTAGAGAGTTAGTCTGGTCAAGCCAGTTGGAGGTTATCAGTTAGATTGATAGAATGTCAACTCATCGCAGACTATGTACAGCAATCAGGAAGTTCAATAAAACAGTGTTGGACCATCTCCTGTGTCAGAAGCCTGTTTCTAGTTTCACTGCATCCAGTTGCAGTCAACGTTGAACCAACTTACTTAACACATCATAGTACCAGAGTGCTATTAATCCCATCGAACCTACCTCGAGTGCATCTGCAATGACCAGCAAGCAGCCATCCAGCGGCATGGATAAGATCTAGCCTCCTTCGTAACTCCGGATCTCCGGCAACCTCGGTGCCAACTGGAAAGTCTTCAAACAAAAGTTTCCCCTGTACATCGAGGCCTCCGATCACGAGGCAGCATCGGATGCCAGAAAGATCGCGCTGTTCCTGTTGACTGCGGGGGATCACTCCATCCACATCTATAACTCGCTTACGTTTGCCGATGACGAAGACAAGACAAAGTTCAAGACAGTTCTGCTGAAATTCGACAGCCACTGCGACATTGAGGTGAATGAGAGCTTTGAACGGTACATCTTCCAACAGAGGCTTCAGGGTAAGGATGAACCTTTTCAGTCCTTCTTGACCCATCTCCGCATCCTAGCGCAGTCATGTAATTATGACTCGACGACTGATTCCATGATCCGGGATGACCCTTTCTGTTGACCCTTTCTGTTGCCATCAAAACGGCGTTGTCCATGAGCATGCCAGAAATCACTACTCCCGCATCAGGGCGGCAGAAACTGCAAAACTGGCCTCCCATGAGGCAGAAAGGGTGCAGGCCATAGCGACAATGCAAGGCCTGAGCATCGAGGAGAGTGGCCGTTTCGCGCGCTTTTCTTGGGTCCCCACGCATGCGCGCCACGACCGGGTGGACGATGAGGCCGAAGACTCTGAGGCACATGCGCGAACGTCGGCCGGCCGCACTGCGCATGCGCGATGGCGCACAGAACATGCTGACGTCAGCGTCATGACGTGTCCGAATTGTGGCTCTGCCCATTTAAAGCAGCAATGTCCAGCCAAAGGCAGGCGATGTCTACAGTGTGGAAAGCCTGGCCACTACGCAGTCTTCTGCAGGTCCGCTCCACCGAACAACAGCCAGCGATCCCAGCCGCAGCGCAGACATGTCCGCTGTGCACAACAAGGCATGCAGGATTCTGATCCAGGCAGCCCAACGGACCCCGATGCTGACTGCCTCGAGTCTCCATATCGGGTGGGCATCATCACCACACGTGAGTTGGTCTCTACCATGCCAGCCAACCGCCTTTCGATCCTAAGTGTGGATCCTGACAACAAGTGGTGTGCTGTCATCACGGTCAACCAGTCTCGCATCCGATTTAAATTGGACACTGGCGCGTCTGCGAACCTCATACCACAGTCGGACCTCAACAGCATCCAACACCAACCTAGCATTCTTCCACCAGCCTGCCAGCTCCTTGACTCCAGTGGTAATGCCATAGCTGCCAGTGGGTCGTGTCAGCTAGGTTTCTCTCACAAGGCAATCAAGGCAACGTTGAGATTCAAGATCCTGTGGCCTGACAAGGCATCCCTGCTCGGTGCTTGCGCTTGCAAACTCCTAAATCTGTACAGCGAGTTCATGCCAGGTCCTCGACACCGGCCACTGCCTCGCCCAATGCAAATCTCCAGGCTGAGGTAGATGACATTCTTACGCAATACCACAGTGTGTTTGATGGGATGGGCACGCTCCCATATCATAGAATCATAGAATCATAGAATTTACGTGCAGAAGGAGGCCATTCGGCCCATCGAGTCTGCACCGGCTCTTGGAAAGAGCACCCTATCCAAGCCCATACCTCCACCCTATCCCCATAACCCAGTAACCCCACCCAACACTAAGGGCCATTTTGGACACTAAGGGCAATTTATCATGGCCAATCCACCTAACCTGCACATCTTTGGACTGTGGGAGGAAACCGGAGCACCCGGAGAAAACCCACGCACACACGCGGAGGATGTGTAGACTCCTCACAGACAGTGACCCAAGCCAGAATTGAACCTGGGACCCTGGAGCTGTGAAGCAATTGTGCTATCCATAATGCTACCGTGCTGCCCTCAATTTCCATCCAGATGCCTCGCTATTTCTTCCTTGATGATAGATTCTAACATCTTCCCTGCTACCGAAGTTAAGCTCACTGGCCTATAATTACCCGCTTTCTGCCTACCTCCTTTTTTAAACAGTGGTATCACATTTGCTAATTTCCAATCCATCGGGACCACCCCAGAGTCTAGTGAATTTTGGTAAATTATCACTAGTGCATTTGCAATTTCCCTTGCCATCTCTTTTAGCACTCTGTGATGCATTCCATCAGGGCCAGGAGACTTGTCTACCTTTAGCCCCATTAGCTTGCCCATCACTACCTCCTTAGTGAAAACAATCCTCTCACGGTCCTCACCTTTTCATGGCCTCATTTCTATCAGTCACTGGCATGTTATTTGTGTCTTCCATTGTGAAGACCGACCCAAAAAACCTGTTCAGTTCCTCAGCCATTTCCTCATCTCCCATTATTAAATCTCCCTTCTCATCCTCTAAAGGACCAATATTTACCTTACCCACACTTTTTTTGTTTTATATATTTGTAGAAACGTTTACTATCTGTTTGTATATTCTGAGCAAGTTTACTCTCATAATCTATCTTACTCTTCTTTATAGCTTTTTTAGTAGCTTTCTGTTGCCCCCTAAAGATTTCCCAGTCCTCTCATCTCCCACTAAGCTTTGCCACTTTGTATGATTTTTCCTTCAATTTGATACTCTCCCTTATTTCCTTAGATATCCACGGTCGATTTTCCCTCTTTCTACCGTCCTTCCTTTTTGTTGGTATAAACCTTTGCTGAGCACTGTGAAAAATCGCTTGGAAGGTTCTCCACTGTTCCTCAACTGTTTCACAATAAAGTATTTTCTCCCAGTCTACCTTAGCTAGTTCTTCTCTCATCCTATTGTAATCTCCTTTGTTTAAGCACAAAACACTAGTGTTTGATTTTACCTTCTCACCCTCCACCTGTATTTTAAATTCCACCATATTGTGATCGCTCCTTCCGAGAGGATCCCTAACTATGAGATCTTGAATCAATCCTGTCTCATTACACAGGACCAGATCTAGAACCGCTTGTTCCCTCGTAGGTTCCATTACATACTGTTCTACGAAACTATCGCAAATACATTCTATAAACTCCTCCTCAAGGCTGCCTTGACCGACCTGGTTAAACCAATCGACATGTAGATTAAAATCCCCCATGATAACTGCTGTTCCATTTCTACATGCATCCGTTAGTTCTTTGTTTATTGCCTGCCTCACCATAATGTTATTAATTGATGGCCTATAGCCTACTCCTATCAGTGACTTTTTCGCCTTACTATTCCTGATTTCCACCCAAATGGATTCAACCTTATCCTTCATAGCACCGATGTCATCCCTTATTTTTGCCCGGATGTCATCCTTAAATAACAGAGCTACACCACCTCCCTTACCATCTACTCTGTACTTCCGAATAGTTTGATACCCTTGGATGTTTAACGACCAGTTTCAGCAATGGCCGCTAAATCATAGTCATTCAGATGATTTGCGCCATCAACTCATTTACCTTATTCCGAATACTACGAGCATTCAGGTAAAGTACACTTATGTTGGCTTTTTTACCTCAGTTTTGAATCTTAACACCTCGATCAGTAACCTCTCCTAAGTTATATTCCCTCTTAACTTTTCTCCTAATTTTCCTTGTCGTTGAACCCATATCTTCCTGTAACAACCTGCCGCGTCACTTACCATTAATGTTTTTACTTCCAGTTTTATTCCTTTTAGTATTACTTATCCTATTCACTGAGCTCCCCTCAGTCACTGTACCTTGTACTGTCGCCCTTTTTGATTTTTGACTATGGCTTCTCTGCCTTACACTTTCCCCCTTACTGCCTTTTGTTTCTGTCCCTGTTTTACTACCTTCCAACTTCCTGCATTGGTTCCCATCCCATTGCCACATTAGTTAAAACCCTCCCCAACAGCTCTAGCAAACACCCCCCCAGGACATCAGTTCCAGTCCTGCCCAGGTGCAGATCATCCGGTTTGTACTGGTCCCACCTCCCCCAGAACTGGCTCCCATGCCCCAGGAATTTGAATCCCTCCCTTTTGCACCATCTCTCGAGCCACACATTTATCCTCTCTATCCTGACATTCCTACTCTGACTAGCACATACATTCCCGTAACAGCCTCCCCGAACAGGCGCCGGAATGTGGCGACTAGGGGTTTTTCACAGTAACTTCATTTGAAGCCTACTTGTGACAATAAGCGATTTTCATTTTCATTTTTCACATTGCACTTGTTTCAGCTAAACAAAACAAGTGACAGGCATTCACTCGTTCATTCTTCAGGGCAATTCCTTGACCAATCATCAGCTGCCTGGTTTAAATTTCAAACAATAATTGGCAGTTAAAGGCCATTCAACATCAACTGGTGCATTCTCAATGCCAACGCCTCTACCAAAATGAGTCCACTTGTCAAATATTCTCTTCTCATACCATCTGAATTTGTTGTTTTCCTTTACATTGGTATTCTTGCGAATTGTTCTGATGAGTGCAAGACTAAAAGCTTTGACAAAATATATTTTTCTCAGCAATGTTCAAGTATCTTAATCATGGAAACAAAGAAAAGCAAATTTGGATGCATGACAAATGTTCCCTCACCCTTTCAGAAATTACTAATTTTAAACACTACAAAGTCACATGTGGAAATTTTAGATCCAGAGTGCTGATGTATTTTTTTCTACACAATGTGCACCAATCCCCAATCTTAATAAAGCACATGTTATAATTTTGATATTTCCCATAACAGTTTTCCTTATAACCTTTCTGAACCCAGTCACCTGTGTGCATTTTTATACTGCGTATTAAATCCAGTAGAAATTAACTTGGTAATCCCCAAACGAATTTTACATAGAAGCCTTTTTGTATTTGCTAATTGTAAAAATGTTCACAATTTAGCCTCGGCTGGCAGTTTGGTGTTTATTATGGATATGGAGAAAACTACTGATTTGGAGCAAAGAATCTATCCTCAATTCGCTCCCAAATAAAATTGGCTGTACGAGGACTGAACACATTGATCAACAATACCTGTTTTATGAAAATAGAGTTTTTGATTACTTTATGATGTGATATGAGGAGTGCATACCCCTCAATCTAACATGTGAGAGAAAACGTAATCATTTCCACACCACAAAATATGAACAGTTAGTGGAGCCTGAAATATTTTTGCTAGACTTCTGTCTAATAACAGTGGAATTGGTCCAGTATTTTTACTCTGCATGCTACTAATATTATTCAAATCTGATTTTCAGAACAATACAATTTATTCCTAGTTATCAATCATGTAGCATTTGTACATAGTAGAGAGCACACCTTCCACAATTATCACCAGAAATTCATTGGTGATAGATGAGTTTTATTTTGACATTTGAATAATAATTTATCTTCCTTAATGAAAGAAGTATAAACTTTTCTTTGTTCGATGCGGCTTAATATTGCTGCATTTTTGTAATTATCTATCTCATTATCCAAGTTGTTGGTCTAGCTCCTGCGCTCTCTAACTGCTCATCCATCCAAACTCTCATTTGCAATAATACCCTGGCAATAATACAATTACTGCTAATGAAAGCACAAAGGAAAACAGCAAAAAATGAAACTTTCTCACCTAGTAACATAGCAAAGTCTCATTAAATGTTAAAATTATGCACAAAAGTTAGAAATTAGGCCTGCAGGACCTTTTTTACTGTTATATTTCTAATGACTCTACTTGTATAAAGTTGGCGAAACCCCTATGCTGATGAACTTGCATCAACTTGTCAAAATGAGACATCCTTTTCCTTGATTTTCTCATGTTATGCTTTATTAACTGCTTTTGCAAGATATGAAAATCAGAAACATTGGACATACTGACTGGTTATTACCAAAGTTTCCCAAGATATTTATGCATATTTTATACACATAATGAAATGAAATAAAACTGATGACTAACCTAATGACCAATTACGTTTAATAATTTTACAACATCCTTGGCGAAATACACGCATACACGAGGAGAATGTGCAAACTCCACAGTGGCCCAGAGCCGGGATTGAGCCTGGGACCTCGGCACCATGAGGCTGCAGGGCTAACCCACTGCGCCACCGTGTTGCCCCTGAATACGAGGGTGTCTAAGGGAATCCTGCTATCAGGCCATCATCTTGTGCGAGCGGCCCGATATTGAGGACCCACGACCAGCCAGATTACCTGGGTAACCCCCTACTTCTAAGTACAGGGGTGAACTGAACCACCCCCCACAGGCACCCTTATAATATGGGGACCCCCACATGGATCCCTGTAATAGATCCCTGTAATAGTGGGACACCCAGAGATCTCTGTAATAGGGAGACCCACCGGGACCCCTGTAATTGGGGCGCCCCCCACAGGGACCCTGTAATAGGGCACCCCAGGAACCCCTATAATAGGGGCCCCTGTAATAGGGGGAACACTCCACAAGAGCATCTACAATAGGTGTACTTCGCAGGGACCCCTGTAATGGGTGACCCCCCCCACAGGGACCCCTGTAATAGGGGGACCCCCCTATTGCATGGGTCCCCCCAGAACCCATGCAATAGGGGGACCCTGTGCAGGGATCCCTGTAGTAGAGGGAACCCCAAGGACCCGGTAATAGGGGACCTCCACAGGGATCACTGTAATAGGGTGACCCCCCCACAGCGACTGCTTGCCGAAAGGGACCTCCTCCACAGAACCCCCATCCCACACACAGAAACCCCCCACACAGACACTCTCCCCCCCTTCACCCACTGGGCAGTGGATTGGATTTGGATTTTGTTTATTGTCATGTGCACTGAGGTACAGTGAAAAGTCGTTTTCCGTGAGCAGCCCAACAGATCATTAAGTACATGAAAACAAAAGGAAAGAAAATGAAACACATAATAGGGCACACAAGGTACTCTATGTAACTACATAAACACCTGCATCGGGTGAAGCATACAGGGGTGTAGTGTTAATGAGGTCAGTCCATAAGAGTCTGATAACAGCGGGGAAGAAGCTGTTTTTGAGTCTGTTCGTGCTTGTTCTCAGACTTTTGTATCTCCTGCCCGATGGAAGAAGTTGGAAGAGTGAGTAAGCCGGGTGGGATGAGTCCTTGATTATGCTGCCCGCTTTCCCCAGGCAGCGAGAGGTGTAGATGGAGTCAATGGATGGGAGGCAGGTTTGTGTGATGAACTGGGCAGTGTTCACGACTCTCTGAAGTTTCTTGCGGTCCTGGGCCGAGCAGTTGCCATACCAGGCTGTGATGCAGCCTGATAGGATGCTTTCTATGTGCATCTGTAAAAGTTGGTAAGGGTCAATGTTGACATGCCGAATTTCCTTAGTTTCCTGAGGAAGTATAGGCGCTGTTGTGCTTTCTTGGTGGTAGCATTGACGTGGAGGGTAAACTTCAATTGCAGGAGGATATAGACGGGCTGGTCAGATGGGCTGATCATTGGCAAATGGAATTCATTCCGGATAAGTGTGAGGTGATGCACTTGGGCAGGAAAAACAAAGCAAGGGAATACATGATAAATGGCAGGACCCTGGGAAGCACCGAGGATAAGAAAGTCCTTGGTGTGCATGTACACCTGTCCCTTAAGGCAGCAGAACAGGTGGAGACAGTGGTTAAGAAGGCAAATAGTATACTTGCCTTTATTAGCTGAGGCACAGAGTTTAAGAACAGGGAGGTTATACTGGAACTGTATAAAACATTGGTTAGACCACAGCTGGAGTATTGTGTGCAATTCTGGAATCCACATTATAAGGAAGGCTGTGATGGCACTTGAAAGGGTGCAGAGGAGTTTTACTAGAATGTTGCCTGGGTTGGAGAGTTGTAGTTATGAAAAGAAATTGGATAGATTTGCATGCTTTTCCTTGGAGCAGAGGAGATTGAGGGGGGAGGCAGGGGCACGATTGAGATGTATAAAATTATGAGGGAGATAGAAAGAGTAGATAGGAATAAACATTTCCCCGTGGTGTAGGGATCAATGACCAGGGGGCATAGATTTAAGGTAAGGAGCAGAAGGTTTAGAGGGGATGTGAGGAAATCGTTTTTACCCAGAGGGTGGTGGGTGTGTGGAACTCACTGCCTGAAAGGGCGGTGGAGGCAGAGACCCTCATAACATATTTAGATGTACACTTGTGATGCCCAGGGCATACAAGGGTATAGGCCAAGTGCTGAAAAATGGGATTAGAATAAGTTGGTGGTTGTTTTTGACTGGTGCAGACTCGATGAGCCTAAGTGCCTTTTCTGTGCTGTAGACCTCTATGACTATGACACGCTATATAATTTTGCAGTTAAGAAGAGCTTAGCGCTTCCATTTGCAGAAGTAAGTGTAGATCATCCATTCCCTCCTCATGATCATGGTGGCCAGGACAGAAATGAGGAAGCACAGTGTCTATTGTCTGAAGGCATCTGGATCCAGCATAAAATTACCAACAACTGTTACCAGTAAAAAGGATGCATCTTGTTTCGAGAACCAATAATGCCATTGATGCATTTCTCACAATTAAGTATGACTCAACACTGCAATACTTTTCTTATTCTTTCAGGGAAAGTTCAGCTACAAATCTTTGTGAACAAATAAATGAAAGCACAAGGCCTAAATAAAGATAATTCTCAATCACACCAATATGCCAAAGAGTTTTACATTTTTAATTTTCCCTAATACTGTTGTCTTTCCACAGTGGACAACACCCCTTGTGGCTCAAACTCTTTTCACATGAAACAAATCTTTAGTTCTACCTGGAGCTATCTGGTGGCTTCCATGGTCTTTCGTTCTCTGAACTTCCACCACATGTGATTGATACATTATATATTAATGATTTAGACGAGGGAACTAAATGCATTATCTCCAAATTAGCTGATGAAACAAAGTTGGGTGGAAGGGTGCGCTGTGAGGAGGATGCAGAGATGCTTCAGTGGGATTTGGACAGGGTATCTGAGTGGGTATCTGCATGAAAGATACAGTGTGATGTGGATAAATGTGAGGTTATCTGCTTTGGTAGCAAAAGTAGGAAGGTAGATTATTATTTGAATGGGTGGAAATTGAGAGAGGTGGATATTCAGTGAGGCCTTGGTGTCCTCGTGCATCAACCACTGAAAATAAGCATGCAGGTACAGCAGGAAGTAAGGAAGACAAATGGTATGTTGACCTTCATAACGAGAGGATTTGAGTTTTGGAATAGGGATGTTTCAGGGCAATTGTCTCGGGTGTTGGTGAGGCCACACTGGAGTATTGTGTAGTTTTAATGTTGTTACCTGAGGAAGGATGTTCTTGCTATGGAGGAAGTGCAGTGAAGGACTACCAGGCAGATTCCTAAAATGGCGGGACTGTCATATGAGGAGAGATTAAGTCAGTTAGGATTATATTCATTGGAGTTCAGAAGGATGAGAGAGGATCTCATAGAAACTTATAAAATTGTAACAGGATTAGACAGGGTAGATTCAGAAAGAATGTTCCCGATGGCGGGGGAGTCCAGAACTAGGGGGTCATAGTTTGAGGATAAGGGATAAACCTTTTAGGACTGAGGTGAGGAGACATTTCTTCACCAGAGAGTGGTAAAAAAAATGTAAGTTAATTTATGAGATGTAGGCATCACTGGTTAGGATATAATGTATTGCCCATACAAGCTGGTGGTGAGCTGCCTTCTTGAACTGCTGTATTCCCTGAGGTGTAGGTACACCCACTGTGCTATTTGGGAGGGAGTTAAGACCATAAGACCATAAGACATAGGAGTGGAAGTAAGGCCATTCGGCCCATCGAGTCCACTCCACCATTCAATCATGGCTGATTTCAACTCCATTTACCCACTCTCTCTCCATAGCCCTTAATTCCTCGAGAAATCAAGAATTTATCAACTTCTGTCTTAAAGACACTCAACGTATCGGCCTCCACCGCCCTCTGTGGCAATGAATTCCACAGACCCACCACTCTCTGGCTGAAGAAATTTCTCCTCATCTCTGTTCTAAAGTGACTCCCTTTTATTCTAAGGCTGTGCCCCCGGGTCCTAGTCTCCCCTGCTAATGGAAACAACTTCCCTACATCCACCCTATCTAAGCCATTCATTATCTTGTAAGTTTCTATTAGATCTCCCCTCAACCTCCTAAACTCCAATGAATATAATCCCAGGATCCTCAGACATTCATCGTATGTTAGGCCTACCATTCCTGGGATCATCCGTGTGATTCTCCGCTGGACCCGCTCCAGTGCCAGTATGTCCTTCCTGAGGTGTGGGCCCCAAAATTGCTCACAGTATTCTAAATGGGGCCTAACTAATGCTTTATAAAGCTTCAGAAGTACATCCCTGCTTTTATATTCCAAGCCTCTTGAGATGAATGACAACATTGCATTTGCTTTCTTAATTACGGACTCAACCTGCAAGTTTACCTTTAGAGAATCCTGGACTAGGACTCCCAAGTCCCTTTGCACTTCAGCATTATGAATTTTGTCACCGTTTAGAAAATAGTCCATGCCTCTATTCTTTTTTCCAAAGTGCAAGACCTCGCACTTGCCCACGTTGAATTTCATCAGCCATTTCTTGGACCACTCTCCTAAACTGTCTAAATCTTTCTGCAGCCTCCCCACCTCCTCCATACTACCTGCCCCTCCACCTATCTTTGTATCATCGGCAAACTTAGCCAGAATGCCCCCAGTCCCGTCATCTAGATCGTTAATATATAAAGAGAACAGCTGTGGCCCCAACACTGAACCCTGCGGGACACCACTCGTCACCGGTTGCCATTCCGAAAAAGAACCTTTCATCCCAACTCTCTGCCTTCTGCCTGACAGCCAATCGTCAATCCATGTTAATACCTTGCCTCGAATACCATGGGCCCTTATTTTACTCAGCAGTCTCCCGTGAGGCACCTTATCAAAGGCCTTTTGGAAGTCAAGATAAATAACATCCATTGGCTCTCCTTGGTCTAACCTATTTGTTAGAGTTCAAGGATTTTGACCCAGCAACAGTGAAGGAACGGCAATATATTTCTAAGTCAGGATGGTGAGTGACTTGGAGGTGAACCTCCAGGTGGTGGGGTTCCTAGTTATCTGCTGCTTTGTCTTTCTCGATGATGGTGGTCATGGGGTTGGAAGGTGCTGTCTAATGAACCTTGATGAGTTCCTGCAGTGCATCTTGTAGATGGTACACATGGCTGCCACTGTTCCTCGGTGGTGGAGGGGTTGAATGTTTGTGGAAGGGAGAGCAATCAAGCGGGCTGTTTTGTCCTGGGTGGTGTTGAGCTTTTTGAGTGTTGTTGGAGCTGCACTCATCCTGGCAAATGGAGAGTATTGCATCACACTCCTGACTTGTGCCTTGTATATGGTGGACAGGCTTTGGGGGGTCAGAAGGTGAGTTGCTTACCGTAGGATTAGATTGGATTGGATTTATTTATTATCACGTGTACTGAGGTACAGTGAAAAATATTGTTCTGCGTGCAGCTCAAACTGATCATTCAGTACATGAAAAAAATACATAATAGGACAAACATAAAATATACAATGTAAATACATAGACACAGGCATCAGGTGAAACATACAGGAGTGAAGTACTACTCGGTAGAGAAGATGTATGAAGAGATCAGATAAGTCCATAAGGGGTTGGTTCAGGAATCTGGATTCCTAGCCAATGACCTGCTCTGGTAGCCACAGTATTAATATGGCTAGTCCAGTTCAGTTTCTGTTCAATGGTCACCCCCAGGATGTTGATTGTGGGGATTCAGCGATGGTAATCCATTGAATGTTAAGGGAGGAAACCCACACAGACACGGGGAGAA
Organism: Scyliorhinus torazame; assembly: GCF_047496885.1. NCBI lineage: Eukaryota > Metazoa > Chordata > Chondrichthyes > Carcharhiniformes > Scyliorhinidae > Scyliorhinus > Scyliorhinus torazame. The sequence continues at coordinate 238,157,670 of NC_092710.1, forward strand.
CGTGCATACTCCGCACAGACAGTGATCCAAGCCTGCAATCGACCCTTGGGCCATGGAGCTGTGAATCAATTGTGCTAACCACCGTGCTACCATGCTGCCCATTTGTTTGGTGGTGCATAATTGTTTAATTATGCACCACCATTCACGGCTGGATGTGGCAGACTGCAGAGCTTAGATCTGAAGCGTTCGTTGTGGAATCTCTTAGCTCTGTCTATTACTTGCTGCTTATGCTGTTTAGCACACAAGTGGTTGAATATAATTCTGCTGCTGCTGATGGCCCACAGTGCCTCATGGATGTCCAGCCTTGAGTTGCTAGATCTGTTCGAAGTCTATCCCATTTAGTACGGTGGTAGTGCCACACAGCACGATGGAAGGTAGCCTCAAGCTGAAGATCGGACTTTGTCTCCACAAGGACTGTGCGGTGGTCACTTCTACCGATACTGTCATGGAAAGATGTATCTGCAGCAGGCAGGTTGGTGAGGATGACGCCAAATATGTTTTTCCCTCTTGTTGGTTCCCTCGTCACCTGCTACATTCCCAGTCTAGCAGTTATGTCTGTGGAATTCACTACCACAGAAAGTAGTTTAGGTCAAAGCTTTGTGTGATTTCAAGAAGGAGTTAGATATAGCTCTTCGGATTAAATGGATTAATGGATATAGGGGGAAAGCAGGATCAGGATATTGAACTTCCTGATCAACCATGATCATGTTGAATGGCGGAACAGGCTCAAAGTGCCTAATGGCCTCCTCCTGATTCTATTTTCTATGTATGCTTCTATGTATGATAAATGTTAATTATTTGGGAAGGTGGACCCCTTACATGTGATTCGCTGCAAGAGACAGTGGGATAATCAGAGGCCTTTTAGACGCTCAGAATGTCTGAAGGATGTGACCAGTCTCAGCACAGTAGGTAATCCATCCTATTACCAATTTAAACCTGACAGCTCTTCCTTAATTTTTTTCAGCTGCCATCCTCTGTTGCTGCTGATTGTGGGTGTCTGTTTTCTCTGCAAAACAAGCAAAGACATAGGAAGGCTAATGAATAATTAAAAGTTTCACACAGATAGACATCCCATTGTGATAATGATAATGTATTCTGGTGCAGACTACGTCGCAATCTCTTCTCATTTCACCCAAATAGTCAAGAGTATGAGAGGGAACAGTGAAATGGTAAGAGAGTTATGTGCTAAAGAGATGCCGAGATCTCACACTCATAATAAAATTTAAATTTATCTCATTTACACTATGCTGCAAGAATTAAGTCATGCTTCCAGCATGATTGCAATTAAAATCTGTCCTTGTACCTTCAGCTATCTTGCATAACATCATAAGACTTTAAGACATAGGAGCAGAAGTAAGCCTTTTGGCCCATCAAATTTGCTCTGCTATTCCATGAGACTATGACTGACCTGATATAATCCACAACTCTGTTTCCCTGTGTTATGCCATAATCCTTGATTCCCTTACTATTTAAAAATCTGTCTAAACCAGCCTTGAACCTACTAAGTAACCCAGCTTTTACAGCCCTCTACGGTAAAGAATCCCACTGATACATTATCCTCTGCGAGAAGAAATTCCTCCTCATCTCTGTCTTAAATAGGTGACCCCCTTACTCTGAGATTATGCCCTCTGGTTCTAGACTCTCCCAAAAGGGGAAATAACTTATCAGCATCTACATATCAAGCCCCCTGAGAATCCTATATGTCTCAATAAGTTTGGCTCTCATTCTTCTAAATTCCAATGAGTATATATCAACCTTTCCTCATTAAAAAAATCCCTCCATACCCAGGATCAATTTGGTGCCTCCAATTCCAGCATATCTTTCCTTGGATAAGGGGGCCAAGATTGCCACAGTGTTTCAAATTTGGTCTAACTTCCCATTGAAATAAAGGCCAACATTTCATTTGCTTTAACTGTTATCTGCTAAACTTGCTTGCTGGCTTTTTTTGATTTATACACGAGGACCTCCAATCCCCTTGCTGCAGTTTTCTGCAGTCTTTGTCCATTTAAATAGTATTCAGCTCCTTTATCCTTCCAACCAACGTGCCAATCTTCACAATTTCCTACATTATATCCTATCTGACATGTTTTTGTCCATTCACTTAATCTGTAGACCCTTTGTGTCATCCTCACCATTTGCCTTCCCCTCTTTTTTTGCGTCATCCACAAACGTGGCAATAGTGCATTCACTTCCATCGTCCAAATCATTAATATATATTGTAAATAATTGTGGACCCAGCACGGATCCCTGTGGCATTCCACTAGTTGCAGGTTGCCATCCTGGAAATGCCCCTCTTAACACTTTTTTTGTCTTCTACTAGTTAGCCAATTCTCTATCCTTTCTAACTTACTATCCCCAACACCATGGGTTCTTATCTTATTGAGTAGTCTTTTGTGCGGTACCTTATCAAATGCTTCTTGGAAATCTAAGTATATTAAATCTACTGGGTTCCAATTTATCTATCCTGTTCAATACCATCGCAAAGAATTCTAATAAATTTGTCAGGCATGATTTCCTCTTCATCAAGCCAAGCTGACTCTGCTTGAATATACTATGTATTTCCAACTGCTCTGCTATTACATAATTTATAATAGCTCTTACATTTTCTAACATGGCAGATGTTAAGCAACTTGGCCGAAAGTTACCTGATCCTCCCTTTTTGTTCCAATGGCAGTTTTTCATTCCTCGGGAACCTCTCTAGTATTTAAGGATCCTGGAAGATTATTACCATTGCATTCACTACTTCTGTAGTTACTTCTTTTAACATCCTAGGATGCAATCCATCAGGTCCAGAGGAGGTATTGGCCTGAAGCCCCATTAGTTTACCTAGTACTTTTTCTCTATTGAATTATATTTATTTCCTCCTCCACTTTTGCCCCTTGATTATTTATTATTTGTGGAATGCTATTCGTGTCTTCAACTGTGAAGACTGGCATAAAGTATTTATTTAACTCCTCTGTTTGTGGGGCACTGAGTTTGTGGTGGCCTGAATTCAAAATGTGCCCACTGTCATGATATTCAAACACACACATCATGATAGACACACCAACAGACAAATCAGAACACACAACACCACAACCAATGACAGAAAGATATAAAAGCACAGACACGACCCCCGGTGGTCAGTATTAGCTGCAGAGGAGAACCAGGACACATCTATTGCCAAACACACTCAGGGAGACAGCACGTGCAGAGTATCCAGAACGAACTGTATTATAAGAGTTATAATAAAATAGAGTTGTACCACATACAACTGTGTTGGCTCATCTGTGCACCAGAGCACCCAACACCACATGGTACAGGAGTGGATCGATACCTGCCGGCATACCTCAGTGTACACAGACAACCAGCAGTGCCCAGGCATGATGTACGAGCTCCCGGTTCCGCAGGCGCTCCAGTGCCATGGCGACATCCACGAAAACTGGCGGCGATTCCGGCAAAATTTCGAATTGTTCCTGGTGGCAGCTGAACTCAAAGACCTGGATGATAGGGAAAAAATTGAATTTCTCCTCACCGTCGCCGGTGCAAGGGCAAGAGAAATATTCAGAAGGTTCAGGTTCTTCAGGAGGCAGCAAAGGCACGATTACCAGGCAGTCCTGGGCAAATTCTCCAAGTACTGTGAAGAATACGCAATCCAATGGGCACTTAAAGGTAAGAAAAGCTGCAGTACTCACCTCGTGGCTGGGATCCCGGAGCCCGAATTCCCAGAGGCCGAAATCCCGGGCCTGAGAAAAGGCTGGGTCGAGGTCGGTGGCCATCTTGCTAAAGGTATAACGCTAGCACAGTTGCGCGAGAAGTGCGCAGAACCGGAAGTTTCGTTTGCGCATGCGCGAGATGCTGCGCATGCGCAGTCAAGAAAACGGCCATCGGTAAAGGAACAGCGATCTGAGCATGCGCAGTCACTTCCTACGTGCTACATACCGAGCGTCAGGGTGTCAGAGGCCCCAGACTGCACCAATTTAAAAGGGAAACGTCCCAAATCCAATTTAAAAGGGAAATGTCCCAAATCAAAAAAACAAAAATCTGTTAAAGCTGTAAAACAACCTTCCCTCACCTGGACTGACAGCACAGTGCCGCAAATTGACCCAGGAGATGAATTTGACCTCCGAAGAACCCTCCGACAAGCAGTTACCTACGCACAAGCCGATGATTCCGACCTTGAATACTTCGATGACGATTTTTACAGTGTTTCCGGACCTCGCGAGCCCAATGATAGCTCCGTGGTCCTATATGACTATGACTCGGACGAACCTTTCGTGTTGCACATTGGCGGCCCCCACATTGAATCCGACGCAGATGCGGATTCATTTTTCGGATTTGAGGATCTTCAATCCAGCAGATATGACGTTCCAACTTATCAGTACCGGATGATGCTGCAGCCTGACATTAACAGACAGGGAGCGGTGCAAGCACACGGAGAGTGCCCTGCTGCCACACAGAGCGTGGTCCACGTCCCGCTCAACGTTCCCGACTCTATGAAAGAAGACATGCAAGACTCCAGAGTGCAGTCCTCGCATGAACCAGAAGTGACTCCAGTGTCACAAGCTTCCACAGCAAGCTCGTGGACAGACTCCACAATTGCAGAAATGCAAGACTCCAGACCGCAGTCCTTGCACGAACAAGAAGTGACTCCAGTGTCACAAGCCTCCACAGAGAGCTCGTGGACAGCCTCCACGATAGAAGCAACGCAAGACTCCAGAGCGCAGTCCTTGCACGAACAAGAAGTGACTCCAGTGTCACAAGCCTCCACAGAGAGCTCGTGGACGGACTCCACGATGGAAGGAACGCAAGACTCCAAAGCGCAGTCCTTGCAGGAACAAGACCATGAGGGTCTAGCAACCTCTCCTGACCAACCAGCG